>NC_090932.1:615190573-615492982 GCF_040938575.1 Ambystoma mexicanum
CCTACAGAGAAAGTCCTCCTACTGCTTCTCTGGTAAATTCGGTGTGAGAGAAAACCTTGCATTGATTTTAATAGTTAACTTCTGTAAAAGACACCATTTGATGTCATCAGAGGAAATTCCACATAGATGTGGCACACCTTTTAGGGCAGTCAGTACCTTCCTTCTGTTGAGGTGGTATTCAATTGCATCTTCAAAGACTGTTGACATATTAACACAAAATATCACTTATTGTTTTCTCCGATCCATACCTGCTTTTTTCAGTGTTTTTTCTTCTTCTTTAATATACTATTTATAAACACCTTCATATGCATGGGTTTGTGTCCCTGATAAACTTTTTCCTGAAGTGCATATGGCACTTGATTTCTCGAGAGATGAGATTTACTTTAAAAAATCTAATCCAAGCCCACTGTTCACCTGTTACCTTAACAGAATGTAATGGGACATTATTTTTCACAGCAGCTTGGGGAGCAGATAGAATTCTATCTACTATTAAATCCTTCTTAACAACGGAAGATCGGTTGGAACCTGAAGTTTTCTCCCCTCGAGATTGTTGTTCAAAGACATTTCTTATACCTTTTCTGTCCAACAAAGTATTCTTTATTTTGATATTTTGTTCTTTTGCGCTTTTTCTTTCTCCCTCGTCTCCAAGTTCCACTGAAATTGAGTCAGTAACGGGTGCTTGTTCTATAGATATACTATTCCCCACCTTATCAATGACTACTACTTTGACATCTGTAGAGATACGCCTCATTGACCCAGTCTCTTCAACATTCCTTGCATTGACCTCTCCAATTTGATTTACTACATTAATAATGTTTCGTTAAGCAGTTGAAGTCTCCTACACAAAGTCTGGAAGGGGTTACCTCAAGCCACTTCAATAGAATCTTATCTATTTTTTCCATTACATCAGAATCCTTCGTCAGGACAGATTTAGGTACAGGTTAATCAATAAACATTAAAGTTGCTTTAATGATTGCTATTAATAACTCAACAGAAACTGACTGTATAGGGTCACACTTTCACCTTGAAGAGTTCCTTACCGCCATCATTTAACCTTCCTAAGGGCGCCCTCTACGGCCTTTCATAGATTTTTTAATTAATACTGCAAACCCATCTCAACAGGTTCAGTGAGTAGCCAGATCTTTTGTAATGCAATTAGGTCATACCTTTGCAATCCTTGCCATTCCTCCACCCTCAAAAAAATATTATATCCTCTTGTATTCCAACTAATTAATTTAGTCTGAAGTATTAAGGGTTTCTGGGATTCACCCTAGCCACTCTTCTTCCTCTAGAGACCCAAACCCATTTACCATGCCTAACTGTGGGTACTGGTGTTCAGCTTTCTGCCTTCTGTCAAAGACATAGTTCCTCTCTCTCGTATTCTCATTCAAGTCATCTCTTACAGATCCTTCTGTTCCTTTGTACTGGTCTGTCTTGATTCTAGACCAAAACGTAGATTCTCTGCCTTTTAAATTCTTGCCCTCGTTGGATTTCTCTGGAACTTCCTTGAATGCAACATCATACCCCCACAGAGGAAGTCCTCCTGTGCAGCTAATACAGCATCTCTGGTAAATTCGGTGTTAAAGAAAACCTTGCATGCATTATAATAGTTAAATTCAGAAAGAGACACCTTTTTGATGTCATCAAGGCAAATTCCACACAAAGACGGCACACCGTTAGGGTAGTCAGTACCCTCCTCCTATTGAGGTGATATTGAACTGCATCTTCAAAGACTGTTGACATCTTAACACAAAATACCCCTTGTTTTCTCCCGTCCATATCAGCTTCTTTTACACCTCTTTCTGTTTTTTGTAAACTATTCATACCCGCCTTCTTATGTATGGGTTTTTTCCCCTGATTTACTTCTTCCTGAAGTGCATATTTTTTATTTGTTTATTTATATAGCACACCAAACCCGGGGGTATCTAGGCGCTTATGCTTAAGAAATTGGTTACAGTGCTTATGGTTACAGGACAGGATGCGCAGGAAGTAATTACAGCATAGAGAGTAGTACAGAAGGTAATTACATAACAGGCAAAAGTGCCAAGAGAGTTCTAGTGGACACATTCAAGGAGCCTCACCCCCTGTTGCAGGGCGGCTGTGACACAAAAGATGCAGTAAGGTCAGTCATATTGGCACATTCAAGGAGCCTCACCCCAAGCTGCAGGGTGGCTGCCACACAATGATGCAGTAACGTCAATCAGGTGAGCGCATTCAAGGAGCCTGACCCATGTTGCAGGACGGCTGTGACACAATGATGCAGTAAAGTCAATCAGATGGGCACATTCAAGGAGCCTCACCCCATGTTGCAGGCAGCTGCAACAGAAGGATGCAGTAAAGTCAATCGGCTGGGCACATTCAAGGAGTCTCACCCCATGTTGCAAGGTGGATGTGACACAAAGATGCAGGAAGGACAAGTGGGCACAAAGGGGCAGCTGGATGCAGGGTTCAAACACACAGACACATGCATACAACAGGGGGATGTCAAAGTACAGGGTTCAGGCACACAGGCACATGCATACAACAGGGGGGGCAGTAAGGTACAGGGTTTCACGTGAGAGCATCTGGGCAGCAGACAGGGGCATTAGGAGTGGGTCTTGGAGGAGGGCCGGCCAAGCCTGCCGGCTCTCCCATAGTCTAATAAGACCGAGGCCCAGCCAATCATACTCAACAGAAGGAACGAAGGCCCAGGCACTCAGGGACATGCGGGGTGGCCATCTTAGAATGGCCCAGAAACACGAGCAGCCACAGCACAGTGAAGGCTGTCTCCCGGCAAGGGCTGGCATGTGGCAAGGTTGTAAACTTTCTTTGCCAAGGGCAGCGGAGAGCCACTGCTCAAGTACAATGTGGAAGCGATTTTGTTAAAAAGTCAAATACTCGTGCTCAATCACAAAATTGCTTGGGGTAAGCCCCCATGCAGCGTCGAGTCTCCCGATCGAGGGGGGTTAGGGGCAGGACCACCAGCACCCTGCAACTTCAGTGTAGAGAATAGGCAGCACTCAGTGTGTGGATGGAGGTAGGGGCAAGGAGTGGGCCTTGAGAGGAGGGCATATGGCACTCAAGTTCTCAAGAGATGAGATTCACTTTCCAAAATTGGGCCAAAGCCCACTTCTCATACCGTTACCTTAACAGAATGTAATGGGACATTTGAAAAGCGTGGGGAACAGATATAATTCTATCTACTATGAAATCTTTCTTTACAACGGCAGACTGTTTGGAACCTGAAGTTCTCCAACCTAACTCATCATCCTCCACCCTCCCTCTGACCACTATTGATAACTCCCTTATACCCAATACCATGGCACCACGCCCCCTATCGAGCTTCCAAGCCACAGGGGCCCGCTGGCGCTCGAAACGGTGCAAACCCACATCCTCCTCCACTCCTTCCTTGCATCCTCCAATGAACATACCTCCCTCCCTTTCGCTCCCCCATGCCCCCCCACTCCCTCCCCCTAACACACCAGAGAACTCACCTCCCTCTCACCCACCCTCCTACCCCCCCACCCCCTTAACCACTTCTTGAACCCCACCAACAAACACCCCCTTAATATCCTTTCCCCTCCCTGAAAGCAGCACATCTCGCCCTCGCAAGAACAGTAGCTTCATCTCCCTCCCCCTCTGACCCACCTACCCTCTCTCACACCCCTATAGCACCTAAACGCATGAAATGCAGAAAATGAGACTGGTCCCCCTTCTCAACTCTCTACTCCTCACCACTTCTACCTCAACCTGTCCTCCCAATCTCTCCCTCCCCTACCCCCACGCTCCCGCCTGCCCTCGCCCTGCTTCCACCCCCTCTCTCTCAAAGTCTCACCCTGCACTCCAAATGCCCTGAATCCTTTGAGGCTCACTTCAATTCCTAGCCTCCTAAACCCCCTCACACCCACTGACCTTCTATCCACTCACCCGCCCCTCCTCGACTCTTCCACACCCCTCACATCTCCTCCTCCACTGCCTTCTCTTCCCAGCCTCCACCGACGTAACCGCATCGCCCGTCACTCAAAATCCGCTGGCACCCTGCTCCTTCACTATCCCACCTCTCCCTGCCTCAACGACCCAGAATGTTCCACTCTCCCCCCTCCAATCTCCCAAGCTCCTCTTGCTCCCACCCCGATGACCTCCACTAAGACCACATCCCCCATCGAAGTCAACTGCATCCTTTTCAATGCCCGCTCTGTAGCGAAAAACAGACACAGCATCTTCGAACTCCTGTCCTCGGACAAGCCTGACTCGTCTTTATCACCGGAACATGGTTCTCCGACGACTTTGCCCCTGTTGCACATGAAGCCTTCCCCCCAGCTACTCTCTCATCCCACACAATGGCAAAGGCAAAGTTGCAGTCCTCTTCAATTCTCATTTCTCCGTCTCACTCGTCGAATCTCTGACATGCATTCCCTCATGGGAATCCCTTCTAGTTAAACACTCGTTGACTCCGACTTTCTCCCACAGCTTCCTACTCATCTACAGACCCCCTGGTTACGACAGACTTTTCTCCAACAAGCTTTGTGATTCTATGGCCACCATTCACTTAAATCATCCCACTCTGACTCTCCTTCGAGATTTCAATACCTAATTGGACATTCCCACAAACCCCATGACCCATCCACTGGTCGACAGTCTTGATGCTCTCAACCTCTCCTTTCATATGACTGGTCCAACCCAACTCCAAGGGGCACACCCTTGATGCAATTTTCATCTCTCATGACCTGATTTATTTATCCCCCCAAACCACTCATGTGGACTGACCACTTTGTCATCCCCTTCTCCATCCTCAACCCCGCCCCCACCCCCAACCCCTTTGGCCTCCCCCAAGACCTGAAATGCTGGAACAAAGTGAAGATCCTTCCTGACCTTGCCAAAGCCCTACTTCTTAGATCCCCTACAATGACCCCCCCAGACAGATCCTTAACCTTCAACTCTTTCGATTCTTGGCTCAATGAATCACTAATTCCTCTCACCTCCTTGTGCCTCGCTTCCTCACTCAATGGACAATTCCCCAAATGGTTCACGCCCCAACTGAATAACGCCAAAAACAAAATAACTCTCTGGAACGCAAATGACGAGCATCAAAAAACGATCTCAGCAGATACATGTTCGCCTTGCACCATCGTAACTACAAAGATGAAATCCAAAAAGCCAAAAAAGCCTATTACCACAATCGAATTCTCAACTTTGAAAAATGCAGCAAAGAACTCCACAGAATCATATCTGAATTTGTCAAACCTACTTGCACCTCTACCCAATCCACCCCATCTCAATCACTCTGTGACTCCCTCTCCATACACTTCTACACCACCGCTCCGGACTGGTCGACCTCCCTTAACAACAAACTGTCCCTCCTCTCCCCCCCACAACCAACCAACCCAACATCCCCCCACCCCCATCGCCCCGACCCCCAATTCTCCCACCTTCGACTCCTTCAAACCCATCACCAGAGATGAGTTTTGTGACCTACTATCTGCCAGCAAAACCACTGGCTCCCCCTTCGACCCCTGCCCTGCTTGATATTGATATTGATATTTTATTTCTATCACGCTCGTACACAAGTGTTTCAGAGCGTGACAAGGCAAGGGAGGGGAACAGGGGAGAACAAAACAACAATCTTACTAGGCCCAGTGACATTGAGAACGCGCAAGTGCATGGGAGAGGGGGAGGGGAAAAGTGCATGGAGGGGGGGAGAAGTGGAAAGTGCGGAGCAAAGGAGAAACAGATAAATAATACATAAATAAATACATAAATAATAAAGGCAACAAACAGTGGCAGTGCAGCCAGCAATTGGCAAGTGCTGGGTTTAAGGCAGCAGACAGGGTATGTCTGATAAGTGCAGAAAGAAAAAGGGGGGTGACTGTATGGGTACAGATACAGACCCCAGTACAAGGGGTGGCCCGGAGGAAGTGCGGGAGGGTGCCAGGGTGAGCAGGTATCTGGGCCCGGAGGACAGAGGGTGGCCAGTTGCACAGTGTCAAGAGAGAACAGATCAGCAGGGGAGAGAGGGAGCGAAGGCAGAAGCAAAGAGGAAGGTCTTGAGGTGCTTCCGGAACGGGAGATGTTTCTCCTCAAGGTTTAGAGTGGCAGGGAGGCTGTTCCAGAGGAAGGCCACAGCCAAAGACAGAGATCTACCCCCAGCTCGTCTCTTTGAAAAATGACTGACCCTGAGGGAGTTAGAGGTAGAGGAGCGAAGAGCTCAAGAGGGGAGGCCTTTGCAGAGAGATAGCTGAAGGTATTTTTGACCCAAAGGTATTCTGTCCTAAAATAAATATTCTCCTATACCTGCGCAGGAGAACATGCAAGAACCATACTAAAGGACCCCCTCAGCTCTGGCATCTTGCCTCATGCCTTCCAAATTGTGCAAGTCAAGCCTCTTCTTCAAAAGCCATCCCTCGACCCCCTTGACCCCAAAAAGTACAGACCCATCTCGAACACCAGATTCCGTGAAAAACTCATTGACCAAACAGCATACTCCCAGCTAAACACCTATGTAGAATCTAAAACCTCCTCGACCCCTCACAATCAGGCTTCAGACCATGACATGGAACAAAAACCACTCTGACCTCGCTCTGGGATGATCTTAAGGTCACTGCAGACTCTGAAGGATGTACTGCACTAATTCTCCTTTATCTCTCTGCAGCCTTTGACACGGTTAACCACTCAATCCTCCTTGACCGCCTCCACTCCCGTGGAATCCATGGCACTGCTCTCAAGTGGATTGCTTCTTTACTCAGCAACATGAAACAAATAACCCTCCTCTTGCCATTTGTCTCAGCCGCTTGCTTGGTTAATACTGGAGCACCGCAAGGCGCATGCCTATCTGCTCTTCTTTTGAACCTCTATATGTACACCCTTCCTGGAATCACCCGCTTGCACAACATCTCATGCTACAACAATGCTGATGATACCCAAATCATCCTAAAAATCCACAATTCCTTCAGGCAGCAACCGCCAGCCCAACCTCAAAGCATGTCTTCAAGATATTGACCGATGGATGACAATAAACCACCTCCTCTTAAATCCCACAAAAACAGAAATCATGGTGTGCGGCAACATTGCTCTTCTACCTCATCCATTCCCTTAGCCCCCTTCCATGGGCCAACTCCCCCCCCCCCCACCTCCGACACAGTAAAAAACCTAGGCTGCACTATGGACTCTTGCCTAAACCTCTCCCGTCACATCAACAATGTATCTAAATGTTGTCACTAGCATCTCAAACTTCTCCTACGCATCTTTCCCTACCTCTCCTTAACAAACAGACTTGTCACAGTTCTATCTATTGTAATGTTGAGACTGGACTATGCCAACTCCCTATACCTACCGGCATGCATCTTAACAAACTCCAAAGAGTGCAAAACGTTGCTGCTAAACTGCTCCTCGCCCTGCGTCCGAGAGACCACATCTTTCCAGCTCTCCGAACCCTCTACTGGCTCCCAGTCAGACGAAGGACCACTTTCAAGACCCTGTGCATCACTCACTGTGCATTGCACAAAAACGGCCCATTATGCCAGCAAGAAAAATTAAAACCATACCTCCCATCACGCACACTAAGATCAAGCACTGTCCTCCTTTTAGTGATTCCAACCACTAACTCTCTCAGGATCGGAGAATCCACCTTCTCAGCCTTGGCCCCGACTCTGTGGAACTTGCTTCCCCCACATATTCGACACACTCAAGACTATATGACATTCCGCAAAGCTCTAAAAGCGTGGCTCTTTCCATAATACCAACCACGACCTTACAAAGTGATTGAAACCCTAACAACCCAATGACTAAATGCAAAATCGAACTCCCAACAATGACAACAATAAATACACCCATTAATTTGGCTATAAACAACAGTATCCCTGAAATGCAGAATAATTATCTCCTGGTCATAACACCTCACAATTCCCTCTCTTTACTAATAGGCACATACACAGCCAACATCCTTGCAGCCTCTTCAACATACCAGACCCACAACAAAGCCTCTGTCAACTCCCTGTCCGCCTCAGGCTCGGTCACTGCACCTACGATGTCTCTATGTATCGCCCAGTCCCTCTGTTTATTCCTGTGCTGTCGCTAGGTGCCCCCACCCCCACTCAAATTTCCTGTGATGCTGCTATATGCCCAGCCCCCCGGTCCCCTGCGTCATCACTGTGTGTATCCTAACCCCCCTCTGGTCCCCATGATGCAGCTGTGCCCCCGTGCCACCCTTTGGTCCATGTTCTCTCTGTGCACCCCTACCCTCGCATTCCCCGTGATATCGCTGTGTACCCCTCTGGTCCCCGTGCTATCGCGATATGCCCTGCCCTCTAGTCCGTGTGGTGTTACTGTATGCCCTGTGCTCCCCCCGCCTCTCTATGTCCCCTGAGTTGTCGCTGCATACCCTCTGCCCTCTGTTGTCACTGTGTACCCCACCGGTCCACCTTGCTGTCACTGTAGGCCCACCCCCTCTAGTCCCTGTGATGCCACTATGTGCCCCTTTGGTCCCCCGTGTTGTCCCTCTACCCCTGCCCTCTGGGCCCCCATGCCTTCCCACTATGCCCAGCCCCTTCTAGTCCCTGTGATGTCCCTGTGTTATGACTGTGTGCATCCAAGCCTCCGCTGGCACCCATGATGCCGCTGTGTCCCCCCAGCCCCCTTTAGTCCCGGTGTTGTTGCTGTGTACCCCTGCCTTCTGATTCCCCGTGATGTTGCTGTATTCCCCTCTGGTCCCCCGTGCTGTTGCTTTATGCCCTGACCCTCTAGTCCCCATGATGTCACTGTATACCCTGCGCACCCCCAGCCTCTTCTGTTCCCCGGGTTACTGCTGTGTACCCACCTACACTGTGACTTCCTGTGTTGCCACTGTGTACCCCTATTGTCCCCTGTGGGTATCAGGTAAGAAAATCGCAGCAAAAATGTTGCTGTTAAAAAAAATTCTGGCAAAAATGCTGTGGTTTCACCCGGTAAAGATGTACCCCATTATACCATTTAAGGGGAGCAGGAGTTGCAGTGGTGCCCCCGCTCCCCTTAAATGGTATAATGGGTCCGTGGGTTGCGGGGGTGTCGCCCGCATCCATTCCATGATTGCGCCGGCAAAACCACAGCATTTTTGCCACAATATTTTGTATACACAGCCATTTTTGCTGCGATTTTAAGACATGGAACCCCCTGTGCTGTTGCTTTAAGCCCAGATCTCTCCAGCCCCTCCCTGCGATGTCTCTGTCGGCCCCTATCCCCAGACCCCATGTTGTTGTTACGTACCCCAGGCCCTCGTGCCCCTCGTGATGCCTCTGTTTGCCCCAGCACCTCATTTTCCCTTGATGACGCTGTGTACCCACAACCCCTCAGGTCCCCATGTTTTACTCTGTGCCCAGACCCTCTGGTGGCCATCTCGTCACTGCGCCCGACCCCCTTCTCGTATACCATGCTGTCGCTGTATGCCCCAGTCCCCTCTGGTCCCCCTGATGTCACTGTGTACCCCCACCCCCTCTGGTCCCGTTATGTCTCTCCGTGCCCCCAGCACCCTCTGGTCCTCAATCCCGTTGCTGTATGCCCCCTAACCCCCTGGACCCTCGCAATGTCGGTGTCTTGGCCCATGCACTGTCCGGGTGTCGCTAAGCCAAGTGCAATGGCTAGTCCTCACTTTCTGGCTGTTCATGGCCTGTGAGAGTGTCTTTGCATACTCCCTTGGTCCCTCTCTTGTCGTCGAACGCTTGAATCACATGTTAAATGTTAAAGGTATTTGTACCGCGCACCGTCACCAACGGAATTGGTCCCCAGGCGCCCAGGCGGATCTGTAAACGGTAAAGGGGGGATGGGTTAGTAAGGTGAACAAGGGAGTAGGATAGAGATAGGAGTGGTGTTCTGTTGGCAGCTTCAGCTCAGTATACACCGGGTGCTGAGCTTTGGTGCGGGTATCGGATTGGAGTCAGTCCGCGTGTGCTGTTGTTCCCGATTATGTGTTGTTGCATTGTTGTGAAGTGCGTGCAGCTTGTTGTGCGAGAGATGGTTGTGTGAGTTTTTTGAGAGAGATAAGTATGCAGAGTTTGAGCTTATATTGGTTAGTGGGTTACCTGACCTTTACCATGCTAACATTCATGACTCTGTCCGAGTGTGACACCCGCCGGCCCCCACACTCCCATCCAGACGCAGCACTGGCCAATGTTTAGGACTTCATCCTGGTGTGGTCGTGCCAACCCTCACACCCCATCCAGATGCTGCGCAGGCTAGTGTCTAGAGACCCGTCCAGGTCTGGCATGCTAGCATTCACAGCTCCATCCGAGTGCCACGCAGGATGGTGTTCACAATTCTAGGCGTGGCACATGCTAGCATTCATGTTTTTCTGGGCGCGGGCATGGTATCCTTCAAATTATCCTATCCAGATGCGACGCAGGCCAACATCTATCTAGATGCGTCTGCCGGTCTGGATGTGTTCGCCCAGTACATATGAGTGGGGGAGTCACTTGGGATACTGTGTGGATGAACCATCATATATCATATCACTATGCTTACTCTCTACTCTACTCCATCACACAATTAGAATGCAGCTACACCCCTCGATCAATTTGGCCTAGCTGCCCACATATGAACCCTGTCCCATAAGCACCTCATTACTCTAATAAAGTGCAGCTATATCCCACAAACAAAATGGCCTAGCAGCACACATAAGAGTCCCACAGGTCTAACGCAGCCAGAACCCAGTCTTGGCGTCCACCGGCCAGACTGCACACATCGAACCAATACCACTACCACCACACCTAACGCTAGAATGCAGCTACCATTAAGTAACTACATCAGCTGTACACTTAACTGGTGGACCCAAGCACCTTCCGACACTCTACTCTTTCAATGGATCTGGACTACGGTCCCCGAGCGCGTTCAACCTACCAGTGCTTTTAGGTCATACCAATGATGTATAGAGCGCTATGTAAATGCCAAATAACATAGCATAACATAACATAACTCGAGATTTTTGTTTGTGGACATTTCTTACATCTTTTCTGTCCAACACAGTCTTCTTCATTTTAATATTCTTTTTCTTTTTCTTTTGCCGGTTTTCTTTCTCTCTCTTCTTTAAGGTACTCTGCAATTGAGTCAATAACTGGAGTTTGTTTCATAGATATACTATTTCTTCTGCCTTCTCTCTTCCTCTCCCCTGCTGATTTTCTGTCTGTTTCTACACTGGTCACTTGGCTACCCTCTGATTTTGGGACCAGTTCCCTGCCCGCCCAGTTGCACACCTGCACTGTCTCCTGGCAACCCTTGCACTTTGGGTCTGTATCTGTAGCTCTATAGTCCCCCTACCTGCACTTTTGGACACCTGCTGTCTGTACTTACCCTTGCACCTTCCACCTGCTGGCCGCACTTCTTGTTATTGTTTTTATCCCATGTACAGCACTGCCCTCCTCCCCTTTCCCCTGGCACATTTCTCTTCCCCCCCCTCCCTGCACTTTCGTGTACCCAATTTCACCTGGCCTAGTAAGATCGTTGTCTCTGTCCTCCCTCTGTTCCCCCTCACTTGCCGCGTCGTGATTTGAAACACTTAGGGCCCTTATTAATGCCATATCATATAATATCATATCTTTAAAAGCACGTCAGGGAGGAGGGATTCACCACATGCAATTACTACTGGATGAGGTGGAGGAACAAAAGGGTAATGGAAGATTACACAGTTCAGTGAGTTAAGAATTCTAACTTCTTTAAAAAGATATTGTCATGATTTATCTTCCTTAACCATGTAAATACGGGTAATTCCAACTCAGGATTGTTTTCAGAAAACAATGTCACCCATTCCCATTTTTTGTTATTTCTTATCGACTGTGTACGTTATTACCAATTCAGAACATAAACAGTGAACATTGTACATCTACAGTGTTTATGAACTTTGTATTTGATAATAGACATTAATGGCATCAGGTGTATATATTATATCATCAATGTATGCCAGTTTAACGCTTTGATTTATTAAATTCAAACACAGTTTCATCTGCACGTAACCACATCAGGGAAAGTGGGCATCCCACAGTGAGTGAAGAAAATAGAGTTCCCAGGGTAAGATGTTCTCTTTATTTTAAAGGTGTTAGACGCATTCAACCGAATTTTCGCATGTGAGGTGGTGACAGCATCTGTAACAGATTTCCAAATGGTTTGGAACTGACCAGGAGCAAGCTAGGATTATGGACAGACTACTGTACTGGGTAGAGTCTACATTGTTGTAAAAGAGAAGGAAATGGGTATGCTAGATCGAGCTGGGGTCTCACTATCCAGTCAATATCAAGTGGCACTGCGAGTAGGGGTGTTCGCTTTGACATCCGTGCAGAGCTAGCAGGTTCGAATACCAGCGGGGCCAAACTCAGCCTTTCAACCTTCCGAGGACGATAAATGAGCACCACAGACTGTGGGTAATAATAAGCAGCGCTCAGATACCTGAGGGTTCGTAGCGCTATATAAATGCCAAATTATTAATATCTTGGATTGATTTTGGATTTGCAGGCTGCTCACAACCTTCATAGAGCACTATCTGCATGACCATAGAAACATTTAGGCTAGGTTATTCCCACCTCTTGCCTTTAACGAAGGCCTTATGCATGGCAAGATGCTGTCCTTTTTCTCTTTTTGTCTTTAGGGAATGATGTTTGACCAAGCACTTCCAAATCACCCCTCGGGTGAGGGGTGTAGGGCCTCCACTCCCATAACAATGTCTGGTCTCTATGAAGGGTGCATTGTCTGATCTAGCCTGTGCCTGTGTGATTCACTAAGCATAGTCGAACTGCCTTGCCCCAGTTACCTCAGGCAGCATGAGCAGTCTAGTCCATATCGAAAATTGATTGCACACAGCCAATAGGCAAAAGGGTTCAGCCTACAAATGTCAGGTAAAAGGAAAGAAACATAAAAAAACACTAAGCATGTGGGACAAGGGCCAATATCATAGGAGAAAGAAAGCAGAACAATACTTCTTGCGTACATTCCTGAAACAAAAACTCCCACCCCTCCTCCAGGTCTGTCTTGTTTAGAGTATTTATTTATTTTGTTAGTCTGGAGACTGCATGCAACAACAGAGGAACGTGCTTCCTTTACTGAGTCCATCAGAAAAGAGTGTATCTACTTTTCCAGGATTCATCTTCATCTTCTACAGACTATAAAAGGGTTTCATGTGTCCTGTCTGTGCCTGTGATATTGTGAAGCAGTAGGATGATAACACACTGCTCTTTCTGAATATCTGTATGTACATGTGTTATATTATTTCTTTCACATTTCAGGTAGAATGTTTTTTTCAACTCTTTTTAAACCCACCATAACTGTGCTGGTGTTTGCTAAACATGGACCAATGTTCCAACCACAAAGCTGTCAGACTATACTGATGATCCCTAGTAAGGGTGAAAGTAGGTATAAAGTTGTCTGCAGCTTTGATAATTGCATGTCTTGGGTTGATTAAGCTATGTATAAAATAGCACTCCCTATTATTTAAAGGCAACGTTCTGGTACAAAATGCTTACATTTGGGCTAATTTAAATGCCCACAATGCTTTGCCCATGTGCTGTCTACTGGGTAGTGCTGTGCCATGAGTGACTTGACTCAAATGGCTAATTCTTCTTCTGCATTTCCACATTTGGAGTCCTTTTAAAATCGACCACTTTGCCTCTCCCATCAGTACTCAGCTTCCTCGTTTCTTCAGCTGGATGCTAAACCAAGCACAGAATAAAATGATGCTTTTTTGAATGTTTGGGACAGATGGATAGGTTATGCATTTCCTCCTTTCTCTAAGATACTGATATGCCATTTCGAATTCAGATGCAAAGTAGGTCAAGTTTGGTCCTGCTACCTTTGATCTGCCCATCTCACCACTGTTAGCCACAAGTCCTAGGACTATGTTTAGATTGTCTGTTTTTTTCTACAGCTACAAGGGTATATGAATGAAGCCATCCTCTGGCAACTTTAGGGAACAATGCAGCTGATGGCTTGGTTTCTATTGAAAATATATGGAATTCCGAAAGAAACCAAGGGTGTTGGCATCAACTGTAGATTTCCTCAGAGAAGCCACGCTCCCAGCACACAGGGGGCCTCATTACGACCCTGGTGGTACGGGGTAAACGGCGCCGGTTGCTGGTGGCACTCTTGTTCAGAGAGGAATTGCCATAGCATTTCGGTGCTGGACTGCCCATGTGGGCGGGACAAAGACTGATATGCAAATAAATATTTCCCATCTGTGAAAGGTACAGTGAGCAAAAAGTGTGTGCTGCAAACTCTCACCTCAGAACAGGTTATCATGCCTTGTTCTTTCTGGAGAGGAGCGCCTGGTACCCTTTTTTTGAAATATTTTCAAGGAACTTGGGGTTGGTCACTCTAAGTTACCTGGGGGCACCAGAAGTGGACTCCCAGCTCACTGTGCTTGGAGAGGCAAAACTTCACCTCACTGATGATGCCCAACAAGGCTGAAACATGTGAATGGGGTTGCTGGTGGCACTCTTGTTCAGAGAGGAATTGCCATAGCATTTCGGTGCTGGACTGCCCATGTGGGCGGGACAAAGACTGATATGCAAATAAATATTTCCCATCTGTGAAAGGTACAGTGAGCAAAACGCGTGTGCTGCAAACTCTCACCTCAGAACAGGTTATCATGCCTTGTTCCTTTAATACTGCCAATCACAGCATTTCAAAACTTATAAAAATTAAACAATCTCTTTTCTTTTCTTTTTTTTTAAACTTACAAAAAAGATATACTTAAACTCAAGTAGCACTGAACATAACTCGTTCTGTAATCACCCTACAAGTCCCAAGAGGCTCTATTGTTTTAGTAGTCCTAGCCTCGCTCTCATCCTCCAATAGGTGAGCCCCTGAAGGTATAAGACAGTCCAAACTCCAGGTCCCTTCCTCTTCTTTTTGTGGAACTGTTAACTTCTCTGCCTTAGAGTCACTCTTGAACTGATTGAAACTCCTCTGATGATTCTGTGTGACCTCTCAATCCCTGGAGTTCTTCTGATCTTCCCCTTAATCAAAGAGAACGATACCATTAGGGTGGGAATTCGCTAAACTGTACAACATTGAATATAATATACAGATTCACATAATCCGAAATTCTTTCTTTACAAATTATTCTTTTACAGCGAAATTCATGTCTTGGGTGGGATAATTCTCGCCTCTGTGTCCTTAATAGAATCAAGACTTCCTGCGCTATGCACTTTGGCAATCTTAATTCTATGACAAGATCGGAGGCGAGCATTATACTTGTTCAAAGCTTTGCACAATTGTTCTTGCCATATTTGCCACTGGCTTAAAATAGAAGGTTCTGAAAACTGAGTCACTGGACCAGTCCGCCTCTTTCAGGATCTCCTGCAGCAGAAAACCGGCTGCAAAAACTCCGGAAGCCATAGATCCTCTGGTTGAATGAGCTCCGAAAACAGAAATATCTATGCCTGCTAGCTCCATGATCTCTTTCACCCATCTCGCTATGGTGGCAGATGTGACTGCTTTAAAGGGTCTCCTGCGTGCTATGAGCAATTGTGTTACACTATGGGGTCAGACACTTGCTGTTGCTGCTTCGTAACATTTCATACGTTTTGCTACACATAGGTTGTCGTTATCCTGGAAGTAGGGATATGAAATCACTTTGGAATTTGTTTTAATATGCTGCACTATGTTGAAAGCTACGCCTTCTGTATAGAAAATCTTTTTGTCGATTTCTAGTGCTTTCACGTCCGATACTCTTCGACATGAACCTAAACAGAGTAAGGTCGCTAATTTTCCTGATAGCTGTCTCCCTGACAATAGATCGTTCCTAGGACATTGCTCGAAAAGTCGTAATATCTTGTTTACGTCCCAGAGCACCGAAATTCTAGGACGAGGGGTTTTCCTGACTTTGATCCCTTTAAGCAGTCGGGAGACTGCTGGGTGCTCTCCTACTGGAACTCCTTCTACAAGCTCATGCCCAGCTGAAATAGCTAACCTATATACTCCCACTGTTCTGAAAGCCTTCCCGCTTGTGGTTAGGGATGCCAAAAAATTTAATATATACTCTATAGGGGCTGAAATGGAAGAAACACTCCTCTCTCTGCACCATAACTCCCAGGCTTGCCAAACGGAATTATAGCTCCTGACTGTAGATGGGGCCCATGATATTTTAATGAGTTCTGTAGCCTTCTCTGAAAGGCCTGGCAAACACGATCTACGCCTGAAATTCTGCAAGATATCAGGTTCAGAGTGTTGTACTGAATCAGCGGGTGAGGATTGCCTTTTGGGTCTACTAGCAAGTCTGGTCTGCTCGCAATCCTCTGAAGAAAATCCATAGAAAGTTCCATCATAACTGGAACCCAGGCTTGAGATCTCCACTCTTGTGTCACTAGGACTAATTCTGCTTTCTCCCTGCGGACCTTTGCTAGTGCCCTCGCCAGCATCGCGAAGGGGGGAAAAGCATAGTGTGTGTGAGCTCTCCAACTGTGGACGAAAGCATCTGTCCCTGCCGCTCCTGGGTCTAGTCTCCAACTGAAGTACTTTGTCAGTTGGGTGTTTAGTCTTGAAGCAAAAAGATCCGTATCGAACGGACCCCACTTCTGTTGTAACTTCTCGAAAACAGATACATACATCCAGTTGCTTGAGTCTGTCAGATACCTGGAGTTCCAATCCGCTACTGAATTGCTCGCTCCCGGAAGATATTCTGCTTTTACTGCTATCTCTTTTGACAAACAATCATGCAAAAAATCTTTGGCTAGCTCCGCTAACATCTTGGATCGAGTGCCTCCCAGTTTGTTGATGTATTTCACCGCTGAAATGTTGTCTATTCTCAACAGAATGCCACATTTCGCTCGATCCTTGGTGAAGGCCTGAACTGCAAAAGATCCTGCTAAGAGCTCTAGACAGTTTATGTGCAACTCCAGCTCCTCCTGTGACCATTTTCCCCCGTCTCTATGAGCTCGCATCTCGCTCCCAGCCTGTTCTGCTGGCGTCTGACTCTATGACCATATCTCGTGAGTCCCCGAATATGGCGCGGCCATTCCAGGCTTCCATATTGCTGAGCCACCATTCGATCTCCGATATGCTCTCCTGATCTAGGGGAACTAGGTGATGATATCTCCATCCCGCTTGTTAATATTTTATCTTGAGCCTCTGAAGAGCTCAATAATGTAGAGGCCCTGGAAATATTGCCTGAATTGATGCCGCTAGCAGGCCAACTATCCTGGCTAGATTCCGAAGCGATATAACCGGCTTCTTCAGGGCTGATTTCAAATCTCTTTTTATAGCCCTGATTTTGCACATGGTTAGGTCTAACATGGCTTTCTTTGTGTCTATTATAAAGCCTAGAAATTCTATCCTTTTGCATGGTATTAGGGCTGATTTTTCTGCGTTGATAAGAAATCCTAGACCTACGATCAGTGACACTGCTCGCTGTATTTGTTGTTGCAACCTGTCCCTGTCTTCTGCCATAAGCAGGATATCGTCTAGATATATGATCATTCTGAAACCTTTGTCTCGCAGAGCTGCTGCTAGCGGTCTCATTATCTTGGTAAATACCCAAGGGGCTGATGGTAGACCGAAAGGTAGGGTCTTGAATTGCCATCTCTGTCCTTTCCAATTGAATTGTAGGAAATGGCGGTATTGTTGGGCAATGGGTATTGTTAGATAGGCATCCTTCAGGTCTAATCGGGCTAACCAGTCCTCTTTCCTGAGAAGATCTGCTAGTAGATGGATTCCTTCCATCTTGAAGTGTCTGTAAATTACCCAACTGTTCAACTCTTTTAAGTTTATCACTGGTCCCACCTTTCCCTTCCTGTGCACTAAAAACATGTTGCTCAAGAAATCTATTGAGTCTGGATGCGCTCTCTCTATCGCCCGTTTATCTGCTAGCGCTTGAATTTCCTTGTCTAATAAACCCTTCTCTTCTTCTGAACAGTGTATGGTTGGGGTGGGCCTAGCTGCGAGGGAGATCCCAGGAATTCTAGCTGGCAACCTTGGGCTGTCTGAAGTACCCAGGCGTCTGATGAAAGCTCTAGCCAATTGTCTATGAATTGCAAGGTCCTGCCCCCCACTGGAGGATATAACGCACTGCCCTCTCTCACCTGCATTGGCATTCTGGTGCCTGAAGTAGCCTCTGCCTCTTCTCCCCCAGAAGCTCCTGCCTCAGTTCGGGGAAAAATGCATCTTGTAGGCACGATTCCCAATATTGCGCTCTTGGTCCTTGTGGCCTTCTATTTGAATTGAAGCAGCCGGTCCAGCGGCCTCTGAATCGACCGGCCCTGGCAAAAACCCGACCGGGAAACACTTTCTTGATTGAGGCCTGAGCCTTCTCCAGAGCTGTATACATTCCCACAAATCTGCTCATCTCCTTCACGAAGGTGTCTCCGAAGAGTAGACCTTGGGCACCCTCTCCCACCTCATAAGAGGCTAGATCGCCTAGTTTTGCATCTATTTTGAGGAGCATTGATTTCCTCCGTTCTGCAGAGATGGCTGAATTAGCATTGCCTAATAAACATACGGCGCGCTGCGCCCAACCTGCTAGAATGGCTGGGTCTATGTGTTCCCCCATATCTTTGGCTCTTTTAGCAAGGTCCATTATTTTCGCTATGGGACCTGTTAGGTCCAGTACTTTATCTTGGCAAGATCGCCAAGCCTGGTCCATGCCTTTCCATAAGTCTTTGCTTGCTTTGGAAATGAATGAAAGCATGTTTGGGTCTAGGTCCGGAGTCTCAGATACTTTTCTACTGAGCCCCGGTCTTGGGCACTCTGATTTTAGGCGAAATCTGACCTCTTTTTCTAAAGGTTTCCTAATTCTCTGAGCCATGTAAGCGGCAACTCTTGGGGATGGGGTCCACTCCATGGATTGTGGATGTCTGATTGTCTCTGGCTCGAACATGTCAGACATGGGTACTCTTCATCATGCTGGCTTTTTCCATACCTGCTATCTTATCTGGTACGTTATCAATACGTAAACTCTCATCATCTTCTTCCTCTTGATCAAACTCCTCAGATGATGAGATTGATTCCCCCATATTATTCGCCCCTGGGGGTCGGGTGTGGGAGGCTGGGCACAGCTGATTTGGACAGGAACGCTTCCTTCAGTCTGAGGAAGGCATCAGCTGCCTCCTGGTGCTTCTCTCTTATAGAGCCCAGGGGGGTAGAAGAGTGCTTCCTCTTCCGGGCAACTTTACACCCCCTATTCGTCTTATCAATTATGTTGGTGGGGGTCCCCTCACCTGGATCGTCAAGTAAGCCAGCTTTTGTGCCCAAAAGGTTCTCGAGAACTTGCAGTCTCTCTTGAATAGGCTGAACCCCCTGTGCCACAGCTTTAATCAGGGAATCCCACAAGACCTTCTTAAAGCTAAGAGATAGGTCCATCTCTTCTTCCTGGAGCTTGGTTTCTTGTTCCTCATATTCTTCCCAGTACTCCTCACCTCTGTCTGAGGCCATCTCTCTCTTGGCTGTGAGATTGAACTCCTTAAGCAGAAGTGCTTTCCAAGGCTATGCTGTTAAGGCAAAGGAAAAAGGAGAGTCCTCCAGCATACACCTTTGCGCGTAATGGGAAGATAAGAGCGTTTATTATTTTTTTAAATATATTTTGCTCACGCTCTTGGTATGCTTTTCTCCTGTCCTTTAGCGCAGAAATCGCTTAAAAACGAGGCTTCTGCGTTGAATAAACTCCCTGAGAAGATACTCAACTTCTTGTGTTTGTGACCGTTAGGAAAAGACTAATTCCGCATTGCGCATGCGCGCACATGCTCCTAGCGATGATCGCTTGTCTCCACAGCCGTATTCAGGCTCTGCTGACAGGGATCGAAATGAATAGATAAAAACGACTTCCGTGAACGGAACCCAAATGCGAGCGATAACGCTAGTGGGTTCTTGGTATTACATAATGAAACACGGTAAGAATACAAATGAAAATATAATGGTACGTGCGTATTTTACCCTACACAGACAGGTGGGTGCTACCCTAAGGAATTGTTCAATTATCCCATCTGGGAATAGATGGGAATCAATCATCAAGATGGGGTCTGTCTGTTGTCTTTTCTACTGAAGAAAGGCCTGGGACTTTAACTCCAAGGTAGGTCTCTTTTGTAGTATACTGGTTGTAAAAAACAAAATCTGTCCAAAGGAAATCAATCCGTTACATTCTTGTTTCTGTTGTTGTCAATTCTTATTTCTCTCCTGTTTCTCATCAACCTATTAGTCTGTCAGTCAGTCCGTCTCAGTCGGTGAGTGAGCAAGTCAGTTTCCCAGAATCTATTGGTTTGAACTTTTATATATTAGCAACCCTCACCCACTTTAGAGGTGTCATTGTTTTTCTAATCTAATTGATCTGTGCGTCTGATTGGACAATGTTACAAAAGTGATATCACACTAAACCATCCTCTTCATACCTATTGGACACATTAATGAAGAGGACAGTCTAATGGGAGTGAGGTTGAAACCCATTTTCCCTCCGGTTTGATGTGATGTCATCTTGAAGATTTCTACATTAAACAATTGTAATTTTCGGAAACATCATGTTCCTCACACATGATCATGTTGCAAATCGGTTCATCAGAATACACTTACTTAGGTGAATCCAATTATTGTAGTGTGATCTCGACACAACATGGTATGTTTGTGCTACAGATTTTTGTCTTTTGCGCGCTGATAATTTTACACAAAAATTCCATTCCCATCTCAAAGTAACTGGCATTCCGGCACAGAGAGGTGCAACTTGTTTCTGTGAACACATCCACATTTGCCCAATTTATATAATGAAATAAACATCAACATAGTATAATTTTATATTCAGCTGATAGAGTTTTTCACACAATGTAATGTCATCTCCGGTTTCTCTGCGTGGTAACAGAACATCTGGTATCATTTAATGTTAGTTCCTTTGCACGTGAGAGCCATTCAAATGTTCACTTCTGAAAATACTGGTTGTCAAGGTACACATTCTTTGAAATTAGGCTGGAAAGGGCCATTAATGACTCAGTCCTGCCCCCTTACTTTCTATCACTTTAGTTAGACTCAGAAGGTGTGAATGTCCTTCCCCCAGGTAGAGCTAGCTGATGGGAAGGCTTGATTATTTCAAGAGCAGACCGCTACTCAAGTTCAGTTGTGTGTATTTATAAGGCATTTTCGGATAGGCTCAATGACAAATGGTGGTGTTAATGAGTTACATTTGTGTTGCTCTGGAAGACCTGTTCCAGAAGAAAAGTAACCCCCCCCTCCTGTTGCTGTTTGCTGTATCTGGGGGGAAGGAATACCATGTCACTGTCCAGGCTTAGGTTGGTTTCTTTCACAAATGCAGCCTTTAAAGTCCTTCCCCAAACAGGGCAGCATTATAACATGTTTGCAGTCAAACTCCTATCAACACTTACATCTTTAATATCTCTGTATTCTTCTCCAAACTGAATTCAGGAGGGGCCCCAGTATGATTGACAATGGTCTGTCTTTGATCACCATTATAGAACAAGCATGGCTTATACATAGGCCTGGGTAGCATTTGTGGACTATAGTGCAGCCTTCAACACCATTGATAAGGGTAGGCTGTGGTGAAAACTGTCTAAATAGAAAATACCCAGGTGCTTACTTAATATGATAAAGGCCTTACACAAACACACACATGTCAGAGTAAGAATGGGGGTATGCCTAAATGGATTGACACCTGCTCTGGTTTGAAACAGGGCTACATACTTGCACCCACACTGTTTAACCTATACCTGGCTGACTTGGGTGAGGGAATTGTAAATTTGACATTTGAAAATTTGACATTGATTCCACTTACGCTAGGCAGTATGGGTGTACAGTGACTTGCATATGTGGATTATGTGGTCGTGCTGGATTTAACTCCTCAAGAGCAGCCAGCCTCACCTGATCACATCTACTCTTATGCTGTGATTAACATTTTGAAGATTAACATTAGCAAGACTAAGATCATGGTCTTCACCCCAAAATATGACTGCGGTAAAAGATGCAGTAAATTAACCTGGACACTTAAAGCGGAACTAATTGAGACAGTTGACTCCTATACATATCTGTGTGTAATAGTACACCCCAGATTGGAGTGAAAGTTACATCTTCAACTCTTTCAGGTTCGGAAAGTCCTGTTTTTTGGGGCTATTGTGTCACTCTCCCATGGAGCAGGAGGATACACAGTTGGAACAATTATTAAATTGTATCTGACTAAGGTGCTCCCTCTTATTCTCTATGGGATTGAATTTTGGGGCCATAGCATGACACTAGCATTACTAGCGGTATATGCTAGAGACCTTTGCGATTAAACAAAAACACTGTGACTGAGTACATTATGCTTGAATATAACATTGTGAACATTATTGCCAAAATTGACCACAGCTGTTTATGTATGTATTGGAAAGGAATGAATGCCGCACAGGGAATGTTACATTGGTGTCTGAGAGATGTTCTTGTTAGAAAGAGGGATTTCATGAGAACTAGTGTCATGTGTCATCTGTAGACTCTATCACTTCTAACATATGGATCAGCAGATCCCCGTACGGTGTTTTGTCACTGCCTTATTCAGGGTTTAAGAACGTGACTCGTATGATCTTTATTGAACACAGTATAGAGCAAAATATAGTATACCGTGCTGGTAAATCATCCGGTGAATTATATGTTGTGCATATCCTGAGGTATTACAATTTTCCACGATATGCTAAACACTTTCTAGGAAATGATCTCTGTTGGTCTTACATAAGAATTTAGTTTAACTGTGTCCAGACCTATGAAATAATCAGTGCTTACTGTGTCCCAGGGGAGCAAGAATGCGTCATCTGTGTGATGAAAAACAGATAGAGTCCGCTAAACATCTTTTATTGCATTGTTAAACCTTGGAAAATGTAAGGATGAAGCATATTTTAGCTTGGGGGAAAAACACATCTGCCAATGCCTATGACATTTGGGAAATTTCTATGGCAGGAGACGATCAACGGTGTATCTTCCACTTGACTAAATTGTGGAAGATAATCAAATTATGTTGAGGATTATCAACAAAACTCTTTTTTGACTTTGTACTCAGAACTGATGTATATTTTTACATGCATGTATTTTCTTTAATGAAATATGTAAGATAATTGAATCACCATTAAGAGTCTCAGTTATTTTTACTTTGGATGTAGAGAATGAAGTAGGTTTTATTGAGTGTATTAAAAGTTCACTAAATGTCAAACTATACAATACTCAGAAAATAAAACAATGTTTTATACACAGCTGATTCTCAGTCCTGTCATGAAAAATATACACAATTCAGGGTCCAATTCTGTTTTGACTCTCCTATGAAATGATGTGATTTTCAGCCTACATGGGACTGTTCTCCAATTAACAAAAGAATGATGTATTCTTCCATATAACTGAAAGTATTTATTTTTGTGCCTGTCATTTACTTTTGACATATGATCGGCTGCTAACATCGCACATTTCCATGCACGTGCCTTTTTTAAGTGATGCACGCAGGCTTCAGTTCAGCTTCGTTTTTAAATCCTGCGCTTTTCACTGCATCCTCTTTTTTGGGATTGATCTCTTTACAGCGCCATGGCTGCTGAATCCTGTTGGTCTGGTGCCAGTTTGGAATGCATCTTTAACTCCATAAACAGCTCCAATATAAAAATGATTATTTATTTGTTTTTTATGATATGCCTAATACCGTGCCTGAATTTGGTTTCTGGGTGCAGATCCAGGATTCAAAACTCTGTTGCTCTGCATGGTCTTGCTTCCAAGACCAGCGCGTTGCCCCTGTGCTATCCTCCATTTCATGTTTCAGGCATTTCACTCCAAGCATAGAGTGCATGCTACATCTTTGGTTCTCCTTCCACAGCTTTGAATGTTATTAATAGCAGCCTTTGTGCTGTGACATGAAATACAGATTGCTACTAGTTACGACCAGGAGAATTGTGAATTTATTAACAGACATAGAAGCAAGCACTGGCCCTCCTCGATGACCCACCCTATTTTAATTGTGGTTGATATTTTACTTCCTTGCTTGAGTTTGGTAAAGCAGCATTCTTCTGATCATTGTTCTCAAGGATCTATCTTGCAAACATAGGAATGGCGAAGAGTGATGATCTGAACTATGGGCATTTGGTCCTTTTGGGGCGTAAAATAGGACATTTTGGTGCTGGGCCCTATCTATATATGATGGATTTGGACAGTGAGTGGACTAGACAGATGCACTATGAGAGCAATCTTTTCTTTTTTCTTCCTCCTGTAGAGACTATATAGAAATGAGACAAATACTAACCTCAATGTCCATTAATGAAATCACAACTTTACATCATCATAACTATAAGCAGTTGGTCTTACTAGTAATGTGCAAACACGCCGTTTAACACAAATAAATGAAGACTTGGCATATTGGGAACAAGATTTTTGAAGAAGAAATTGAAGATATTAACTCTATATTCAAGGTAACAATCAGAACATGGGTGACAGCAGGCTCGGACTGGCTTATAGGGCAATAGGCCCATGGGTGAACCAAAAATGCAAAATGCTTGTGTAGGCCAGTTTTTTGGGTCAAAGTGTTTTTTTTGTTGCCAAATGTGGGTCAGTTTGATTAGTTATTTCACTATGCGCCTAATAGTTTTGACCAGTGTTGCTGAATAAATATTGTTTAAAATGTACAATTTGCATCACATTTTATCAAAAACCTCCCCCATGGGTACTATTCAAACAGCGTCAAAAAAAGAATAAATTCCCATTTACAACTGTGGGCCACTTTTTTGTTGGTGCCCGAGACAATTTTCTGCCCCGGTCCGGCCCTGGGTGACAGTGATGCACAGCTAGGCAACCTGTTATCAAAATGTTTTAGCTGTACGTTTAATTTTCTTTTGTACATTTATTTTGGGGGGCAAGTGTTTTCTTCCAACACTTGCCTGATATGTATTTGAGAGGAGTGCTTTGAGTGCAGTTGGCAGTTGAGTTGATTAACGTGTCCGCAGTGGACACGCCTCTTGTTTGTGACGCTTGGTGTTTCCTCTACAAAGCGAGAATGCTCGTGCACCCGCGCGCACACACTCGTGAGGAAGTACCGCTTGGCTGCTGAGGAGCTTTGATTCACGGCACACTCATTGCTTTCATTTTGTACATTCTGATCTTTCTGTGTGGACTGTGTCTTTAAACAAAGTGACTACAGCACTAGGAGGGAGATAACAAGAGTATATGTGCTTTTAAGTACAGTTATTGATGTTTGTATTTGTATTTTGTTTTAGATCAACGTGTCGGCAGTGGACACGCCTCTTGTTTGCGACGCTTGGTGTTTCCTCTACATAGCAAGAACGCTTGTGAAGAAGTACCGTGTGAAGTACCACTTGGCCGCTTAGCCACGAAACCGCAAGCCAGCGGCCATACTTCCGATTACTTTTGTTTGGTTGCCTTTAATCTCCTCTTGATTTAGTGGTTAAATACTTTCATAAATATGTGCATGGTTCACCCTCTTTATTCGTTGAAATCCAGCATGCCTGAACATTTACAGAATGTATCTGTAATGATATCAACTGACTCTGCGAGCGCTACACGCTCGTCGCATAAATCCCAGAAATATATCATGTTGACTCCATTTAGTTCTCGGAATTCATTACGGAGCGCCAGCACGTTACCATTCTTTAAGATGCTGCAAGCAGAAGTGAATACTCAAGCCACCGCTAGCAAACAACATATGAATGTTGGTGCCCGCATATCGGCTTCTCCACCTCGTTATGAAAGTTTGTTACAGAGGTGTCCTGATACAGTGGCCATTATATCTGAGCCCCACGCGCTTTCATACCATCCTTCATTCATCAGAAAGCAGGACTCAATGTACTGCGGTGGCAGAGTTGACATTCCAGGATCATCAATAATCCCTGAGTCGGGATGGTTCAGATATTTTTATATTCGCAAGTCAATGCAAATCGCCCATATCTATCTATAGTTAACTAACACTTTGTCAAGAAAGGTGTTGAATAGATTCCTCCATTCGGTCATTTTCCCTACCTATCTTATGCTCACCCAACTCCACGCCAACAAAGAGAAACTCTGAATACCGAAGTTACTAAGGCCAACACAACCATGATTGAGCTGGC
Organism: Ambystoma mexicanum; assembly: GCF_040938575.1. Taxonomy (NCBI): domain Eukaryota; kingdom Metazoa; phylum Chordata; class Amphibia; order Caudata; family Ambystomatidae; genus Ambystoma; species Ambystoma mexicanum. The sequence goes on from NC_090932.1 coordinate 615,216,547, forward strand.
TCTAACAGCGATTGACACCACAATGCTGAGTCTTTTCAAACTTTTTGAATCATTAGACACCAAAGTGATGAAACAATCTGTTTAAATAGATCATCTGTCTCAATGGTTTGACTCTAATTGCAAAGGCTCACTCATATTAAACAAGTGTGATTCCAGTTTAGAGATACCATCTATAGGTATTGCTTCTATTCTTGTCACAAGTATATCATTGGTGAATTCGTTCCAACATTTTCAGGAATTATTTCGACCTGCATTGGAACCCATAGCATGTCTGTCTGAGCAAGAGCCTAATGACTCGTGGGCTACAGTTGAGAACATTGCAATATGCCCATCGGAGCATAATCCCCCGGTCAGCAATTCTGCTCGGAGCATAGTTAAGTTGGGTGTGCTACACATCAAAAAGACAAAAAAGGCCCCCGTAGTTTTGTAAAACAAAAACTAAAAATATGGCTGCTATTAGAAACACTAAGAATGCACTTTGTTCCTTTTTTCAAGCCATTACTGCAGCCCGAAAAGTCACGGGTGCCGCCAAATAAAAGAGTGAATTACCAACTATTTCTACAGTTTATGTGGTAAACGTCCAAGATGTCATCATCGTCAAAGACTCTGCATCCAGTACGACAGATCGGCCACCCCAAAGATCATCTGGACATATTACGGTACCCAAATCTCCTCTTTCTTATCCACATTTAATTGACCTAATTCAAGTGATTCAACAAATTGAGCGAAGTGGTCCTATAGTGACCACAAAACAAATCTGTTGGATCAGTGGCTCATGTCAAATCTTTAACAACAAAACCGATAGAAACATCAGATCCGGCAATGACTGTTTCAAAGGAGAATCTAAAAAAAGCAGTTGATGGTTATCTGCAAAACAGTCTTTTGACATTATCCGCCGAAATAGCTTCACATACAGTAAATCCCAAATCACAATCCGCGACATCTGTACAGGCAAAATTGTCACTTCCATCCAACCACCAACGCAGGTAGTCGTCGAGCAGAAACTATAAAACATCAAGTAGCCGAGCACAGAACATCGCGTTATCCGCAGTGCTATAAATCTGCTTGTCACTCTTTAATTATGAAGTGCCGAGATGGTCCATTTAAGACGTATGACCGTAACAGGCGGAGTGTGCTTAACATGTTTAGTGATGTGGTAGATTTGGAAGGCATCACCTCAGGAGATACAGACCAGATTGAATTTCTTTCAGCTACAGTCTGCTCTATTGTGAGTTTATGGATTCCCTCTGGAGTCGTATTAAATCCCATTTGAAAGACTAAAATGGTGTTGTTTGAAATGGGCTTTTTGATCGCTCAAGATCCTGAAAGGTCCACAGTGAGAGCTGAATTCATGAACTCTAAATCACACATTAACCCAGGAGAATTACCAGGGGTGCAAACTTATGCCAGTGTACTACATCCAGCTGTGGTTTAACCATCAAAACAGAATTTGCTGTGTTCCCTTGCCACAACTAGTTGGAACATATGAGGACATTCTCACCTTCAGACATCTGTTAGTAATTTTACTACTACATATGATATAATAGCATTCCAGGAGATGTGGCTCACCCAGACTCCTATCTGGGACAATTATGAAGTTTCTCTTTTACCAGCAATTGTCACTGATAAAGAAAGACCGCCTTCTGGCCTTCTGGTTGCGGTTAAAATGAGTCACGGTTATGCCATCACTCTGTGAAATTCAGTCAGTTCCTTCATCCAACTAGTGAAGATTTCATGTCCACATCATAACATTCCACTCGGGGTGACAATAGCAAAACAAAAGAGGTGATGGCTGGAAGGTTTAGAATGAATCTTAACCTCTGGCATCGCTCTGGGCAACCCTCCAGACCATCGTTCTTCACCTGCCAAGCCATTACAGAAGGGGAAAGACCATATGCAAATCAGGGTTGGTCCCAACCCCAAAGAGGTAGTCCAGCCCGAATTGCTAGGTCACATTCCTTCTGCACGAGACCACAAGCATCCCCATAAATGATTCAGCCTTGTTGAGCATCATCAGTGAGGAGTAGCTGGGTCTCTAGGCCCAGCAGGCACGGGACCCACGTCTGGGCATACCCGTCCCACTCGGGGTGACAATAGCAAAACAAAAGAGGTGATGGCTGGAAGGTTTAGAATGAATATTAACCTATGGCATTGCTCTGGGCAACCCTCCAGACCATCGTTCTTCACCTGCCAAGCCATTACAGAAGGGGAAAGACCATATGAAAATCAGGCTTGGTCCCAACCCCAAAGAGGTAGTCCAGCCCAAATTGCTAGGTCACATCCCTTCTGCACGAGACCACAAGCATCCCCAGACATGTTTCAGCCTTGTTGAGCGTCATCAGTGAGGAATAGCTTGGGTCTCTAGGCCCAGCAGGCACGGGACCCATGTCTGGGCATACCCGTCCCACTTGGGGTGACAATAGCAACACAAAAGAGGTGATGGCTGAAGGTTTAGAATGAATCTTAACCTCTGGCATTGCTCTGGGTAACCCTCCAGACCATCGTTCTTCGCCTGCCAAGCCATTACAGAAGGGGAAAGACCATATGCAAATCAGGCTTGGTCCCAACCCCAAAGAGGTAGTCCAGCCCGAATTGCTAGGTCACATTCCTTCTGCACGAGACCACAAGCATCCCCAGAAATGATTCAGCCTTGTTGAGCGTCATCAGTGAGGAGTAGCTAGGTCTCTAGTCCCAGCAGGCACGGGACCCACGTCTGGGCATACCCGTCCCACTCGGGGTGACAATAGCAAAACAAAAGAGGTGATGGCTGGAAGGTTTAGAATGAATATTAACCTATGGCATTGCTCTGGGCAACCCTCCAGACCATCGTTCTTTGCCTGCCAAGCCATTACAGAAGGGGAAAGACCATATGAAAATCAGGCTTGGTCCCAACCCCAAAGAGGTAGTCCAGCCCAAATTGCTAGGTCACATCCCTTCTGCACGAGACCACAAGCATCCCCAGACATGTTTCAGCCTTGTTGAGCATCATCAGTGAGGAGTAGCTTGGGTCTCTATGCTGAAATATTAAACTTTATGGAGCAATCAACTGAATGGCCTGGCATCCATTGCCAACGACTTGAGTGAGACAGATATAAGTTATAAGAGCTACAGGTCAATTTTGAAATAGTTTTAGGCATCAAAAAGCAGAGGCGTCGAAAAGGTAGGATCTGAGCAGGCAAAGTCCACCCAAAATGTGTTAATGCCCACGCAGCAGTGCTGTGTGGGCATTTACAAATGTTAATATCACTGCGAGGGCCGACTACACTACCTTCAGGCCCCACTTGTTAGACAACCTTGGACACACCTCTGTCAAAAAGTCAATCAGAATGTTGAAAATAACCTTAACACTGTGAAAGCTACACGCTGTTAATATATAATAAAGAGTCTGAGCCAATGAGTAGTTTTGTGGGCTATGTAAGACACCCAACAGTTTTATTAACAGGAACTTTTCTCTTTCTTTTAGGTTTACGGAAAAGGATACGTTTTATCCCAGGTTCTTCAGTCTTCTCAAAAAGGGTTATTTCCCAGAGGATGTGTTCAGGTAAGTAGCTTTGCAAACTCTTAATGTTAATTTATTCTTACAATTTAGGATACTGTCTCTCATTTATCTATTTTCCACCACAATGCGAATTGATGAGGGTTCGGTTGTCTGAGCTGGGTGTGGCTGAGATGAGTGGGAAGGCTTTGCTGGGAGGTGACGGGGTGAGAGGCAGGAGGAGGAGCAGTGTGTTGTTGGATTTTGTGAGACAGACGGGGCGGTGGGAGGAGTTGTGAGTTTATGTGGGCTATGTGTTGATTGGTGGGTTGGTGCACATCATCCTATTGGATGGGGAAACGCCTGCATGGGTCCGCCCACGCATTCGGCAATTTAGAAGAAGAAGAAGAAGATTTCTGTTCTTTCCTTTCAACTACCTCTCTTTGTCTTTTCTTTCTCTTAGTTCTCTGTTTCTGTCTCTTTATATCGGTCTTTTGGTTAAATGTTCTCTTGTCTGAACAGTCTGTTCAAAAACATTTCTTCTGACACAACATCTCTTTTCATGTTCAATTCGTGAGGGTTGGTTCAAGTTACTGATCGAAACGGCATTCCATTACCTGGAGTCCCTTAATTTGTACAGTAACCTTTTCATACAAAACGATGTTGACGTTCATTCAGGACGCTCTCTCTCTCAGCGTTGCGTTTTCCCCATCTTCATAACAATTGTTTATTTTTCGTTGTTCGGTTCTCCGCCTGCTTCCCGTTATAACTGTTTCTCCTTGCGGCTAAACGGCCTCCGCCTTGCCCTGTTGTCAGCTGCTCAACAACGGGACTTTCCTGCCGTGACGAGAGAAACAAAGTGACACACCTCCACCTCCCCAGCAGTTTCGGAATGAAGCCGGCTCACATTAAGGGTCGAGGCTTCAACCACTCTCACCCCATTGATCAGTCACTTCACATTGTGCCTGTACCTCTACATAGCGCAACGGCGCAGTCCTCCTTCAGCAGAATTTGTTCAGGGACAACGGTCGCTGCATACTTTTTTTTTATCAGGAACCTTTTATGGCGCGCAACTTCATTCAACAGGATATGGACGGCGACAACGATCGCCACATATATTATAAGCACAACGTCTCTCTAAAGCGCAACGGCGTCTTCAGCTCAGCAACCCGCTGCATACAACTTCTTTCCTTCCTTCCTTCAATACGCCCAAGGGTAACCGTCGTTCTCCGGCTCCTCCGGTTCTTCTTTGGTTCCTTAGCAACCAAAGCCAAGTAGCCCACATTAGAAGAAGGCACCTCGTGAACTCCTTCTCAACTATAAAGACAGTCTTTTTTTACTATGAATGTATTCATTCCCAGATATTCTAATGACCATTAACTACTTTTAAGTACCATCTCATCACAAACACCAAATGATGTCTAGTTGTCCTATGGTCCCCCTCTTTTAAATGCTTTCAGAACTCTCCTTCTCCATCAGCTCCACACTTTGCAGTGGCATTACAAATGGTGCTCACTGAACCAGCCAGTGTCAACTACTGTGTTCTGGTTTACAGACTCTGTGGGTTTGCCAGTATTCTGACTGTAATACCGGCAGGTTACCGGCAAACCCGCCTCACCGTTACCAGTGCCCGATGTCCCGGTGGTACTGGGATATTATAGGTGTCGGCAATGGCAGTAAGCCCCCATTCCATGGAGTCACGTTGGGCTCCATGTAATCGGATTGATGCAATCACTGGCTCCTGTAGTACGGGTGCCAGTGATTGCAGCAATTATTTGCCGGTAGAGGCCTAAACTCCCAGCAGGTCAGGCCTGCCTCTAAAGGCCTAGCGGTAGTTCACTGCCCCTACCAACAAACTCATTGTGCCGGTCCAGTAAAAATGCCAAAGCCGGTATTACCAGCATTTTTCCTGCCATTTTTACCAGACTAGCACACTAATAATGAGGCCCATAATGACACGTGCTCATGTGCTCTGATATCAGACAGTGGCACGTGAAACCTTTGCAATCCGATTATGCACGTTTTTTAGATTGCTAACATAATCTTCATCTCTCCATTTGCCCAAATTCGATCCTACCAAGAGGCTTAACTGAAACACACAGATGAGTCCTTCTGTTTTGGTCTTAAAGTGTTTTATAAACGAGGAATAATTTTCGGTAAAACCTTTCCCAGGATCACCCATTTTCCAAATAGACAGTTTCATATAAATCACTTTTCTGCCGCTTTTCGTTCAAACTAATGTCTCATGCAATCCTATATAATAAACAAAAGCACAGTATTCATCTTTTTTCAAATGTTTATTTATCGAAATACCTAACTAAATTGTATTTCTCCTTTTTTTCAGTTCTAGAATTATAAATAAGTACTTTAAATTAATAAACTACTGTTTTTCAAATACATGATTAGTTCCTTTTTCATATAATAAATAATGTCAATTAAGAATGCAGAAATGCCAAAATGCAATGAATTTTGTTCGCCAGAAGAATTTCTTCTGAGGCAAGCTGATGCATCTGGACGCTACTGCAGAGTTCTTGCCACTGTGAGCTTTTGAACAGCTCGCAAGTACTAAGAGGACTGATAACCTTGAAATGTGAGATACATCAGTAATTTGACAGGTGTAGGAGGACATAGAGTGATCAAGATTCCCCAACAGAGAAATAAAAGTATTTTAATGACATTGCAATAATGGATCAAAGAGGCAAGCAATACACCTGGGCAAAATGTGAGTTTCCCAGTGTCTGTAAATCAGTCATAAAGCACTAATGGGTGTCCGTGGCTCCACTAAAGGCAGTTTAGTCTACATCAAGTCTCTTCACCGATGATCAATTGATCCAGACATTGGGGCAATAGTGAACACTGATGGGAACAACGTGGTTTGATCTTAGATCAGCTCAGTTCATTTGACCTTTTAAAGTATCATTAAGTATCGCAAAGTATATCAATATGGTCTAAACTATATAGAAAATGATGTTTAAAGGAACAAGGGTAGATACTTGGATTATTCCCCAGTGCGCCATCTTCTCTGTGTTTAAACTGCTTCTCTGCTTCCAGGACTGTGATTCGCCCTTATGACCTGAACTCCTGCAACCGAACTCCACAAAATGCTAATTTATTTCGAAACTGCGTTAATCCACAACAATTTTTCTAGAGGTGATGTGCTAGCTTTGCGAGCCCGAGTACACAGGAGTTACTTGGTCCGAAATGTGCCTTTTCTCTTCTAAATGATTATATCAAAGCATATACTTCAACTCCTGGCACTCTGGTGCCTATGGTGATCCCTTAATGTCTAAGCAGAGTCAGAAAGTACATCAGGGTAAACAAACTCAACATACTCCTTGCAACAAACACCTGGTTTAAATAATGCTCAGACAGCTGTGTGTTGAAAGCATTCATATCAAAACAATGTCTGTCCAAACTACTATTCTCCAATGGATGATAACTAATATCTGTTGCTCTTATAGTGAGAGAAGGGATTCTATAATTGGTATGGAAGCAGAGATTGTGCATCTTTTATTTTATTTTCCTAAGCAGTAACACACACATGACAAGTTATGCATCTTTGAACTACATATCACACGAGTCTGCATGTGAACTCAAATCAATCTAGTGCTTTCTTCAAACATAGTGTCTGTAAACAGGCAAGGATCTTACTATTTTCGACACTAAAAAGGCCAGGAAACAACCCTCAGTAAGAACAACAAAAGTACCAGAATCTCCAACTCGTACATGTAAAAGACAATGAAATGCTGGCCCAAATAACTCTCACCACTCGATCCTGCAAAAAACCGAAAGGGAGGGATTAATACAGTGGGCTAATAAATGCCGCCTTGCCTTAAATGCAATCCCGATTCTCTATCTTAACACTAGGAGCAATCAGCACTCTAAGGCACAGCACAGAGGCTTCCTATTATCCAAGTTCAAAGCCGTATCAGCATATTGTGAGCAACATGACTCACAGGTTTAAAATAGAAAGAATAGCAATGTGTTTCCTGGACCACTCAACATCCCTAAACGTGTCCTCTAACCTTCCACCAGCCCAAAATGCCTTAGATGCCATGATCCCCAAAAACGGATGTATTCACACCTACTCTGTCCATGACCCATCTAACCCATTTAGCCAACATAGGAGAGGAGACAGGAAGATGAGGCTGTTTAAAGGAAATAAATAACCCATCCGCTGACATTCACAGAGAACCTGACCATCGCCTTGTGTTTCAAATACCTAACCACACAAATAGGGAATCAGAGGAAAAGCAGCAAATGAAATGAACCTGAACCGAGTGTTATTCTTTTTTTGTCAAACAGAAGCATAACCCACTAGCATATGCAATCTGCCTGATAGGTCCAGTGCCCTGACATCTCCCACACATCTAAATGAAAGCAAATGCAATAGCATATCCAGTTTAGCAGAAAATTGTTGCAAAGACAGGTGATTTCAGTCTTGCAAATAGCAGAACAAAACCAACACCTTATTTAGATCTCACAAGGAATCATAGCTAAGCCTTGCTGGATTTTCAATTCCAATCCCATAAAAAGCATGTAACCAAGGAATGTGTCCCCAGAGACACGTTCTCTACGAAGGATGAAATTATTTACCTATAAAGATAAATTGTGTCGTCACCAATAGAGGATGAAGAAAGGGAAGCACGGAAATTCACCACCTCCACTACATGTGTTCGTATGGGATTAATTTCCCTCTAAACTCACCAATGCTCCCAAGCAGCCCTAAAAGCTTGTACATTACTATGGGCTATGCCTTTGATACGAATCCTTCAGCCTCCTCTGAAATTCCAGCTGGTCACCATCTACCCCCGAACCGTGCCATGCTATCAACTAAAGGGAACATCCTAGGATAAAGGAATTGAGGTGGATTCTGCAAGTCCCTTAAATGTGGGCAATACTGAACTAACTGTAGTGCCTTCAGGAACCATAGTTGATTCGGCCAAAATAGAATAACCAATACCAGATCTAACTTCTGCTTTGTATAAACAAAAGAGTCTGGGACATCCTAGAAAGGGAGGAAAATCATAGTGAGTCCACAGGCCGATGGGATGTAGCAATGCCAATGATTCAGGTCTCAAACTGAAAAACCTCTGTACTTGATTGTTAAGTCTGGAGGCAAACAAGTCTATCTGAAGGAGCTCCCAATGGCCCATCAAACTCAAACACAGTCCCCGTGGAGTCTCTAACTGCTCAAATCTATTATGGTAGATATGATGAACCCAGAAGACATTCAGTCAGCACGGGGATCTCAAACTGGAGGCACAACTCACAGATAACCCCTACCAGGTCACACAATCTCTTGGATTTGGTTCCCTTTACTGATGGTTGCATCTGAATAATTATAATTATAATTGTTCTTTTATAACACGCTTAATACAGGACACGAGTTTCTAAGCACAAGTCCGGGATTCAAACCTGTGTTGCTATGTGTTGTCTTGCTGCCAAGACTAACGTGTTGCCTCTCAGCGACCCTCCCGGCCTACAGACACATTATTCAACAAGAGGCTCATGACACAGTGGGACCTGCCATTCATGAAACTAAAGTCTGCAAAGGAACTGGCAAGCATGTCAAAATAATGTATGTGCCAACTGGACTCACTCATTGACCATCGTTCTCCAGTCCAGGTTGAACTGCAACATATTCCCCAAGCATTCTGGCTTGCATAAGATTATAATCGAGCATCTGGAGAAGAAGGGACGATGACATGACCGTTCCAAGCACACACATTTTCTAGCCACCAAACCACCTTGAACTCTGCCTCCCCTGGAAGAGAAACCCAACGTGAGTAAGCCAGCCCTTTTTGCAAAGCCTGTTTTTTAGTCTTTGAAGTGTGCTGTAATGGGGAATGGCCAGAAAAACCTCTTGGATTGATGCTGGTAAAAAAAAAAAACTATCCACTGTGCCAAATGTCTGATTTAAAGAATCGAGTGAGATAGCACTCTACAAATCTCCCTGATAATCACCTTGATCCGGCCATATAGATGAGTTCTGGCAAGCTACAAAACAACTTAGAAGCTCCATAGTGCGAGATGGAGTAGTCTCCAACTTTTCCCTTTTGACTGCAAAGCCTAGACTGTATCAAAGTCAACTAGTTACATTCAAGTTGGATATCACTTATTTTCCTCACTCGGCATGGCAATAGTCAAACAATCATCCAGATACACTTAAAGTCATACACCTTTTGTCCTAAAGAAGTCAACCAACCGTTTCAGGAGCTTTTTGAAGCACCAAGGAGCCTCAACCCGATTGGGAGCACCTTAAAGCAATACTGTATCCCTGACCAAGAGAGCTGAAGAAATGTCATGTATTCCGTTGCCATAGATAATGTCAAGCAGGGGTCTTTCAGATTCCATCATATCAACCAATCCATTAGTCTCAAAACCTTCCTCAATTGAGCCAAGATCTCAATTTGGAAGTGACTGGAAACAATGGCTTTGATATACGTTGCTCTGGGGGGCGACGCCTTATAATCCCAGGAGTAAAGAGTCCATAATCTATTTCTAATAGAATGCCATGTCTATGAGATCATGTAGAAAATACACGGATGTCGCAGGTCACTGTATCCAGACGGTAGTAAAGCCTAACCGTCACCATAAACAGTGTAAAGCAAAAGAGATTCCAGGACTCAGCGTCATCAAATATATGTTTGTTTAATTGTGTTGCATTATCACATCACCATCAGGTGAATATATTCGAGCGAGACGAAACTGCCAACATGAAGCTAAATTTGAAGAGGAGTGTACTATTTTACAACAACGCTATAGGAACAGGGGTTACTCGAATAAATCTATAACAAGGGCGTATAAGAAAACAAAACCATTGAAGCAACAAGATACCTTGGGATATCGAAAGAGGAACTCAGACTTTAATACGGCATTCAGTTTCATTACCCGATATTGCTCTGACCATCGGATGAATACAGAAAATAATGAAGAAACATTGTTACCTACTCAAATTGGATGATCACATTTGCAATTTCGTGGGTGAGCATCCACGCATAATCTACAAAAGAGCGAGCACACTTAAGTCCATCCTTAGTCCATCCCTGCTGCCGGACATTACAAAAGACAATCAAGACACATGGCTATATAGAAAAGACCTGGGTTTCAGAAAATGTGGCACATGCCCGGAGTGTAAATATGCACATGATCCAACTACGGAGTTTGAAGATATCAATGGTAAACAATGGACCATCAAACAGGGAATTAATTGTAAAACAAAATTTGTTGTCTACTGTATCATCTGTGTATGTAAGAGAATATATATTGGTAGTACCAAGCGAGCTTTGAGAATCCGGATACGTGAGCACCTGGCAAAGATTGGCAGCCAGGACCCTTCGATCCCACTAGCAGAACATTGGCAGAAGGTACATCAACTGTGAAACAAATCTGAGATCAGATTTATTGGTCTACAGCAAGTGATTTTGAATAAAAGGGGTGGTGACAGGTTGAAAGCATTGAGAAAAGCTGAAGCGCGAAGACTATGTTATTTCCATTCTACAGCCACAGGCCTTAACAGTGACAATGAAATGGTTTCCTTTCTGTGGTGTTGGCCAATTGTAACATAGCTCTTCATTACGTTTAGACTTGCGGTATTGTACACCTTATTGAATGTGAACTGTGTTTTTTTCTGGAGTTTTACATTGCAGGTGCTAAGTTGGTACCTCTACTGCAATAAATGTTTGTTTAAAATGTCGTGCAACTAATTCTTTTTCTTGCATTACATACAGTATTCCTCCAAATTATCACGTTTGACAGAGTCAGCATGAGGTAGATAATTTTCATAATGTTATCTGGTGACAACAGTTAGTAGTGGGCTTAGGGACCGCCTTGGCAATGGCGTCCGCCACCTCCAAGATGGTGGGAAGTTAATGACACTTGAGGTCACGGCAGACTTTTTCCAAGCGTCCCGTCAGACGCAGATCTCCGTGGCAACGTTACACGCGTTGCCATGGACACCGTACATGATAGAGATAACAAGATGGCGCCCACGGTCGGCATTCTGCTTTTGCCGACGCGTGTGACTGCCTGTTCGTAGAGTGAAGGTAAGCCAGAGTGAGCTCTGGTCTTTGAATGCTCTTCTCTTCAACGGGTCATGTTAAACGTAGACTCGTGAATGCGGATACTTAGCTAGAAAGCTACAAGCCACAGTGTCTCTGATTTGTGATAAGACATTTTGGGATTAGTTTGCATGTAAACTTTGAACAATACGAGCTTCATGAGGGAGGTATCCTCTAGTACACAGAATTTCTGTTCTTTCTTGTATTCGCATCACACCCTAGCCCACGGATACTTTCGGACACATTGTGATTAACACTAAGCAGAGACATCACAATACATAACTTGCCCTTAATATCGGGAATTTTGGCATGAACGCTCTAGTTTAGAATGAGAACCTAATCAACATTTTTGTTATACCAATACCTGAAATTACACTTACTTGATTACAGATTTTGTGCTGGGGATCTTACCCCGTTACTACTACAGTGACAATAGTCTTTTGGATTGGTGTCATGCTACTACGGGTAAGCATAAACACTGCGTACATATTTAGATAATACGCTGACCGTTTGCCTATATTGGCTTAATTACTATTAACTTCAGTAATCACTAAACTTTCTGGTTTTCTCTCCTTTGTGTTGTCTCCCCATTGTTTTATTTCATTGGTTGATTTTTGCAACAATGTACATTTTTGATATGTCTTTCTATACCCTTGTATCCTCCCTTTAACCAACCCTTGTTTTACTGTCTTTTCATCAATAGTTTGATGTGATAATCTGTATTGTGGCATGATGTAATAATGTCTGTGTCACAATTCCTGTAACTTCACCATTGCATTTATGCTGATATCACACCTTCTGTAAATTTAATTTGATGTAATTATGGAACCAATATCACATGCATATGGTGATTTGTTGTGCAATACCATGTAGCCCAGATTTGAAAAAGGCTTAGCGTAGCCGAAACATGTTATCGTTTATGGGCTTTTTTTGCTTTTGAATGTGTGACAATGCAACACAATTAAACGAACATATATTTGATGGCGCTGAGTCCTGGAATCTCTTTTGCTTTACACTAAATTTGGAAGTGCCTTTCGACAATATATTTGTTCAGGTCCTTCAAATGAATGACCATGAAAAACCTTTGACCTTCTTATTAAGTAGAAGAAAGTCTTCTGTTACCCCACCCTAAGAAGAGTGACACCCTTCTGTTGCTTGTTTGTTCAGCAATTCCTGCATGATAAGCCTCTGACCTTCCTTTGGCACCAAAAACTCTTTTCAGAAGTTCATTCGATCAGCAGAGACACAAAATCCAGTCTGAACCCTCTGACAGTTTGACGGGTCCAAGGGTCTTTAAAATGTTGGCACCAACTGTCATAAAAAACAATACAACCCCCAATGGATTCTCCAGATGCATTGCCTGTAGACCTACCTTGGTTTATGTGCTCCAGATCTCTGTGTCCTCTAGAGACACAACCTCTGAATCCTTGCCCCCACATAGGGGATGTGAGGAACACAGCTCTATATTCTTGCCTCCCACCCATGTCCACTGAGTGAGGCCAAGTGATGTGTAAACATGGCCGGTGAAGCGAGAAAAAAAATTTCAATAATGCCTGGGCTTTGTCAATCACCATAAAAGTGGCTACATATATGCCCATTTCAGATTTGCAACCACTGAATCCAAGGACTAATCTTGCTTCACAAGTTTTGCTTTCGCCGTAAGAAGAATACCCCTTCTCCCCGCCTGTGAAAAAGACTTGTTAGCATCTCCTGGCATACAAAGCACTCTCTGAGCCCAATTGCTTATATTTCCTGGATCCACAGGAGAGCCTTCCAACTCAGCATTTAGGGCCTGATTCACAGAACGTTTTCCTACAGGATTGTGCCATTATAAAACATTTCCATGAATGAGGGAGGCCCTTCGTTTTTTTGTCAGATCAAATATTTAAGAAAGGTAGCCCGCCACATTCACTGACCTATCTTGGCAGGAAAAAAGGCTCTATATGTTCCATTTGAGAGGTGCATGCCATATTTAAAAATTAATTCATACATATTATTGTCAGCCACCAGGGTGTGAGCTGTACTTCCTGGAAGGTGGGGCTTAGGACACTCCAATTTCATGCATGTGTGAGATGTAGCATCTAACCTGGTCCTCACAGCCCAATTAGTATATACCCCTACTAGTTCCAATTAGGCTCATTCTCTGGAATTAGGGTGATAAATACCTGTTGGATCAAACATATGATCACCACAGGCATCCCTGATGTTCGAGAGACACCCCCATCAATCCCGAGTGACTAACCCCACATCATCATCCAGCACCATTAGATGTTTAGCCCCACCACACCCACCCCAGATCCTCCATGGGATCCACAGCTGAAGAGGAGACATTCCCGGGGAGCACATGCGACAACATAAGAGCTAATCTTGCTCACTTAACCAGATGACAATTCAGATGACAATTCACCTCCTGGCCTGAGGGGCCATACAGTGTAAGAACAGCCTCTTTAATGGCATTGGCATGATGACATTACACCCATGAGTTGATGGGTTTAGGAAGATCACTGCACACCTCTCTTAGGCGCTATGTTTCCTTCCTTTGCATGGGTGCTTTTTTCCTCAAGTGAAGCAATTCCATATTACCAGTAGTAACCCTGACAGACTCTAAAGACCCAACCCCTAGGTAACTTCATTCAGGCTGCCCACTGCTATGACCATTGAGGAATTAAAGGTTTTGGATACAGCTTCAGGCATATAATCAAAAGCTGTATCCTGTTCTAAAGAGAGAGAGGAGTCCACAAACCCTGCCAACTTAAGTCTCCAGTCCTGCACCTCTGTTCCACCCTCAGCATGGGCCTGGATCTTTGCCCATCTGCACTCTCCATATCAGAACAAAAAGTGTGACCCAACCAGAACTCTTTCCTTTGAATACAATTCCTACGGGCAGAACGCTAACAAAATGTGTACTTAAACTCCTTTACAGTAAAATGAAAGGCCATGGCGAGTGTGCCCACACTCATAGGTTCCCTCCCCTAATGTGGCTGTCCTAGGAGCAGAGGCACAGCTAATAAATTCACCTTTAAAAGAAAAGAGAGAGAAATCCAATGGAAGCGTGCCTGCCATGCAACACTGTAAGGGTGTGTATAAACAATTCTGCGCTAGCGGATACCAAATAAAACACTTAATCTCACCAGGTTGGACCCTAAAATGAGTCCCTAACAATATGATATACAATATAATTATACCAAACCCCCTAGATCAACAACCATGAAGCCTAAAAGAATACCAACTTAACAGGATACTTAGCTGCATCATGATGTGCACTACTTGCCAGTAGGAAGAAAAGAGGAAGATCCTTGACTCTTACAAGAGAGAACTGGATGGGTCGGTAATCACATGATGGTATATGAACGTATGGGATATATAGTTTAAAAAAAAGAAAAGAAAATGCCTAATAGGAAGCCTCTATGCTGTGCCATACATTTGGCATGCTGCCAACCCTAAACCTTGCAAACATTTGCTATATGCAACCAGGCTCCTCACTGTCCTTTGAGCAAGCCATGAGACACTTCATAAATGGCAGGTCCCATTCTAACTTCTCGATGGAACAGACACAACTCTGGTGGCTGTCTGGGATGACATATGATATATGATATGGCATTTATATCACGCCTATACACAAGTGTTTCAAGGCGGGAAATGCTTGCCTCAGCTGAGGAAGGAAGGGTTCCTTGCCATTCCAACCATTCTGAATCTCTTATCAGCTTTAAGCACAGCATATCATGTCATTCTGATAAAATGCCTGGAGTGCTATGCGTTTTCAATACCATCACTAAAATGGCCGTCATCATTCCTGACCTAGAGGAAGTACACACACACACCTTTCTAAATACCTAACCCCAACGCCCATCTACTCTTTTTGCTGTAAAATGAGTGGAACAACTATGGTAAAACGGGATTCTGTGAAAATGATTTTCACGGAAAAGGGGCATTTCACCTCAATGCACGTGTCCGCACATCTATGCTATTTTAAGTGGGATTTGTGACGTTCACCTGTGTTATTTATATAACCTTGTGGTGCTGATAATCGTCTTGCCCGATCACTGACGTACTGGACTGTGGTAAGAAATGTATGATGGACATCTGTGGGGATCGTGAGGTGAAAGGTCCTGACACAGGGAACGGGTAGAATAAGCCCTTGCCATCTCCTAACTCTAAAAATGCATTACGTGACTTATTCTAGCAGGGGTTTAAGCACGTTTAGGCCATCCTTTTCTTCATAGATATAATGCTGCAGATCTGCAGGCTTGGTATATTGCCATTCAAAGTTGTGTTAAGGTCTATCATTTGAGGTCCATGCTAAGTTATCACGTTTACCATCTCTCTTGACAATTGTAATATCTGGGAGGTGACCGCCTCACGCTGCATACGTACTCAGCCTCTTGTCATGCACACAAGAAGGAGGCCGACACAAAGCTGGGGTGCAACACCTCTTTATTCTTACAGTGACTGCCAGGAACTGGCGCCTTTCCCTTCCGTGGCTCCTCCCCTTCCCTCTCTCCCCTGGTACTCCTCACGTGACATGAGTGCAGCGGTGACACCACACCCCCCCGTTAATAAACACAAAGTTCTTCTTTAATTTATTTCTTCAATGAGGCGGTGAGGTTTCTTGCGGGTTCTCTGGGGTCGGATGTCCATTCTTGCAGAAGGGATTGGGGTGGCCTCCTGTGACATGTCGTTCTCTGAATCTTCTCTGTCTCCTTCATAAGGAGCGCCCGAGGTGGGTGGGTATTATCTAGACTCATGTTAGCAGCGGGTATGATTCCCGGCATCCATCCGTCCGAGTTTCTCGAGGTGGATCTGCGTTCCCCTTCTGCCGTGATGAGTGATCCTTTTGTCTAGATGATGGTGAGGGTTTCCTCTTTGAATGGAGCCATGTTCTTGCGGTTTTGTGGTTGTCTGACTACCACGACGTCTCCTGGTGAAACATCATTCTCTTTGGCCCTTCGAGATACATCAGCGGATCTTTTCATGCCTTCTTTCATGATGGTGTCCTTCCTTCTCATTTCCTGGTCGTTTTCATACTTGTCTTCCTCAGCGGTTACCTGTGGCAAACGTGTCCTGATGTTACGTCCAAACATTACCTCTGAAGGTGTTTTCCCAGTGGTGCTATGTGGTATGTTGCGGTAGTCTCGCATGAGCTGGTTTAGGAGTTTCTCTACGGGCTCTCCTGTGAGTCGCGCGATTTGTGTTGTGTGCTTAACATTGCTCATAAATCTTTCTACTGTGCCATTGGCTTGTGGCCACAACAGTGTTATTTTCCTGTGGCGGAAACCCATATACTCTGCAAATGTTTTGAAGTCTTGTCCTGTAAAGGGGGGCCCGTTATCTGATTTTACCACCTTTGGAACACCGTATGTGGCAAACATCCTGTCCAGTGGCGGTATGGTGTAATGCACTGACTTGGACGGTACTATCTGTAAGTCTGGGTATCTTGAGTATTCGTCAACTACCACTAGGATGTGTTCCCCTTCTTCTATTGGTCCAAAGTAGTCGACGGCTATTTCCTCCCATGTGCCTTCGCGCAGGGCTGTCATGCACAGTGGTTCTGGTGCGGTGTGTGGTTTTATGACAGTGCATGTCGGGCAGTTCTTGAGTAGTTCTTCCATTAGTGTGTCGAGCAGTGGGAACCACAGCTTTTGTCTTAACATTCTTTTCGTGGACACTATGCCCCTGTGTCTTTCATGGGCCAGTTCAAGGACTTTCTGTCGCAAGGTGCGTGGTATTACGAGCTTGGTGCTTTTTAGCAATAGGCCCCCGTCTGACTTTGCGAGCTCCTCTTTTACTGCTAAGAAACATGCAATGTCTTGTTTTGTGTCCTCATTTCCAGTTTCTTTGATTTGCTTTGCTTGTTTCCATCGCCATGTTTCTAGGCACCTCAGTATTATTTGTATTCCTGGATCAGTGTTGGATTCCAGAGCTATCTGCTCAAGGTCTAGGCCCTGAGGTGTGTTGTTCTGGATGACATATCTTATGTATTGATCCGCAATGGACTTCTCTTGTTCACATTTTTCTGGTGGGTGGTGTGAGAGATATTCAGCTGGGTTCTGCTCTTTGCCCAGTCTGTGTGTGATCATGAATTGGTAGTCCTGGAGGCGAAGTGCCCATCTTGCTATTGTGGGGGGCATCTTGGCTTGTGGGTTGCCATATATGAAGATTAGTGCCTGGTGATCCGTAACTAAGACGAAAGGTTTCCCGTATAAGAATAAATGGAAATGTTCACAGGCCCAGACCACCGCTAAACCTTCTTTCTCGGCTTGAGAATATGCTTGTTCTGTCTTAGAGAGGCTTCGGCTGGCGTATGACACAATGTGCTTTTCTTGTCCTTCTTTTCCATCCAGTTGTGTGAGGATGGCTCCAAGTCCTACTGGGCTTGCATCTACAATGAGCTCCGTGGTTTTCCGTAGATCGAAGTAAGCCATGCTTTTGGCGTCCGAGATGCGGTCCTTGATGGATTGGAAAGCCTCCTGACACCTTGTGACCAGTCAAATTCAGTGTTGAGTTTTGTGAGGGCCCTGAGGGGCTCACTAACAGATGCAAAATCTTTGATATATCTTGTGCAGTAACTCACAAGCCCTAGAAAATATCTGAGGTCGGTTGTTGTGATGGGTGGCTCAGCGTCTCTGAGTGAGCTAACCTTCTCTGGGTCTGGTCTCATGCCCTTCTCTGAGAATATGTGTTCAAAGAATCGAAGTGTTTTCTTCCGAAACTCATGCTTCTCCTTGTTCAGGGTCAGCTGGGCTTCCTCTTAAGCCATGCATACCCTCATCAATGTGTTTTCGTGTTGTTCCTGTGTTTGCTCGAAAACTAAGATGTCGTCACTCTAGTTCAGGCAGTTGGGCACGTGCTTGATGACGTTATGGATTTCTGCCTGAAAGATTTCTGCTGCCGAAGATACACTGAAGCTTAATCGCTTATATCGAAATAGCCCGAGGTGCGTGATGAAAGTTGTTATGTAGCAAGAGTTCTTGCTAAACTCGAGCTGGTGATATCCTTTGTTCAGGTCCAGTTTGGAGAAAACAGTCTCCCCATTTAGAAGATGTACCATATCGGTTATTCGAGGGGCTTGATGGCATTCCCTCATGATGGCTTTGTTTGGTCTCCTCATATCTACGCATATTTGTATGTCCGGCGAATCTCTTTTGGGCACTGGTACTATGGGGGAGACCCATGGAATGGGACCTTCCGCAGGCTCTATGATGTCTGCCTCCAGTAATTTAGTCAGCTCGTTTTCAACTTGTTTTTGAATGTTGATGGGGATTCCCCTATAGTGCTGGGCTACCTGTGTGACAATGGTGTTCATGTGTAGTTCGATTTGTTTGTTTTTGAGTTTTCCCAGCCCTTTGAATAGTGAGGGGAAAACCTGCTTGATACTGGCGGTAGGGTCAAGATACTTATGTACCATGAGTCGATATAGTATGTGTATTAGTCCCATTTCTATGGCTGCTTGGTAGCTTAAGATGCATCCACTGTCCGTGGCGGCTTCTAGGACATGCATCAGGATGTTCTTTGTGTGGTCCTTGTACCGGCATGACGCCACGAAGAATCCTTTGCAGGCCAGAGGTACCTTTGAGCCGTAGGGGAAGATGAGGTCTCTTGCGGGTTGTAGACGGGGGGGCGTTTGGCATGCCTTTGTATACCTCTTCGCCGATTACATTTACGATCGCTCCCGTGTCTAAAATAAATTCTGCTGCTGTTTGGTTGACTTGTATCATGAGCGTGGGACTGTGTTATTTCGCTGTGTTGTTTCGTAGTGCGTATAGATAGCCCTTTTTCCTTGGTTCTTCTTGGTGTCTCTCCTGCCTGCAGGCATTCTCTTCTGAGGATGCACTTGATGCACTGTCAGACAGCGATTGCTCTATGAGGCACCTGACGCACCTCCTAGGTCTCCTTCTAGGCTTGGATGGTGTGGTTTTGCTGTCTCTCCATTCCCTTCTGTCTTGTCTTCTTTCGGATTGTTCATCGTGATGTCTGTGGCGTGTCGTGTCATGGTGTTGGTGTGTTGCTCGGTGTGGGGCTGGCTGAATTTTCTCCTGTTCCAATGCAAATTTTCTGTTTCTCCCCATGCCTTTTATCTTGCAGCAGAAGATGAGACATACAGCTTTGTAATGGTTTTCTCATCCGCAAGCGGAACATGTTTGGCCCATGGCGGGGCATTGCCCTTCATGCGGGTATTCATGCCCACACCTGTAGCAGAAGGGGTCGCTGTTGTTTCTGGTGGCGCTGTCTAGCTTGTTGAGGTTCTCATGCTTGCCATGTGTGATTTTTATGTCATCTAGGCCCTCTACTTGTGTTGCGAACGTGGCGTGATCGAGCTAAGCACAGAATTTCTTCTAGGGTACGCGGTTGCTGCAGCAGCCACTTTCGGAAGTCAGCGCTTTCGCATCCCACTTTGATTTGTGATATGAGGGTTTCCTCATTCGAGTAGTTGTTAAAATCGCAATGCTTCATTCTCAGCCCCAACCTCATGATAAATGCGTCGATGGTTTCACCTCTGATTTGCTTTGTGGTGTGGAAAATGTGTCTGTCGTAGTCCACGTTTTGTGGGGGGTGAAATAGTCCATGACGACAGACTTCAGGTTGGTATAAGTGTCTATGGTGCTTTCTGGTATCTCGTCTAGAATGTCCTGTACGTTTGATCCCACTGCATGGTGTAGCAGGCTATGTTTCTGTTCATCTTCCAATGGCCCTGCCGCTGTAAGACACCCCTTGAAGTCTCTTAGCAACCTTTTCCATCTTGACCCAAGGGTGCTAGTGTCAGTGAGGTCGAAACTGGATGGCAGCTGTGATAGCAGGCTGTCCGTCATTCTTTTCTGTGTTGGTCTATTGGGGTTCACTGGGACTGTCAGTGTCTCCTCTTCAGAGATGCTCATGAAGTGGTAGCTTTCTTTCCTTTCAGTAGTTGGATTGCTGTTCACAGTCTGCTGGCTGAGGCTTTGCTCTGTGTGTGGTGCGGCCCAGGTGCCAGTTGGGGGCACTGTGCTGTGTGTAGGGGCTTTCTGTGGCCTTCACTCTGCAGCGCTGTCTTTGGTCTGAGCACGTGTGTGCTTTTATGGCTACTGGCCTATGCGGGGCGCTGCATGCTGTTGTGGTGGGCCTGTGGTTTGGGCTATGGTGGGCGATTTGGTGTGGGCGAGTTTCGGGTGCGCTGTACTCTTATCTGTGATTTTGTGTTCAGAGCGGGAGGGCCACGCCTCCACCGCTCCCAGAGATTCCTCTGCTCTTGTGGTTGCCGTT
This sequence comes from Ambystoma mexicanum, assembly GCF_040938575.1. Lineage (NCBI taxonomy): Eukaryota > Metazoa > Chordata > Amphibia > Caudata > Ambystomatidae > Ambystoma > Ambystoma mexicanum. The sequence continues at coordinate 615,237,322 of NC_090932.1, forward strand.
GGCGGGAAGCTTGAGTGCCTCGACCGCCCGGAGTGTTGTAGGCGGGGGGTTGTTGCTCCACCCGCTGATGATAATGTGCACGAGGGCCTGCCTGGACCCGTGCCGTTGCCGTCGGCGGGAGATTCTCTCGTCTCCACCGCCCGGAGTTGTACGTGCAAGGAGCAGCAGCTCCACCTGCAGATGTTGATGTACACAAGGTCCTCCCTGGACCCGTGTCGTTGCCATTGGTGGGAAACTGCCTCATCTCCACCGCCCGGAGTTGTGCGCGCAGAGTCATGGCTCCACCCGCGGATGGCCGTGTGTGCGCTGTCCGTCGGGCACACGCGTGGTGCCGGCGGGGAGCCTTCCCGCTCCCACCCGCTTCTGTACCGCACTGCACTCGCCGTCAGCTGCACCGATCGAGATGGTGGGCCAGGTGGGGCTTGAAATCGGCCTCGTCGCCAATGTAATATCTGGGAGGGGACTGCCTCACGCTGCATACGTTCTCAGCCTCTTGTCATGCACACAAGAAGGAGGCCGACACGGAGCTGGGGTGCAACACCTCTTTATTCTTACAGTGACTGCCAGGAACTGGCGCCTTTGCCTTCCGTGGCTCCTCCCCTTCCCTCTCTCCCCTGGTACTCCTCATGTGACATGAGTGCAGCGGCGATACCACAACAATAGTCACGTGGACCGGAACAGAAAATATTGGTCTTCAAATAGATGTATTGCCCCTTAAACGAAAATGGGGTGCCAGGCCATCTTGGTTAGTGTTGTTAGATGATGAGAAGGGGACACAAGTTGGCCAAGGCCAAATGTGTGCACTACTCAAATGTGTGCAGTTCTTGCTGTGTAGAGACAGTATGGGCATTGGCCAAGGATCATTCATACATGATTAAATGAGTGGTGAGGCACATGGCCTTTAACTCCCCACATTGGCCGCACTGTGCAAAATTTCAAATGCACAATGTAAAAGGCATTCTTCAGCTTTCACCCAATAAAGTGGCAACTTATTACAAGCAACTATCCACTCCATGCAAAATGGAAATCTATTAATACAATGTCAAGCTAGTACTGACTGCACTTGCCTAGCGTCGTGACCAAAGAGGAACTCAAGCAACATGCTCATGTTTTCGATATCTCTGTGAGATGTCACTGATAGTAATAAGTAACACTGGTTACCAAGCTCTATGAAACTGGATTCTCGGTGATAGTGGTGCTATATTAAACAGCAGAATCAGAATTAGTATTTGTTCATTGTTCTCCTTGACAGCAGCTTTGCTGTTTTTCTGACAGGATATTCAATGATCCTTTTACGGAATGTGTTCTGTTGCATCACTAGCCCCTATTTAATCCTATACAGATTTAATATTCTTGAACTCAATCGCTGTCAGTGTTTTTTTATCCTGAGTAATGACCACGATGAGTGTGACAAATCAGCTAAAAAGCCCCCAACAGTGTGTTACCAATGCAATGATTGTTTTCTTTCATTTCGTTACCTATATAACAAGGGGTCTATCAATCAAAAGTATTCTCACATGTCTTTATGAATTCAAAACTGCTATCCTTTTCAAGTGTGCAGGAAAATGACACGTCCAAAGTGCTGCAGGCGAACTGGCTTTGAAAACCAAAACTGTGCAGTTGTTTTAAATCTAAACCTTATCAAGCAATGTGTATGCCCGAGTAATGTGCCAAGGTATTATTTCATTTTGACAACAAAGTGGTTCGTGCGACAAGAGTTTTGACTTGTTTATTATGCCTGTGTTCCGTGGAACTGAGACAGACAGGAAAATGTGTGTTTGTTATTGAAGTTTTGTTTTGTTCCACAGAGAAGGTGGCGTGTAACCATTCAAGGCAAATATTAATCGAACCTATCATTTAAATAAATATATATTCTTTCTATACCCCAGTCTGGTTCTTAGCTCATTGTTGGAACCAACAGCAATAATTGATGTGCTGTGGGTCATCCTAATTGGGGGGAAGGAACTCCCCATGTTAAGGAAGGTCTCCAAATATATTGTTACAGTTCTATGAAGTAAGGTGCCAGTGATAGATGCATTGTTATGCTGATGCACAAAAGTAAGTGTCCATACTCTAGTGCCAGATGTGGTCAATAGCCAAAGAAGGTCAAATCCCTGCCAGTTCCTTAAACAATACCCTATCCAAGATCCATATATAACATGTAGTCATGAATAGTTCAGAGGAATGCTAATTGTAGATAAGAAGCAATAGTGATCAAACTAGCGACTTCGAGAATAATGAGTGAAGGAATTCAAAGAAAACTCCTCTGTGCTCTGACCTTATTACAATCGTCCAACAGTTCCCAATGCCACACCTGTAGAGGCAGTTAGTGGAATAAAAGTCAAGGGCAAGCACTATTCCAAATATCCTTTCTAAGTCTTGAAAGAAGATGAAGGAAAGATACAACTTCAACACACACCCAAGAGAAGTGCAAGGAACAGACCCCCAATAAAGTAGACAGCAGGAAAATTGGGGGGAGGTCTTGAAAGGAGCAGGATAGGAGCAGTGTGCAACCAAGTACCAGGGCAAACTGTCTAAAGATATAGCTTGAGAGTTTAATCTAGTATGAAACTATTTACTGTATTATGTTGATGACCAGCCAGAAACGGATGATGTTTTTCTCCTCAAATTGTGCAAAATAATTGTTTGCAAAAAGCACAATTTGAGCTTTAAGAAATTATGTTCAAAACACTTGCGGGTCATTATATATTACCTTTCTTGCCAAATAACCTAACTATTCAGATTATTCATATCTTGGTTTTATATATAATTGATTTATATTCAGTTTTGCATATATTATACAATCGATTCTTCAGAGAGCTGTTTTGGTCACTTCGCACTTAAACCGTGTTTATTGGTGGAAATTCCACATCACATGTTGCAAATGCTTTCAACTGAATGCAGCTGCTTTACATGATGATTTTGGTAATTGGATTATATTGGGGACCTTCACCACAAATGTGTTTGTGCGTTTGTATATGCTTTGCCACTCGGGGTGCTGGGGCTCAATCATTGTTTCCTGGTGGGGTGGATATTTGTCAAATGACATCAATCAAATGGTGATTTTTCAGGGAGTCCTATAATGGTCATTCCACATTTGAGTCCCCTGTTCTCCAAGGGTCTGTTAATCCTACATCTTCTGTCTTGTTGTTGGACAATTAGTTTTGCAAGTTTCTGTGTTTATGGGGCTATCTTGTGTAGATAGGTGAGGCCCTTGTTTTAGAACCTATTATGCATGCCTTGGAGGGTACAATGGAAATAATTCTCTCCTTCACTTGATTCAGAGAGGAACACATGTTTAGCTTGGTGATAATGTTAAACAGATGGCATTTGCTTTGGCATCCAGTGCATTGCAGCAGTTTAGCAAATGCCAACAGCAGTACTCCAATGGAATAATTCTAGTAGTAAATGCCACCTGATTGCCTGGATAAATAGCACCTTGAATACAGTTCAATTTGTTCCTCCACCCTACAGATGGAGGTACATATTGAACAAAGTCCCCAGAGGTTTTTGCAAGGATTTCTATCTGTAGACATTGCAGGTGCATCTCTTGAATGCAGGGCAAATATGTTTCCTTGGGGACATTGCTAGGGGCAGAAATAGATACAATATGTGATGCCCCTTCTGACCATATTTAGCATAGAATTCATAAAAGGATCAGTTGAATGGGGTAGTTTCTCAGACCCTGGCTGCATGTACAAAATGGCTCAGATGGTGTGTTAGCCTTCTAATCAGTTTGACCACAGCAATGTTGATCACTTAGCCTTGGTGGCTCCCTGAAGTTCATTTGGAGTAGGACATACAGAGGTCTTATTGAGATGGGCACTCCACTGGGAGACCTGGGAATATATGAGCTTTGGGATCTATGTTACTGTGTACCACATCATAGCCACCAGTCAGAGAAAACCAGTGCAGGGCAATCAGAGACCTTTTCAGGCTTGGAGCCCATGCAAAAATTCCATTGGGAGCTGGGAACTGTGGCAAAAGTGACAATTGTCTAAACTAGTTTTGAATCAATTAATGCGACTTGACTATACTGGAACTTGTATCACCATAATGACAGTTACACAGTACCAATGCAAATGTTGGATTAATTAATGCGACTTGCCCATATTGCCTTAAAATGCCTATGTTTTGTTAATTCTACTAAACTGCTGCTGACTTCCCCACTCCAGTATCTGTATTTCCTGCAGCACCCGGACATCATGACGACGTTCTCTCCAGAACAAAGTCCATTTCCAAACTCTCCCCTGCTCTTTTCTCTTAAACAATGTGTACATGCAAGTACTATGTCGTGTGGAATGTATCAATTTGGTTGTTTAAGTTTGTTTTATTTTGTACTGGTAGAAGTACACATTCTCCAAACGGGTTCTGTAGACCGACATGATAACACTGATCCTCGAGGTCGCTGTTCCGATTCGTTTATCGCTTGATGTGCTTTGCACCCTAAAGTAAACTGCACTGAGAATGGGAGCATGTGGCTGGCTGACATACCCCGGAACAGACGTTGGGGAAGGCAAGAGTTAGTGTGCTGCTCAATACTGGGACCTTCTGTGCTCTCTCTCCACCTGTCACCTCACCCTGGCATGGTGCAGTTCGTTAAGGTGTATTGTGGTGCCAATATCTTCTAAACCATGCGTCCTAGGGCCTGGATCTATTTTTCCTCATGTCGGTACCGGTCTTTCCACTACCACATTGAAATTTTGACAACTGTCTCATGCGTGAAGGTGATCAAATCCAGGGAAACTGGTGGGTTGTCCAAATGTCATTTTGCTAGTCATATCCGGAGGATCCTAACAGGTACCTATGCACAATTTGGTACAGATTGGTAAAACAGGGTGGAATTGTATAAGGAACAACTCTTCGCACAAACCCGCACACACATTTTTACTTTTGCTGAAATCTAAAGAAAGGGGTGGGGTGTTCAAATGTCATGTAGCCAGTAATGTCCAGAGGGCCCTAACAGGCAACTAAGCAAAATGTGGTGCAGATTAGTGAAACGGTATGGAATTGTATAAGGAACAATGCTTTGCCACACATCCTGCCAAATACAAATACATGTTGACTTTTATATATAGAAAAAATTGCATAGGTAGGACAGAAGTGAACAATTTAACATTTCTTGCATTGCCAGCTGAATCCATTAGGTCAAAATAAAAACTTATATTTAAGTTCATTGACTCCCAAATTTTGAAAACTATGGGTGAATTCGAATCCAACATTTTTTGGCAGAACAGTCATTACACTTTGATTTGTTACACCTGGCAGAGCCCAACACAATGATTGTCAAGACCACTTAACAATAAAACAATTCCCCACAAAAGGGGCAAAGTCTGGGGAAACACGTGAACAGAATCAGTCCATTGGACCTGCCTAAAGGTTCAGGTTCATTTAAAGATAATTGTAATAAAACAGATACTTACTTTAGGAACGGGGCTTTTGTAAATTGAGTCAATTCTGATGACCATATCGGAAAAACCAAAACATGAAGAGCATCTTTTATTGTGTAAAGGGATATAAAAGCTAGCCATCTCCCCCATGGTAGGCAGTGCCTTTCAAGCTCAAGGGGAAGTACTTTGCTGTTTGTTTTTAATCATACAAAGGTGCCACTTGAATAGGGATTATATTCTCTATCTCTGCTGCCCCAGTGCACTGATGAATAAAACGATAATAATGATAAAGAGATAGACAATGATCAAGCCTAAAATTATATTCCCACAGACTGCTGCCGGGAATGTGCACCACAGCTAAAACTAGTGGTTTCCCAAAGCTGTGACTGTGAGGAATTGCCATCTGGCATGGGTGTAGAAGCCCCATATTCTTTTTTTTTTATTAAGGTAATACAATGATGCAGGTAATTCCATTTCAGGGAGGATCATTTGCTGATCAGATTTCTCTTTTCTAAACTCCATGCCAAAAGCATACTGTACACCTAAACCCTGCTGTATCCGTAGCCTGATCTGCAGAGCATACTCTCCAGTGGCGCGTAGCAGGTTCAGAGGCCACAGGTTTCTATTTGACAGCTGCAGTGATAGCCAAGTTTCTGCAGCACAGCAACTGCATTTAAGTTATGCACACCTGTACCAAATGTCCTGGTGACATGTTAAACTGTAAATATAAGCCATACCTTAATTAGGGTATGGTCGAAAACATTGCTTATAGTTATCCAAGCCAGATCAATTTCATATCACCCATGTGTACACCCTGTGAGCCCACCCTGTAAGCACAATTCATCCGTGTAAGGGCTATATTTATTTTCCACAGACAAGCTGAACCTTGCCACTTCTGTCAAGACTGTAGCCTTAGGGGATTGCCTCTCTTTGTTCCTTTGTAAGGTAACCCTCCCCAGCGAGACAGTCACTTCACAGGATGCTGGCCTGGGAACAAGGATCAAAGGGCACACCTATGAACAAAAGGCAAAGCCTCACACCAAGGAGCTGCATAGCTAGGGCCTTTGATTCTATAGATAAGAGAAGGGGGACAGTTAGCGTACACAGAGAGATTTCCTTACAGTTTTTGGAAAGTTCCACCATCTTGTTTCTCACTACCTCTATCTTTTCTTCAAGCCCCTCGACTTCAGTTAGCGCATAACTCTTTGGGTGTGATCACAGAAAGCAAAGTCCATTTGTTCCTAAAACACCTGAAGACCTTTGCCTTTAAAATAAGGAGTTTCCCATGAAATCTTTGAATAATCTTTGTACTTCAAACCTTAAAGAAGAGTTCATTGAACCCTGCTGGGAGAGCAGTCATTTACAAAGTCCTCTATTTGTGAGGTGATGGCAGTTGTTCCAAGGCAGAGACAAACTCTGTCCCCTAACATCCCCAGGGACCATTGCGGGTGAAATGCTGCTGAAACAAGACCTGTGTCTCTGCTAGCCACACTGCTGTCCAGGACATCACCATGTTGCAGGACCACTGGGAGGTGTGGGCCAGCCACCCCTGCGTTTGGGAGCCTGGGAAAAAGGGCTAACCTTGTGTCTGAGCCCCTGGAGTGGGACTCACTGCTCCTGGGAGCCAAGACAGTCAGGATTCCTGACATTTCATTATCGAACTGCTGCAAGCTGCAAACGTATTATTGACTGTTCTTTGCCCCCTTGGTCCATTTTGGGCCCAGGTAATTGAACATTGTGGGTTTTATTGCCTTTTCCCAAGCTGTCACTTTACCCAGAGTCCTGCATTCATTCTTTGTTTGCCTAATCTGTGTTCCTTCTACAAGGGTGGGGTTATGCAGTGTTTTCCAGTTTGTGATTATTGTACATGGTGTATGTATGTTTTTTTTATAGAACCTTGATTGGACGGTTGTACTTCTCTGTTTGAGTTGCTACTGAACAACATTCACACCCTTTGGCTTCCCTCAGCGCACGTTACCACAAAAGGCAAAGGAAGTATATCTTTTAACCGTGCCTGTTGTACATGCATGATTGTGTTTCCTCTTGGTTTACAGATATGTGCGGGAAGAGTAAGCACTTTAGCCTCTACCCATTCTTGTACACCTGCAGGGAAGAAGTCAATGCAGCACAGCGACTGAACGTATATTGGAGTCCAAAAAGGTGGCATGGCTAAACAGACTATTTAAAGACTTCAATAACCAAACTTGACCCATCAGTGAAAGCACAGGAAGCTATTGGCCCACTAAGGAAAGGGGTTAGAAAGGTCAGTGGGAACCAGGAGCATACTCTGAGCAGGGGATGAGGTGCTGCGAAATCCCAAGGCTGCCAGACCTGGATGGCAGGTGCTCGGGTGAGATCAGGAGGTGAGTTTGTGGACCAAGAGACCAGGCAGTGCAGAATAGAAAGTGGAGACGAGTTCTGAGGAGACTGTGTTGTGAGAGAGTGCAAATAAGATACTGTATGAGAGAGAGTGTGGTACCAATTGAGAGTAGTGCTGTGAAGTGTGTGTGTGTAATAGGAGAGCTAAAGATCAGATGAATTATATGGGTTGGAGTGGGAGTGAAGGTGAGTGTATGAATAACAGTGTAGTTGCGAGGCAGAGAGACAGAGAGAGAGACAGAGACAGAGATAGAAGATGTAAGACAAGTGGAGGAATGGACATAGACGAGATGGGGATTGATACAAGAGGAGGAGCAGAGTTAGAGGAAGAGAGGGAGCCTTGGATGATCAAGGAGGCAGGAGAATGACATGAGAGAGAGAGCGTGAGAGAGAGAGAGAGAGAGAGAGAGAGAGAGAGAGAATCTGTGAATTTGGCTATCAAAGGGAGTAGGACAATCCCTTACAAAGTCCTAGAGGGATCTAGTTAGAGGCAGCCTTAGCCTTTAGGTTATCTGCATCAGTTAAGCAATTTAATGATCGTAGGGGTTACTGTTCCATAGTACAGCATTGGGGGATATTGTGGCATTGAGGACTCCTAGGCTAGGGTGGAGGGAGCCCATGTGAAGGTGGAGATATTCATAAGGACAACCCTATTTGTTTTGGTTTAATTGTGGTTTACTTTATTTTAATAAAAACGTATTTGATTTGAACAGGAAGTCACAGGTCCGCATTTTATTTTCTTTGAGGTTAGAGGAAAGTGAAGACCACACTGAGCAGCATGGAGTCAATACTGAATTCTGGGCGCCAGCTTGGAGGCTAGAATATGGCATGAAGCAGATTGGCCCCCGCCTAAAGTATCTTGCAATCTGTCACTCTCTCTGATATGCTCATGGTTCCAGACCAGTTTGTGTCACTTTTGTGTTTCTATTTCTTTCTGGCTCTATGGTTTGCTCTGGTCGCAGGCCCCTTTGTATTGGTCTTCTGGGACACTTGGTTTACTCTCCTACCAAGTGTCTACTGGTGTGCCACGTATTGGTGTTCTTATATTTTTGTTGGGGTCCTTGACCCTTGTTTTGTTCTTTGCTCACATCGGGTTCCAAACCCCTTTATATTGGGCTTCTTGGACACTTGGTTTACTCTCCTGCCAAGTGTCTACTGGCACTGTATATATTTGTGTCCTTATCTTTCTCTTAGGGTGCTTCACTCCTATGTTATCAGACTCAATTTGGCTTGGGTCCCAGACCACTTAGTATTGATGCACCACAGCACTTGGTTTACTCTCCTGCCAAGTGTCTATGGATGCGTTAAAGTATTTGGGTCCTTATAATTTTATTAGGGTCCCTAATCCCTGTTTAACCAGCCTGTTTGCTTGGGTCCCAAACCTTCTTTAGATTGCACTTTCTCGGTTCGCAGCCCATCTCATGGACCCAGACAGCACCATACCTTGCTTTCGGGTTTCCGCTGCGTGGCGTCCTGCTCGGGCTCTTCTGATTCTCTGGGCAATTTTCTGGACCTCTTCTGTGCTCTCCCAAGGGGATCAGCACTGGTCCTATAGAGGGCATCCCTCCCTATGAGATTCACCCGCTGAGTACCACCCCTAGGGTGACTTTCAGGTAGTGGCGTCACCTCTCTGGTCCCAAGGGAATGGGCTTCCCCCATGGAAGCAGTGAAAATACCCTGGGATTCGTCATATACCCTAAATCCCAAATGTGGCAAGGCACACCTAGAACCAAGAACCAATACTAACCCTGCCCCAAATTTGGGAAACAGGTGCAGCCACTCACCAAAAACCCCACACAGGGAGAAGAGGTAGACAACAATTTTCTTTAAAAAAATAGTGACCCAGTTAGTGTTGTGGTTTGTTGGAGAAAGAGTCTGGAATCTGAAGTTGGATAGCAAAGAGAGATGGCAGGGGGACTTGCAAGCTGTAGAAGAGGTTGGAGAGGCAGAAGGGTAGAGCTCAAGAAGAGGCTGGAAAGAAGGTTGGAGATGGTGAAACCTCTTGAGGAGGGTTTTAGTGCAATGGAGGATGGTGGTTTAAGCAATTTTTACAGAGAAGCAGGAACATCGAGAGGAGGAGGGTTGGTAACCTTAAGGTACATCTGAAAGAGGTAATAGGAAAAAGATGTCAGGCAGAGGTTGTAAAAGAGAAAGGGTGTGCAGTGAATGTTTGGAGGAGGTGGTAGGAGAAAGATGTCAGGAGGATGTGGTAAAATGCAAAGATGAAGAGGTGGTTGCTGTATGTCTGCAGAAGAAGGTAGGAGAGAAACATCAGGAAGAGGTGGTTGGAGGAAGAGATGCAAGGAACAATGCCAGTGGAGGGAACCAAAGAGAAGGAGGGAGCCTCGATACCCAAGAACAGTTGGTGGAGAAAAGAAAGCAGCATACGAGGAACTTGAGAAATCCTAGCCAGAGGTAAAAAAACAGGCATCTGATTTAGTCAGGGTTTGGCAGGCTAGGCTGGCCCTGGACAGGGCAAGACTACAGGAAGAGGAAGGTGATTGGTAGAGGTAGGTTACTTCAGGAACAGAGGGGTGACAGGGGCAACCAGACAGAGCAGACTAAAAAGAATTCCTGTCCATCTCTAGTGCAACCCCTCATGAGTGTGTGCACCATCTAGCCTGCATGTGGGATGGATTCCAATACAGAGTTTGTCTTTGGGATGTGGAGCCCCATAAGCCTGCACCAAATCAATCAACTGATGAAATGTGCAGGAAACCTCAAACCCAAATTAAGATCTTCCATTAGAGAAGGGTCTGGAATCCTCCAGCTTTATGAGATTGCCCACTAAAGATGGGTTGAGGAACACTGCAATCTGTAATGTCCATCAGCAGGCTATGGGTGACATACCCTCTGTGTTGTGTGAAGTCTGGAAAAAACTTTTCCTTCTGAACTCTAGCAAGATAGTGAGGCCTAATCAGGATTGGGATATTCAGTGATCCTGAATTTCTTATTTTTTTCATTTGGGGAAGAGCCCTGTTTCATTTTGAGTTGGACCTCCACGTAAAATAATAAACATATTCAAATAGTTAAACTAGATAATTTCTTCTTGGCATTTTTCTTGGTCTGAAGTAGACTGTGATAGACCTTAGAGGTGGAGTTCAACAAACAGGGACTTTGAGTAAAGAGGTAATGAGCTGGCAATCTACAAATAAAGTGTGTGCTAGGAGTATGACAAAACATTCCTACAGAGGGAAATTATAAAACAATAGCATCATTGTCCTATAGACCTAAAGCATTTGAATCTAGACAGGCCAGTTTTATAGAATGTAGAGAGCAATTAGTTCAATGTAAGCAATCAATTGTTACTGAGATTTGGGGTTGTTTTACCGCGAATGAAATGTTCGAAGGAGAAACGACCGAAGATTATTTGTTTGAAATAATCTTCAGTCGTTTCTCCCCTGAACATTCCTGATGTGCCCAAACCCCCACCCAAACTGCTACCCACTCCACCAACACACCCCTTCACACCCCCACCCCCCTACTTACCCTCAATTCCGTCTCCTTGGTCCCTACGACACCAGTTCCCTTTAACTTCCGTGATCGGGAACCAGCGCCTCAGGGTCCTTTTTTTATTTTTTATTTTGGTCAGGTCAGCAGCAGGGGTGTCCCCTGCAACCCTCGCTCACTATAGTGAGCAGGGTGTTACGGGAGACACCCCCCCAGCCTTTTTTTTATTTTGGACTGAGGGAGAGTTGCAGGGGACACGCCAGCAACCCCGCTCACAGTATAGTAAGAGTGGGTTGGGGGGACCCCTGCAGCCCCCACATCCCTAAACTGAATCCAAAAAACTGAATCCAAATGACCTACCCAACCAAAGGTTGACCTTTTAGAAGGTAGAAAATTTGGTGGTACCTTCTTTTGCACATTTGGTTGGTTAGGTCATTTGGATTCGGTCATTTTGGCCGAAACCATTACTGAAATGGATAATAATGCCAAGTTAACACAAGCAAAAAAAGAAAACAGGTTAAATGCAGAACCAATGGTTCCAGATCACAAAGACAGGAAACACAGAATCCCATGGTGGGCAGGGAATCAAACTTTGAGCAACAGTAAAAAGAAACAATATATTATACAGACACTAGATATAAAGGATATAAAGACAACCAGGGAAAGGAGCTGGTTCAACAATCACTGTAGAAAGGCAAAAAATGAGCTACTCTACTCCTGAAAAAAGAGGGAACCAATGGCAAAATCAAAACTGCCAGAGCAGCCTAAATGAAAGCCATAGCTAATAGAAAAATCAAACTAGATAAAGTTGCTTGCATCGATAGAGGGGAACCTGAAAAAAGTTTGGAAAATTGTGGCCAATGTCCATTATACAATCGCACGACCTCAGACTTTGAGGTGGTGATTCCAGATCATCTATGGCTGGACTACTTTACCCACTTGTACAAAGAACTGGATTCTGAATTCTAAATCAGATTTCCTTTGGGTCTTCCCTAAGAAGGATAGAGGTAATCTCTACCAGAAACTCCCACACAGCTAAGCCTCAAAAATGAGGTGAGTGAGGCAATAAAGTTTCAGTGTCATAATAAATCCCTGGTCCTGACGGAATGCCGGTGGACTATTGCCAAGATCTAATTCCCTTATGGGGTCCTATACTAACCATACCATTTAATGTCATTTTGTCCCCTGAATTCATTCGGGATTCCTGGAGAAAGACTATAATCATCCCTATATATATAAGGGTAGACATGGCATCCCCAATACCATACAGACCTGTATAACCTTTAAACACCAGCTTCAAAATATTTGGAAGAAGCTTGTTAAACAAGCAAGAAATGTGGGTCACAGAAAATCAAGTGCTTCCACCAATCCAAACGTGCATTCCGTCCGACTTTGGGGACCATGGAACAAGGGCTAAATCTGTATCTGGTGCTATCACATTCTTTGTTTGTGAATCAGGAGCCAATCTATCTGGCAGTTATGGACCTAAGCAAAGCTATAAGGTCAACAGAGACAACTTTAGCAAGTGCGTGGGTCCATAAACTGCCCTAAGGCCTTAGTTGATATATTTGTATGGCTATCCACGTTAGGAATGAGGCTTGTGTCAAGAGTGGCACTCAAGGCCATGGCATCTCTTGGTTCCCCATAAGCTCTAGGGTTACAGAGGGATTTGTCCAGGCTCCAATACTGTTTCTTTTCAATCTATATCAACAAGCTTAATGAAGTTTTACTAGACTGCAGTGCAGACATCCCAGAAATTGACCAAAGGGTGATACCAGTCTTAGCATATGCTGACGATACTGTTATAATTGCCTGAACTACAAAAAATAAGAGCATGCTACTCTGAATCTATGACAGCGCTAGCCCTGTAATAAATACAACAAAATCTGCTAATGGTTTGTGCACTAGGCGAGAAAAAAAAGAAAATTCCATAGATGCTGAGTGGGAGACGACCTATACAGAGAGTCCAAGAATTTGATTATTTGGGGATACAATTTTAACTGAATCCTATTGGGAGAATCAAATAATTCGTATGAATCAATCAATCAGGGGGATTACCCAACTAACAAAGAAATGTAGAACGCAGTCCATCAAAATAATGATACAGATCTATACATCCAAACCCAAAGCTGCCACAAAATATGGCGCTGTGGTCTGGCGTTTCTCCAACACCCAATCTCTGCAAACAGTGGAGAACTATGCAGTGAAAAGAGTTCTTGGTCTCCCCAAGTAAGCGTAAAATTTAACAGCCCATAAGGAGCTAGGTAAACACTACACTGGTTGCATATTTGGGTGAATCCTAATGCACTGTTGACTTAATTCCGGATAACTAACATAGTGCACATACAAGGCACAGAAAATATTAATTGAATAACACATACAAAAAGACAGTTTTATAACATCAATGCAGTCTCACACTTTGATAATATGGCCGTGGTATCCTTGTCCCAACGCAAAGATTTAGAGTTGCAATGAAAAGCAATATTTTTGACCAGAGAGAATCACTTGAAATCTGCAAACCTACAAACTGCAGATAATGATCATTGCATCAGACTAAATTCAGGACTTCCTCCTCTGGAGTGACTACAGAGCGATTAGGTGTCCATTAACAAGAGCTCAATTTAATTGTCCACTATTGGGTGCCGTAATGGCAATGGCGACGAGATTGAATCAACCTCACATACAGGGCTGTCCAAAGTCTAATGCATAGCTGAAGGATTTTGCACACTTCTTTTTCTTTTGCCTTGCATGTTCACGCTTAAGAGCAAACATTTTGCAAAACCACATCCCCTGAATGCGTGTGCCAGTATATCACCTGGGCCTTTATTACCTATTTATAGTTTTTCACCTGGGCACTCTTATCTTACATGCGTAAAGCTTGGAAAATAAGTGGCAAATTAACCAACTGACTACGTGATGAGTTTCAATAGTTGTAAAAGTTGTGTGACTCTTTTAAAATTGTTTAATGATAGATTTTAACAGTTTGCAAATTGATAATGTGCTCATTTTAAATGTAGCTCTAATTATGGTTTTATGGAATTGCCATTCAGCACATGCAAAACTGACTGACGGAATGAAATTAGATAAAAACACATACAAAAATGAAACAACGTCCTCAGTTTGTTAATGCTCTGATCAATTGGATAAAAGCTATGAAAAGCTGCTTGACACTTCATCATAATATTCTGGTTGGGAACATTTAGAATTGTACAAAAAGATGATGGCATCATTTGAACTGAACGGTGATGAAAATAACATTCAGTACATAAAATTACCATTTGCCTAGAGGTTTGTAGTTTTGTTGCTGGACTGTTGAGACTAAAACCAATATAAAAAAGGGGGGGTCTGGGAATCTCTCTACCAGCACGAACACAGCCCAATGACCTGTTCTTGGGTGAATAACCCCTGGGAGAGACTCTACCAAGTCTTTAGCTCACTGTCCCTTTCACAGAGAAGAAATTTCCCTGGATATCAGTCTTTGTCCTGCCCTGGGGCCGTCCAGCACCGAAATACTAGGCAATTCTCCTCTGAACAAGAGTACCAACAGCAACCCCATGCACGTGTTTCAGCCTTGTTGGGCATCATCAGTGAGGTGAAGCTGTGCCTCTCTAAGAACCGTGAGCAAGGGGTCCACGTCTGGATCGCCCTGTTAACTTAGGGTGAAACCCAAAGTTAATTTATGCAAAACAAGGGGGGGTCTGGGAATCTCTCTACCAGCACGAACACAGCCCAATTACCTGTTCTTGGGTGAATAACCCCTGGGAGAGACTCTACCAAGTCTTTAGCTCACTGTCCCTTTCACAAAGAAGAAATTTCCCTACATTTCAGTCTTTGTCCTGCCCTGGGGCAGTCCAGCACCGAAATACTAGGCAATTCTCCTCTGAACAAGAGTACCAACAGCAACCCCATACACGTGTTTCAGCCTTGTTGGGCACCATCAGTGAGGTGAAGCTGTGCCTCTCTAAGAACAGTGAGCAAGGGGTCCACGTCTGGATCGCCCTGTTAACTTAGGGTGAAACTCAAAGTTAATTTATGCAAAACCAATATAAATGGTCATCTTACAAAGCAGCAATTTGAATACAGTTCTCAGCACATAAAACCATTCAAGAAGCTCTGGAGGTAGCAGAAACACTAATCTGTGCTGAGAATCAATCTCCTTAAGATTTTGTTCAAGAGCACAAGGTTGCATTTTCTCAGATTTATGTACATGTTCAGACCAATAGTTGGTAATTAAGAACTTCTTTCTACTAAACCCTTCTGAAATATTTGGCTACTCAGTCTGTGAGTTTCATGATACTCGATCATTAAAATGTGTTTTTACACATGCTACCAGAATGTATTATACGAAAAGACACCCAGATTCTATAAGGTAGCTAAGGTGAACCACACTGCTCAATTTTACATGGCGACAGATTAAATAACTACTCCTCTGCTTTAATAGATACTACCAGATTGAGAACACCCTCTTTTCACAGAGAGCAGAATAGTCCTCCAACTGACAAATACTAAGCTAACAGAGACAGAGGCTAATATTAATATTGGTATATAGGCTTATACAGGGCTATAGATAGACATCCCCATAGATTAAGGATACTCAAAATCCAGGCTTGGATTCTGAGGGGAATCCAGACCAGAACTTTTCCCAGGAAATAAACCAATCACCTCCTCCATGAATCAACTACCAAGACAACATTTTTTAAAAACTTGTTGTTGCTTTGACAGCATTGTACCATAATTAACAAGACAAAACAAGACATAATCATCACATAACATCAACTGAGTGTACATACACATTCAACCCTCCCACTTTCCCTGATTCCCATCCCGCTGTAGCCCAACAAACTCCTGACCACACGTTGCCCATGAAAACTCCAAGGAGTATGCAAGTTAGTTCCCCAACATGCCCCAGCCTAGACAATATCCCTCTACACATTAAGAGGCCTTTGCCTCATGCTCATGGGGGGTTCTCATCCGTGGGGTACAGTAACCCATTCAACAGTGTCACCCATTTTTTCTTATTAGTCATTGTCAACTTGATGTACATACATTAAATCTTAATCAGTACGGCAAGTTCCGCTGTTTCCCATTTAGCCAGGTCCCTCACTCAATCTGTTAAAAAAGAGCACTTAGGGCTATACCACACCATAGCTATCTGCCATTTTGCTATCACCAGGACCAGGTCAACCATTTTGTTAAGTTGTTTAATCAATTTCTTTCTAGGTCACTGCCACAGGAGACATTTCAAAGGGGGGTCAACTGTGCGCAAAGTGCACTGCGTGCCTCAAATGTCTTCCTTGCTTTGGGTCATTTCTCCCCACCTGGATTGGCAAAGGTTTAGCTAATCTACTTCGGACATTTAAAACAAGGACACGTGCATAGCATGCGTGTGAAGTGCCACAGGTACTGTAGTCGCCAGTCAGTGGACAGTGCAAGGAAGAAGTTACATTGGAGCTTTGTAGGTAAGACAAGGTCTGGCTTTTGATCCATCTGCTGTGTGAATTAACATTGTATCCTGCAACTACAATCTAATTAGACATCAGGTCTTATTTATTTATTTATAAATGGAGAAACAATGGCCTTTTGATAACAAAAGAACGTGCAATAGATCAGAATTCATATTTTGCAGGAAGCGTGAAGCTTCTGAAAATGGGTTTGAATGACATTCTGACAGGTTGTGGGGAGAGTAAGTGGAACAGTCACTGGGCACAATAGATGGATGGACATACATGGATTATGGACAGCCAACATTAGAAATTTTTAAGAGCAAGTAAACCAGCTGTGTGACCATGATGGATGAAATGCTAGAGTGGAAACAATAGAAAGTAAGCGACAGGGCATAGGTGAGTGAAGCATGTTAGCTAGAAGGCAGATGAGAGGTAGGTTAAAAAGGTAACTCAGAGGCGAGGAGGTAGGCTTTTATTATGGTTTTGAATAAATCATTGTGGACTGTTTCTCAGATGCCCGGTGGAAGAGAATTCCATGCAAGTGGAACAAGAAGATAGAAAGCGTGGAAGCGAAAGGAAACACAGGGAGGGTCGAGGTGCCACAAGCATAGTCAAGGCGGCACAGTGGAGATTACGAGAAGTCTTGTAGAGTTGGATAGATGATGATAGATACAGTGGTGCCTTTCCATGAATAGAGTTGTGATCCAGGAACAGACATTTTCATCAGGCCCTGCTTTGCATTGTCAGCCATCCAGCCTGGTGACGGTATGAGAAAGTAGGTGTGAAGTGAGGGAGTTCAAAGACAGTCCTGGTAGGAAAGTTAATGATCTTGTTGAGAGGACAAAAAGCATAGATGGGGAGATCAAAGAGGATGCTGGCACAGTGTTCCAGTTTAGAGAAAACAAAAGTGGTTATGCTTAATGGTGATCAAATATTTTGAGGTACAGGTGAGTCACCAGTGCAGTTTTGGGGATGAAATTAGAGAAGGTGTGAGAAGCATCATAGATGACACTGAGGTTTCTATCTGAAGAAGAGTAGGGGAGAGTGTCAGATGGGAATTGAGTAGTCAGGGGAAGAGATGATAGAGAGTATTCTTCTGGGAAGAAGAGCTCCTCTGTTTTGGTTGAGTTTAACATCAGAGTGTACACATTCATCCAATGTTTAATGGCTGAGAGACCGTTTTAAGTTTTGATACAGTGATCAGAGGAGAGTTCAGAAAAAGAGAAGAAAATGTGGGTGTCGAATTCAAAGAGTTGGTAAAAGAATGCCAAAGAGGAGATTAGTAACCCAAGAGCAGACGTGTAAAGTGTAAAGAGGAGAGGACTCCAGACAGAGCCCTGTGGAAAACCAACAGTTAGAGGAGCGAGTTGAGGCATGTTGTTGTTCCATGAGACAGAGAATTGGTGAGGTGCCAGGTTAGATTCAATCCAGGCAAGGGTCCGATTGTGAGTCCCAAGAACAAAGAGAGTGTTTTATTTTTAAATTTGTTTATTGGCATTTCTTATTGTTGAGTGTTAGTGTTAAGGAGATCAGAGTGTTCAACAGTGTCAAATGCAGCAGATAGCTCAAGGAGAATTAAGATCGAGGATACGTTGGAGTGCTTAGCAGAGGAGATGAATTTAGAGACATTCATGAGAGCAGTTTCTGTGGAGTGACAGGAGCAGACACCTGCTGTAGGGGGTTGTGAAGGTTGTTGATGTCTAGGAAATGTATAAGATGGTTGAGCACAACCATTTCAAGCACATAAGAGTAGTGCAGAAGGAGAGACACAGGGTGAAAGTTAACCAGTAGATACAGGTCAGCCCCTTGCTTTTTGAGAAGATGGATGACCATGGCAATTTTGAAGATAGAGGGAAAGCAATCAGAGTTTAAGGACAGATTGAAGAGTTCAGCGAGATGAGAGGCCATTAAAGGGGCAATAAGCTTGACTAGCTGAGGAACAGGAGTGTCTGATGGGTCACGAGAAGACCTTCATCAGTAGAGATAATACTTCTTCATATTAGTGTGTGTAAAGTGGGAGAGGATGATGGTAGAGTAGGAGGAGTGTACAATGTATGATGAGGGAGTGTGAGAACGGTCAAGAGAGAATCTCCAATTTCTGAAATGTTTTAAACAAAGTTTTCAGCTAGGTCATTAGCTGTGAGAGGGAAGTAGATAGTCAAAGGTTTAGGAGTGAGTTTAGGGTACCCTGTAGCCGGCGAGGATGGTTGGTGTGAAAGTCACTGAGGGTGCAGTAGAAATCAATTTTCACTCTATCAAGAGACGACTTGAGGGAGTTCAGGGTAGAGAGGTAAAGTTTCATGTCCTCATGCAAGCGGGTATGCCCCCATTTGTGCGGCAGCAAATGTATGTCTGTAAGAAGAGAGCGTATGCATGGGACGACCCATGGTTGAGGGTGCTGAGACTTAAGGGTGAAAGTTAGCAGTGGGAAGTGAGAGGGGAATGAGTCATATAGTAATGATTGGAAGCTGGAGAAAGCAATGTTAGTGGGAAGAGTCATCAGGTTTGAAGGAGGAGAGTGATAACTGTAGGTCAGAGAGAAAGGAAGGAATGGGAGAAGGTTTATATTTCTTTTTAGTAGTAGGTCAGGCAAGTGATGAGGAGAGGTCAGAGGGTGGAAAGGAGATGGTGGTGGAACCAATGGAGTGATCAGATAGGGACTTTGTGGCAGTAGTATTAGTGGCTGAGAGAGAGATGGATATGAATAAGAGATCCAAAGATATAATCTATGCAGTTAAGGCAGCTCAGATAACGGGACTGTCTTAATCCTTGACTGAAAATAACATAATGGCTGTTTCCCTTAATGTTTTAAGTCCTAAAACTAAGGACAAAATTACAGATTACTTCCTACAACGTACTCCCACAAGTTTGAGCAATGTAGTGGCCGAAATGTGTGAATCCATTGTAAAGTCTTCTTTATTGCTGCTAGTTGACAATAACTCTTTGCTCACCTTCTGCTAAAGCCTGCAAAACGATGCAGACCTAGGTGGTGAAACAATTGAACATGGCTACAAACGAAGCTAACCCACAAGTTTTGAATATTAGTGGGTCCCCGAAGTTGTTTCATATGGACCCAGAGATTAGCAGCATCATTCAAGTACACTTGGCAAGTATGATGATTTCTGATGAAAAGGTTACCCCTTTGCAGGTTTTAATGGCACTTCAAAGCCTGATCAACGTCTGCAAGAATATGAACAAGGTGCAAATGGACCAACATATTACCTTGCGTAATATTGAGGGTCTACTGATTGACGCAATGCATCGCCCGGGAAGAATTTTGGCAATCTGATCCCGCCATTACCATCTGATGCTTGCCATATGGAAGAGAGTGTAATAGCTGTTCTGTGCACACCTAATGGTGTTCACATCCTGAGATCTAAGGTGACGCTGTCTCCTAAAAGCGATGGCCCTGTTGTAATGCACAAAGAGCTCTTTCATTCGGGAGCGCTTGACATCAGTACCCTCTGTCCGGCCATTAACCAGTCCATTGATGCCAGTCTGATTGCCACTTTAGTGGAAATGATCAATCTCAATAAAGATCGTTGTTAGTGCTGAGATTGATAATGTTAAGGATCACCCTGGTAAGATGTTCCTAAGAAGCCAGCAAAGCAAGTTTAAAAAGAAAGAAAAGAAGAAAAGGAGGCTTGAGCTACAGGATAGTGCTAGTACTGTTGCTGTTGCTCAGCAATTCAAATGAAAGGAATTGAGCATCTGCTTTGAGTTAGTCTTGGTGGCTGTTTTGGGCCAAAAAAAACAAACGGAAATTAAACAAAAAGGTAAAGAAATATCAACTTGGATCGATGGCTAAAGAAAGACCCATTACAATTCAGGCACCTCTCGCTATAGAGGGCCCTGTGGACTCTATTATGGAAGAAGACATAGTACTGCTTGACAGTGGGGACATTGAAGACCATCATAATAATGTTTCTGAATATACTGAGGATGAACAAACTTTACAAAAACCTAATAAACAGTTGTTAGTGGCCTCTGGGAGGTCACGCTCTCCTAAATATTGTATCGTTAATCCAAAAGGGGATTTCAAACAGGCTGTTGGGTCCAGGACTCCTCTGTGCAGCATCTCAATGCAAGAACTGTTTGATCCTAAAGATGGGGACACCTCAAATAGAGCATTTGCCCTTTTTTTCAGTCCCTCACTAAGAGTGATAACATCGACGCACATTGAGTGGGTTGAACAATTAGATGACAGCCCATTCAAACGTTCTGCTTTGCACTGTGCTTCTGCTGATATTTTGACTTTTATATTGGCTTATGTACAAGATTATTTTAAAAATGGGCCATGATCTAACATGGTTTGATGTCAAGCTAGCTAATACAGAATACAGAGAAAAGTTAAAGTTGACTATTGACCAATTAGTTTGCACGTTCCAGTACAAACCCACCAAAGTAACGGGAGTTCATTCCCAGATACTGGATAGAGATTGGGACTGGCTACCTGGGTTTCTCCAAAATTATATGCTACAAAGACCCTGGTAATACATCAGGGAAGCTGAAATTTTGCTCCTGGAACATGCAGGGATATAGGAAGTTTATTAATAATGGTGAAGGAGGATGTCATTTATTAGCTTATGATGTGTTCCTGCTGTAAGACAGTTGCCTTTGTTCCGAGGTGTTGGTGGACAGTTATAGAATCATTTGCTGGTAAGGGCTAAAAAGGAAGACTCATGGGGTGTCTATTTACGGGCATCCGGAATAATTTTTAATCTAGAGAGGTGACCTTGGTTAAATTATCCCCTTATATACTACTGGTCGAAGTAAAAGATCTTACCATGGTGATCCTTAACATTTATGACTACCTGGGTGTGGCACATAAAAAGGGTATCTTGGAAGTTGTGGAGGAAGTTTTAGAAATGTATACATTGAACCAGAAGAACATTTTCATATTAGTAGCCGGGGATATTAATGTATTTTGCAGTCAGTCTACTGACGATTTTCTTGGGTTAGGCCCTTCTGTAGATTTTAATTCCATATGCCTACCTCTATGATACAAAATTTAATAAACAGGGCAATCTGTGGCTGGAATGTTTTACCAAAAAATTAATGTATGTTGAAAGGCTGCTGTGATGAATCTGATGATATCAATACTCCTTTCCCGGAGGTAGCCTCTCCTCATGTGGCCAGAGGATGGCAGCCACTACCTGATCCGGAACTATTAGGAAGATATATTATTATTGTGCTTCATACTTTTCCACTCATTCATTCTTAGGGGCTCTGTCTTTTGGAACTCTTTTCTTTGTATTCTACCTGTACTGTGGAGTCAATCTGCTCCATAGCTCTAAAAGGTATCTGTATTTTACTACTGCAGCACACAGCTCCTTATAAGCAGTGTTGCTGGGGACCCTATGGTACTCCATTAAGATTATTTTTCTATATCTTTAAGTACAGTTCTTAAGGATAGAGAGCTACTTAGTGTCTCTCCCAAAACCCTATAGTCTTAGAGATTGCCACATACCACCTTCCATGGAGTGCCAACGGGGTACTTAGTATCCCCGTTCTCTCTGCTCCTGGGACTTTTTAGTCACACAGACAATCGCCTAGTTATGTCTGGTGGCAGTGGACATGTTCTACCAACTATTGTGTATTTTTGATCTCATGCTATGTCCATAGCCTTGGTAGTGCACAATAGGGGCACCCAAGTACCAACTTGGGACCTCCCTTCTTGTTTAGCCATTACTAGCGTGGTAGTTCTTTGTTAGCCCTTTTTCTACCATTCTGGGGGTGGGTCTATGTGTGTATTTTGCCTTGGGCAGGAACCAGTAAGTATCCCCACCTAGGCTCCAGAGTGTCTGGGCAGGCAGGAAGTGGGGGAAGAGTATTCCCCCCCTGTCTTTTGTCTGCCAGAGTACCTGAATAAGTCCAGCTCCCACAGGGGGTCTGGTTGTCCTGATTGGACAGCCAAATGCCCCTTTCTGTAAAATGCTGAGAGAGATTGCAGAGAACGATGTGCTGGAAATGTTTAAAAGGTGAGGCTTCTGGAGTGTAAAGCAAGTCGACTACAGGAAACAGAAGCAACTGAAGAAGAAGACAACCAGAGACGCTTGCAGACCCTTTGCAAGAAAGTGAAGTGACCACTGCTGTCCTGACTCCATTTTCTATGCGACAGAGGAGCTCCAAAGAGGATGACTCCTTCCCTATGGCCTTGTGGGAAAACCAGAACCAAGACAAACTTTGAAATGATCCATAGCCCAAGATCCTAGGAACTTCCAGAGCTGCAAAACCCAAATACCAGGAGACCTGCTGCCCATTTCAAGTTCATCATTGTGGAAAGGCCGAATCTATCCAAATCTTTGCTGAAACCATAAGGACACCCGAGAGATCCAATCCAACTCGCCCAGACCCCCTCATCAGAGTGTTGGACTGCAGGAAGTGAAGAAGATTGACCGCAGAATCCATGTCCTTTTTTGGTGCTGCTAATACGGCACCAAAACCGCAGAGTGAACCAAGAAGTTGAAAGTCATGCTACAGGTCCTCCCTCGAGAATGCTGCTGAGAGACACTGTCCATTGTCCTTCCTTTCATCACCCGACCAAGGAATCCGGAGGTCGGGTCCAGAACTTCCACATCGCAGAAGCGCCAACACGAACATTCTCTTCAAGAAGTCAATCCAGAGTGATGGAGTGCACGTGGAGGTGCCCAGGGCAAACCCCTCTTACCTCGTACCGAAGCTGCTGCTTGTGTCCCCTTCTCAAGTACATTTTTAGGTCTCCTTTGTTAGTTGCTAACATTTTTGTTTTATAAACTTTAGACACTGGAAGAAATCCGCAGGAACTGTTCATTATTTGCTGTTTGTCAAGCTGCCTTTAGCTAGAGTTGGACTTAAAAGATTTGCCAGGCAAAGAAGGCGTCTCTAGAACCTTGAACTCAGCTCATGTTGCACTAACCACTTATTTTCCTCCCTTCAATTGACTTTCATATATATGTTTGCAGTGTAAATGCATTACTGTATGACCTGTTGAAAACCGCATGAGTGCGCAATTACCAATAATACGATAACCTTGTCTTTTCTTTTTAACGTTGCTACAAATGTAAGAGTGAACAATCACAAAAGGGAATGTGCCCTCTGAAGTGTATTACCTAGTATTCCTAAGAGTTCTACCATAAATGTCGGAAGTATTTAAAGTGATTCTGGTGTAAATGTAATAAATATATATATTTTATATAAAAAATATGTGTAAGTGCTTCATTGTTGTGCCTGTCTAGCTAATATTTTGAGTACTTAGCTACAGCTCACATCTTCCTCTTAATGTAAGCCTGACAGCTCTGCCACACTACCAAGGTCCTGAGCTAGTACAGACTGATACTAAGAGTTGGGGATCTACAAACCACTGTGATAGCAGTCTTACTGCCTGTAGGATTTTAGGAAAACTCCCCGAATATTGACCTTTGGGGTGGCTATACGAGTAAAAGATCACATGAGGGGATGTGACCCTTGGGGAGACAAGGAGACATCCTTAGGTGAGATATGGTATTGCCCTTTCCCTTTTATGGATGTCCCCTCTGCTCCTCATGCTCTTTCGAAATCAGGTCATTAAAAAAATTACAAGAACTAATTTTCAATCCCATGATTTTGAAGCCTTTGAAAATGCTTGGACTGCAAAGAGCAATGGAGTATTAAGGATCCCTAGAGCACAGAAGCCAGCTCTGCGCTCAAGTTGCCGGAAAGAAGCATGCATTACGGGACATTTAAAACCGTGACAGCTGACGGAAGAGAGAAAGAAGCCAATAAGAGCAGGTGGTTCCCGTCAGATGAAGAAAAGACCCGGGAAGAGCTCTGCTGCAAGTGAGACCGGTTGGAGAACAGTAAGCTAGAGAAGTGATGTCCGAATGAAGAAGACTACAGGAACCATTGTTCCCTGTTTGCCAGAAAACCGGAGGTCAGGAAACATAAGGCCAGAGACAGCGCAAGGCTCTCAGAGGACACCAACCTGACAAGCGGCAAAGCAGGAGCAAGGTGCTCCACCAGTCTGTCAGTGAGCAGCAGCAGGAGCCGAGCAGCACATAAGACATCGAAGTGACACCAGCCAACCGATGAACCCAATGGGAGGAGGCTGGACGCTTGCGCACTTTGAGATGCTTTTCACGAGTGGAAAGTAAACCGTGAATGAACAATCAGAGTTGTGGACCCAACACATGGGCTGTGTGAGTCTGAGACCTGAACCTAAAATGAACTGCATAAGAACGGCCTAGCAGTAAAGTATAGCAGGCAAAGTCAAGTGTATAAAGTGAACTGCATTATAAAGGGAACCCCATGAGAAAGGCCTGGCAGGAAAGTGAACCAGGCAAAGTCAAGTGTGCATAAGAAAGGCCTGGCAAGAGAGTTTACCATGCAAAGCCAACTATGTGAAGAGAACTGTATATCATAAAAGGAGAATCCCAAGGAAGACCCATGCCCTTAGGATTTTTGAATTGCATTGAATGTGGAAATTAACCTGGCAGGAGAGTATACTAGGTGTCTTGCGAGTCTGAGACCAGCACTTAAGTTGTGCTGTTTTTGAATGGAGAATCACAAAGAAGATCCATGCCTTTAGGATTTGAGTTATACAGAATGTCATAAAAACCCTGGGGAAGGGAGTCATTTCTCCTGGAGTGAATTGTGACACTGAGAGAAGGAAGGTATCCTTTTGGGATACCAAAAAGTTGTTTCTTTATATTGTTGTTTTGCTGTGAATAAACCTAAGGGAGGGAGTCATTCACTGGAACTGTGAACATTATCTACTGTGGTTGAAGTTATATAGAAATCCAACCTCAACTTTCTTTTGATCACATGGAAGGATTTCAATTTTGGCTGACTTCTTAGAAGTAGACCACAATGAACTTAGTGATCATTGTGAGAAACCAGAAGGTCTCTCACCCACTAGTATCTAGGGATCTGTCATCCAGGTGGCCCGGACACGGCCATCGCTTTTGGATCCAGTTCTTGGGGGTGGACCAGTGCAGGAGGATCACCTGGGTGAGGGGTCTTCAGGGAGTGGGAGTATCCCCATCCATGTAACACCTTCACCCCACCCTACACGGTAGGATATTTAGGAACTCTACCCCCCTTTTACATCACAAACACTTTCTCACAGACAGCCCGCTATAAGGTAAAACAGACTAACACCCGAGCTGTGTACCTGACATGTCCCAATACTATGGTCAGGTGGAGATCAGGCAATTATAGACAATCACTCACACCTGACTTCCATTACACTTCACTGGACAGATAAAAGGCGGAGCATGAGAGCGCACTCTGAGGTGGCAAAGCACATGAGGAAACGGCAGTTTTGAGACAGCAGCTGAGCATGAGGGGAAAGATGGCAAAACCGAAGGGGATCGTAAGGAGGGAAATTACCTTGACTTTTTTTGACAAGGAACAATTACTTTCCGGAGGCCTCGAGAGTAGGAAGTGTAAGAACAGGAAACCAGGCTGGACAATCCTGCATTGTGTATTGGAGATACTCAGGGCCCTCCTGCTTCAGTAATCAAGGCGGGGAGAATGACCAGCCGCCGTGGTACCGTCCATTGCTCCAAGAACAAAGCAGCATCAGTGAAGTCAACACATCCGGTGAGTTTGGGAGATCGATACAAGTCCGGTCTGTGTTGAAGCCAAGGTTGCAAGCAGCAACATTGCATGGCGAGAACCGAAACAAACATTGTTAAAACGTGTGTGATGAGATATGAGTGAAGTAAAACTGCTGATGAGTATTTGAACTTTAGAGCAATCTAAAATACATTTGACAGAGTGGTCCGGCACTGTGTGGGTGCTCGTTCGAAGGTCTCTGTAAGCTATCAAGCTGAGAAGTAGTAACAGTAGATACATTTGGTCTGATCCCAGCAGAGGCAGACCAATTGAAAGAGAACGAATACATGTGAATCAAAGTGGTCCTGCGAGGGTTCAAGAAAAATCCTGCGCACAATCGAAAGTCTTCGATTTTGATGAAATAGAGAACGTTTTGAAAAGTACGTGAATTTGGTCTGAATCGCGGCAGAGGGAGACCAATTGAAGGTTTTGTGTTAAAGTGGGTCTGAGCCCAGCGCAGGGGCACCTGGGGTGAACATTAAATCACCCAAGAATGTGTATGAGTGAAAATCCTGAGAAGAAAGGAACTTTACTGTTTTGTCATGTTGCATCAGGCCCTCTGAGACTGTGTATGACCAAGAGACTTTGGCACAAAAGGCCCTGATGTTGAAGTCTTGCACTGCATCATTGTGCTAGAGAAGCCAGAGAGTGTGCTAAGCTCGAGTGTGCAGCCATGTCCCGTGCTGAAAACGTGCAGAAGGGAAGCCAGCGGCTTGAATATCGTGACATATCACTTCTTGAACACTTTTCTTTTGCTTAACATTGTTTCCCACACTATTTGTATTTAGAAGTAAGGATTAGCAATAGGTTTATTAGTATAGACCCTTTTATTTTGACAATACACCACTAGTACTGCTTTACTATTACTTGATGGTCGTAGCTGTCTCCCATCTTTAGATTTAGGATTAGTTAGGCATTTTTCAAACCCAATTGAAGTTCAATAAACACCCTTGAACTATGATCACTTATGTTTTTCTTACTGTTTGATACCATGCCATCCTTACATCTTGCACTCATCTCCCTGACAATATACCTTGAAGCCAAACCTCCTAGTATGGGGACAATAGGACAAGTAAAGGCTAATACTAGGGGCAATAGAGTGGGATCGATCGCTAAGAACATTGCTGAAATTAATTATTAATGGCCATATTAATGGTTTAAGCATGGAAACCTTATACATGTGTGATCATTGCACTGTGGAAGAATGTTCCGAGTGGATTTATTGCCTGACAGCAAGGTTTGGTCAGTTTTCCTGTGCCAACAAGCTGTAACATCCTAAGGGCTGGGCACCATTTGATGTACACATTGAGTATACTAAACTGAACCTGAGAAGAGAGATACGTAATATTCGGGTAATCCCCTGTTACCAATTGAAGTTAAACCTGCATTTATGAGGTCAAGGAAGAACCATTACGATAACTGGCTACTGTGACGAATCAATGGGTTTTGCCACTGCTCCCATGGGGGATCCCCTTCCCATGAGGCCAGGGAAGTGAGGTTGCTATAATCCCCCTCGGGGTGGTACTCAGCAGCTGGATATCATGGGGACATCCTGCCTGGGACCAGTGACGATTATCTTGGGAGAACACGGAACACACCTCTCCATTTCTGTCCCCTCTTTCCTCTCACCCCACTCAGGCCTGAAGAACATTCAAGGATGCAAAGTCCACAGTGGAACCAACATACGTGGTACAGTCAACTAGAGTAAGCCCTACCATAGCGGGATATCAGGCGGCAAAAACGTTAGGGCAATTTTCCGGTATCCCACCGGGATTACCGGCGGGATACCGGCAAACTTGTAATGAGGGCCCATGTGTTCTGACAGGAAGAAAAACGTTATCTGTAACAACTGGCCTTTAAGCAACTCCATTTTGGAATGTGTTAGTACTTATATATACGTGGGTACCCTTTTTCACAATATGAATAGTGAACAAGCTATCTAGGAGAACATCAAGACTAAAGTCTTGAGGAAATTGGGAGTAATTAGGCATTTAACGAGGGAATTTCATGGCTTTGGTCTATCCATTCAGGTATATCGCACTAATCTGGTGCCTACCATACTATAGGGAAAGAGTGCAGGTCTGGAACACCCAAGAAGCAGAGTGGTCTTGTTAGAGGTATTATTTGGAGGACGATTTTAGGTCTTGCTAACACTGTTCCTACAACGGTTATTACATTGGAATTGGGCATCCCCTCCATGTTTGTATTGGCCATGATATGATATGATATGATAGTTTATTTATATTGCGCCTAATCACAATGTATTTCAAAATGCTTTAAGGCAAGGGAGGGAACATGGGAAACTACAATGACATTCTGACAAGCCACGAACAGTAACAATGTGAAATTAACTATCGTACTCGGCCTGACGACATTTCAGATAGTGCAAGAGCTAAAACATAGATAAGGAAGGGAGGGGGAGAGTGGGAAGGAAATGGGAACAGACAGGTGACTACCGTCTTGGGCCTGACAACATTTCTGGTTGAGCCGGAGAAAAACAAAAGGTGAGGGAGAGGTTTGCAGAAAGGGATGGTAGGAACAAGACAAGCAACTATCGTACTAGGCCTGACGACATTTCAGATAGTGTTGGGGGGACAAGAAAGGGGAGGGGGAGGAGACAGACAAGCGTGCTATCATACTAGGTCAAGGGGCAGTTCTGATAGAGTAAGTGCATAGAAGAAAGTAAGGGGAGGAGGGGAGGAGATAGGAAAAGGGATAAAAGGAGAGGAGGAAAGAACAAAAAGTAAGCAGTCAAAGAGAGTGGAGAAGCAAAAGGGGAGAGCGAATACAATTGCAGAAGTCAGTAGTTACACATAATGTTGCAAGACAGGATACAAGATGAAACTGGGAACAGCATGATTCAGGGCCACCATGAGTACAAGATGCAAAGAAAGTCCAGCATGAGAGTTGAAAAATAGTAACGCACCGTGAATCAATGAAGTCCATAAAAGTCAAATCCAGCATTGGCCACAAGACGGTGATGGTGAAACCAGAATGTATCTGGGCAGACTCCTGCAGAAGTAGGCTGGAGGGGGCGGGGGTGGGGGGTGTAGAAGAATCAAGCAAATCCCATGATAAGGGAAGTCACCCTGTACATAAAATACACAAGTGTATCGCCCATCCAATCTGGGCATTGATGCATTCATCAATTATGTGTGGTCAAATTCTAGTTACAAGCGTGTAAAAGCATTTTTGAACATGGTCGAGTGGCATATTGAGTTGTTACCTTATGAGAAGTTAGTTTTACAATTTTAAAAAAAGACTTACATCTTGGATAACATACATAATCAAGACTGGCCTTGAACAAAAAATCCACACAGTCTATGGTATCCTACACCTACTATAACGGCCAGCCACAGCCTTATTTGCTGAAATTCCCATGCCCTCACATTAAGAACGACATTTGTATTACTCCACATCAATCAACTCCATTGCTTTGAGAGTGTCCTAGAACAAATAATCTTAGACATCGATACATTAACTAATGTGTCCATTCCTTTTCCTTTATTAACACAGATGTTTTTTGGGAACGCTGTTTGAGTGCTGTCCAAATATCTCTGGTCATTGCTCTGATGAGGTAATGGACTATAATTGAAACAGAATTGTCACTAGTGTTGACCAGGGATTTCAGACTAGCCCAAAATTCTAGCGTTAATGGATTTTTTAGCAAAATTATTTCCAAAGGAATTGTGAATAATGTAATATTTAAAATGATTATCTTTGTTAATGCAGCATACTGCTATGAATTCTAAGGGGCTGATTTACAACATATTTTGACAAGGTAACGTCCCTTTAAAAATATGTTTGTAAATCAGGCCCAAAAGTATTTTAACATTTACATCGTATATGTTTAAGAATGATGTGTGTTTTGTAACATTTAATAGTATTTTAATATGTAAGGTTTGATACAGACCATATGCATTTGATAAATAAAAATAAATAAATAAATATTCGAGTAGATTTTCACGGTAATGAAAAAGCAAATATCAGGGCAACTGTATATTTATGATACTTCCGTTGCAGATGAAGATCTGTGTCTTTTGGTAAGAGGATAAAACGCTGCAGATCTATAATTTACCGAAATGATTCTCCAGATGTATATGATCCACTGGAGGTGAACAAAGAACGTTGATTGACAGAGCAGTTTATGAAGTTTCTTAAGACAACCAGCTGAATAAGCAATTCCAAGTGCCAAGCCAAAGTCATTGGCCATAAAAATCACTGCCAACGTTGCTGAAGTTTTTGAAGGTTCAATAAATGCTGCTGAAGGTGACCCACAGGTTGTAACTATAGCGTGGCGTGGCTATGTGTGGTTGTGTGGCTTGTAGGCTGCAATTGTGAAAATAGAGCACCCTCCAGCACAAGGTCAAGCTGTTTCTAGGGCGGAGAGAGGTGGAAGGAAAGCAGGCAATGGGTTGCACAAATTGCACTCGATAGCAAAAACTGAAATTGGTGTTTCATTTTGCTCCAGTGCTGCTACGTTAAACTGGAGAATATTATACATAGGGTGGTTGATCACGCAGCATGCACTGGCTGACGTGTTTTTCGGCTGATGTATATTTTCTCTCTCTGTGTTATGTAAAGGTGAATTATACACGCATTCTTTAGACATTTGAAAAAGGTGAATACAAATCCACATGACAAGTGAAACAAGTCCTCGTTCTTTACTACTACTATCTACAATATTCGCCTAGCCAGCTTTGCACATCGGAGGTAAAATAACACAGAAATACAAATTATGCAATTAAACGAATAGGGCCTCATCACGAGTTGGGCGGTATCCCGGCGGTATGATACCGCTGAGGCTAATAGTGTTACTGCCAACCCTCCCGGCGCTATTAGCACCGGATCATGGGTTTGGCGGAACAGCAATTCACCATTCCCCATTGGGCCCATTCAGGAATTCCCCATTCGCCATTGGGCCCAATGGGGAATTTTCAGTGCAACTACCGTTGGTGGTATTACTGTGCGGTAATTGTGCCGAAAATTGGCAAATTCCCGGCACATTTACCCCCAGCTCAGAGCTTGGAGTAAATGTAACTAAACCTGTGATTTGGGGGGACCCTTAAATGCACCGGTAATAGCATTTCCGCTGCATTTAGGAGTTACCGCCAAACTCGCGATGAGGCTGAATGTGACCACTGCGGTGCCCGTAACTGTGTTAGGCAGAATCATATAAAGTACCCTTTGGGAACACCACGCATAATTTCGACTACAAGTGCAAGTACAAATTCACCTTTGGTACAAGCCCGTACGACACAGTAAAGTGGTAGCGATGGCTGAGCAGCCAGACTTAGCTCAAGAGTATAGTGAGCAGTATCAGAATTGACACAAAGGACAGTAATTGCTATGGTTCAAACAAACACTGACTCAAGGTTTCTGAGTAAAAGAATATACATTTATTTACACAATCATTTGGAGAACAGTTCACTAAGTAAAGCAGCAGAAAAATCACAATCTTAATACACTACACACCACCCAATGAATTCTGGACAAGTCAAGCACAAAATGAAGTTTGAGCAAATTGGCACTCCAGCAATTTAAAAAGGGAGGGAAAGACAAGGTTATAGGAAATTAAGCAGCACCAACAAATAAGTAGGCAGGGCAATCTAGAAAAGGCTTACTACCATGAGGATTTAAATCAATAGTCCTGGGCCAATGTTAATGGTTCAAAGTCTTTGCAGTAGAACACACAGTTCAGAGTAGTTTGCGGTTAAGTCTTTGCGAAGAGTTCGAAACGAAGTTGGTCGAAAGAAAAGTTACTTAAAAGAGTAGAGAAGGACAAGCCCTTGGATTGGCAAAAGATTTAAAACACTTTCACCGTTCCCGACGGAATGAACAACCGGGTTTGAACAGTACCTCAGAAGAAGAAGAATGCTGTAGCTGAGAAAGAAGCTCCTGGCAGATCCTGCAGGCTCACTGTTCCTGAAGGGACTGTCGGACTGACACGAATGAGGAAGACTGCAGGTTCCTGCGCGGCCCAGGGAAGAAACCAGCAGCAGAGCAAAGCAACAAATAAAAGGTGCGCTCCTTAAAACCCAAACAGGGTCCGGTCCTCCTGGCTATCCGGTTCACAGCAGCGATGCACATCAAATTCGACCAGGGGAGGGAGGCCTTGCTTGGTATTTGGTGCACTGGTTAGTCCCACTAGCTGAAGGGAAGAAGATTCCTTGCAGATCTTCTCTGGCGTCGAAGGTTAGGAGATTTGGATCCGCAGCAGGGCTTCACCGGGAGGTTCAGTAGTTGCAGCAGTCCTCTTCCTTCAACTTCTCTTCGGTTCTCTCGATCCAGTGGCGACTCTGCCTACCAAGTCCCAGAGACCTGCTATTTATGCAATTTTCCCCCATTCACACAGCCTGCTGTCAATTACACAGCAAGGTGGCTGTCCTGGCAGGACAGTCACCTAGACAATCGAACAAGAGTGTGACTTGGGTCTCGAAGGAGACCCTGTGCAGGGGGCCTAAAACCCCTCCCTCACATCCTGTCTACCTAGACTCTCAGGTGCCTAAGGAGGGCTTCTGTGAAGAAGCCCGCCAAAGGACGGTGAATAAACCTGGTTTGGTGCGCAGAGTAAAACATGAGAAAGACCTTTACCAAAAGAAATGGTGAATAAACCCAGCCGACACCAAATAAAAGTAGATGGTGTCCAGTGGATTAAAGTCTGAGGCTACTAACATAGCCTAAAACAGTACCAAGGCTATTTTCATAGACCGCAGTAGGAAAAATATGGTAAATACCACTGCCACCAGCCAAATCTTAAAGAAAGGGGAACAAAAAAATGTTCAATGAGAGACAGACAAAAAGGGATAACTATTAACCCTTTCCAGTACTCTATGTAAGATAGTTTGCACTGGGTCTGTGAATTTTAAAAAGACTAATAAATTCAATGGCAAGTTTACATGTTCTGGGAGACAGTAGTCAGTCCCAGAAAATGGAGTTTAAAGTGGGAAGTCTGAAAAAGACAGCCCTGTGCCACTGTACTGAAGGTGCTGTGTGACACACAGTAAAAATATGATGCCTCTGCAGTAGGTGAGGCTCCACAGTCTATGAACACAAAAATGTTAAATACACAGCAAAACACATGTAAGAGTGGGAAAAAGGCTCACACTCTTACCAGGTGAAAAAATAAATCCTAGAAATCCAGCAAAGGTACTGAGGGACTCAGTAGGTAAGGGAAATTAGTCATTCTGGAGAATTCTCCCTAACAAACTGTGCCACCGAAAAATGCTGATGCCAATTACGGTGCAGCAGAGTGATCAAATAAATCACTTTACCCACCTCTCCCACCCTTCAAACCCCTACCTGACCCCCACACCTCCCTTAACTTCACGGCGACACACTTCTGTGTGCACCGCCGACTCCCTGCTATCCCTGTGGCATTGGTTCCTCCCACTTGCGTGGGTCGGAGCTGACGAGGCAGGAAAATGCAAAGTCATTTTATAGTTGTACAGATGCACTAACAAAAGTAGACTAAGTAATCATAAGGCTGACTATACGTAGTGAATAAACTACAGGCAGTGCCAGCAATATATATATATGTGTATAAAATCTGGATGTTGCACGACATATTTTAGCAAACTTGGACCCCGTGAATAGAAGGGGTGAAAGTGTGGTGCAGTAGAATAAAACAGCTGATGGCAAAGGATGCTTCGAGAAGGCTTGTCTGGCCCAGAATCAAGGGTTGGGGCCGCCAAGAAACTGGTTATCTATTTGAGGAGATACAATGAACGTGAGAAGCAAATCAGGCTCCTGTTGAGGTGTAATGGAAAAACACTAGAAGTACCAGGTCATATTAATTTAATAGTATTAAATACAACTCAGGCACAGTGATCCTTTGCAAAGCTGAGTTCAAAGGACTAGTTGAATGGCAGACAGTAGGAGTGATGATGGATGTTGGGCTAATTGGGTGGGGAGGCATGACCAAGTCAATCATCCAGCACCTGGGGTACCAGCTTGCTTGCTGCTAGCAGGTGGACTATTCCAGAAGGGTAAAAGATTGCCACAATTGTAGAGGGGCATTTAGCAAAGAGCCCTATAGTTTTAAAGCCAATGAAATGTTGTGTATTAGTATGACACAGAAGATGACTTGCACTAGGGGTGGGCTTAGCTGTCCACCTGACCTTAGAGACCCAATCACAATCCCATACAATGTAGAAACTATACTTAGATGTTCTCCTCAAGCCTATCACATCCCCTAGAAGGTTTTCCTATGTTGCCACGTAGTATGACGTCATTGATGATTAGTCTTTCTTATAAATATGTGTTTTTTCATATGAATCGTTGAGAGACTTATGACTGTACGGCATCCGTTGATGCCCATTGTGCTCTCTGTTTTAGACAATTGCAATTAAAACAGTTGTGTTTTGCCAACTTCCTGATTCGGTCTGATTATTGGAGTGAGAGTATGATCTGAATCTCCATCCCTCCATGGAGTGCTACCCCATCTTAAAGGACCTGGGGGTTCACTTAGTACCAGAAGTGGTTCAGATCCGTTGATAAGCAGGCTTTTAGAATTTTCGTAAAATCGGACACCCACTGCTATTTAGCCAGAGGATTGCAAAGTTTCCTGTGGAGAGCGGCCGATATAGAATACTTGCAAGAAAATCGATACTGGTGGGACGGGTCAGGTTTATGAGAGGAAATGACTCAAACTTCAATCAGAGTATTTTAGGGGCTAAGAGAAAAAGAGTACCATGATAAGATATATGTAAAGTTGACACGTCTGTCTGTTTGCAACAAGAGAAAATTGTGAGGCTAAAGAAGAGAACAATCGAAGAACAAAATAGGTGAGAGAAGAAGAGACAAGAGGTTGAAGCGCAGAAATTAAGAGATACAAGAATGCAGAGACAAAGGGAAGAAGAAGAGCGTAGAGAGAATGTAAGAAGGGAAGAGAAAAGACAAGAATGGGAAAGGGTTAGTCAGGAAGCGAGAAGGCAAAGAGAACTAAATGAAGAGGAGGAGCAAAAAAGGAGACAAAGGGAACGTGATATTGACCACATTCATAAAAATGTAATGGAATAGAGTCCAGTAAAATTGTGGAGTCATATAGAGAAGTTCCTCCCGTTACATGAAGCAATGGCAAGATCCCTTAGGATAAACCTAGAGGAGTTCTTCCCGTCGCAGGGAGCAACATCAGGGCCATCTAAAGTTACATTAGATGAGAATTTTGAGATAGAGAATATCCGGGATAGTATCGATAAAGCCAATCAGGATTTAAGAGCAAGAGGTGAATCAGGAAGCAGAGGAAAAGACGATCGATCTATAGTAGCCCAATCACGAGGTGAAGAAGGCAGCCTGTTTAGTCTCGAGCATAGAGCCTTATCCTTAGACAGAGGGGAAACGAGAAGAAAGCCATACTAGTTGGGGACTAGATATGTCAGACAAATAAAGAGAAACCTTCCGTGGGGAGGAGGGAGAAAGTGCACACGGTCCCGAGGGATGTCTGCAGACAGACAAGAAAGTAAGATGGTCTGATTTAGGGCAACCTAAGGAAAGGGCACCAGATACTATAGCATATCTAGAGCACCCTAAAGGGCAGGCGCATAGTGAGAAGGGAGAGACATCACCATATGTGAACAGGTGAAGGTCATTGCCAGGTAGAAGGCCATCAGGAACCATTGTCCCTACTAAAGATAGGCAGACGATGGGAAACAATTGCGGATTTGGGTACACAGAGTTTCCCTTATTGGAGAAAGGATGGGGCAGCCCGCAGTATATTCCTTGGCCACAGATGGATAAAGATACGTTAAGGTGCAAACTCCCTAGTTTAAAGACTGGGATGGGAACATTGATTTATGAGCTAGAAAAGATGACAGGAGGAAATACTCTGGCAATAGGGGACATTAAGGGTCTCCTAGCAGCCTTTCTAGGTGAAAGGGCTGATGACATTTGGACGAGAGCAGGTTATTCAAGTGTCAAAGCATAGAACACAGCTCATGACAGATCTTCATTTAATAATTGTAGAGCAGACGTCTGGAGGGCACTCAGGTTACAGTATTCTGATACGTCAGATATGGGTGCAATTATGGCACTTAAGATGAAAGATGATGACATCTGCTTGCTTACATTCAATGTATTCAGGAACGCTGGACTTTGGAAATGAGGGAGCCATGGGGGAAATCAGTGCCAGTATTTTACCACATTCTGTGTCAGGGATTGCCAGAACAGGTACAGAGACAGCTCAAGAAACTTGTGGGAATGGAAGCGAAGCCATAGGCAGAGATACAGTTGACTATCGCGCATCACTGCCAGCTGTTTCAAGAGAAAAACAAAAAGAAGGAGATGCTAGAAAGCTTGAGGAAGCCAAGTTAGTTCAGAGGAAATTGTTGAAGTATGGCATGGAAGGGGCAGTACTAACAAGCAAGAGGGACTGGGAATGAAGCAAGAAGTGGGTACATTGTAGGCAAATTATCAACACCAGAAGGACCAAGGAGGGAATGGGTTTACGCCGAGAGGCCGAGGAATGGCTTACAGAGGAAGGGGTGGTTTTCAGAATAATAAAACTGGTTTTCAAAATAACCAAGACAGGTTTCAGAATATGCAGAATAATAATCTGAATGGGCAAGGAGGGCTAATCAGAAGAGTCCCTCCTGTTTTCTGGACATGTGGAATGATAGGGCACATTGCACAAACATGTGTAAGCCAAAGGTATGTACAGAATGGACAATTCTCAAGAAGGGGGACAGCTTATCCTCCAGCATACAGCTCACAAAATAGGGAT
This sequence comes from Ambystoma mexicanum, assembly GCF_040938575.1. Taxonomy (NCBI): domain Eukaryota; kingdom Metazoa; phylum Chordata; class Amphibia; order Caudata; family Ambystomatidae; genus Ambystoma; species Ambystoma mexicanum. The sequence goes on from NC_090932.1 coordinate 615,274,281, forward strand.
GGGGTTTGGCCAAGATTAGATAGTATATCAAGCACAAGCGCTGCAAATGCAACAGGCATTGCAACCACAGCAAACAACATTGAATCTGCTGCAAGGGCAGTCACAGCATGCACCTATGCAGATACAGCAGAATGCAAACACAAGCCAGTTACTGATACCTAGAGTAGGGGGTGTCACTGTAGTGGGGGGAAGTCCTTTTACAGGTACAGGGATAAGTGTGTACCCACAATAGGACAGCTCACAGGGTGACTTGCTGTGTTCAGTATTATCGGTGACACCAGACCCACAAGAGGAACCAAGGGTTGATGTTACCATAGGAGGTCAATCTTTTTCTTTTTTAGTATACACAACTTCAACTTGCTCAAGTATACGAGTGGGAAAATATCGATTATCGGGAAATGCCATGAATGCGCAAGGCTTCTCTGCAGCTACAAGTAGTTTCTTTTACTAATGAATTACCAGTCTCCATAGGAGAGTGTGACATGTCTGTTGGATTATTGTATTCAAGACAGACACTGGCTTATATTCTGGGCCGAGATTTAATGACAAAGCTAAATATGATGATGTCTTTCAGTGATGAAGGCATAGTGTGTTCCACTCCAGGGATACATTATCTGAACATCGGTGAATTTATATTGGTGTTTACAGGGCAAATGGCTCTGCGAGGTCTGCCGTTAGAGCCAGAAGTCTTTCTTTGTGAGGTATACATCTTGTTGACACGGATGCACGGCCTATTGGGAAAGATTATGAGAATACCTGATGAGTTTTTGTTCAGGCCGCAGATAACTATGGACGAAGAGGGGGCACAAGCTATTCCTCCATAGTTAGTTGCAGCAATGATACGAGGGGAATTGGACTACAGGCCCTTATGACGTAGGCCTGTTGAAGGGGTCAGGGGAGGTCAAGATTAAGCTGAAGCCAGGAGCAATTTTACCTCGAGCAATGCAGTACCCAATGTCTCGAGAGGCAGATGAGGGTATTTTTAAGACTATTTCAGCACTAAAGGAACAGGGTAACTTTGTGGCATCAGATTCACCATGTAATACCGCAGTGTACCCTGTGAAAAAATCAAAAGGGGGTCATGGAGACTAATTCAGGATATGAGACCAATCAACTAGATTGTAGCGTCAGAATGTCCTTTAGTTCCGAATCCTGTGACGATACTATGCTGCAGTACGTGGATGACATTTTAGTTTGTAGCATGACAGAAGATGAGTGCAGGCAAGACTTGATTTAGCTAATGATTTTTCTAGCAGACAAAGGATATACAGTAGACAAGGAGAAGTTGCAATACTGTCAAGAAGAAGTGTTATATATAGGCCAGTTAATCTCACATGAGGGGAAGAAAGTTACACCTGAAAGAGCTGAGGGATTATGAAAACAGCAAAACCACACACGATAAAACAAATGCAGCAGTTTTTGGGATTGTGCAACTATGTTAGAGCATGGGTATTTCATGATAGTTCATACACAAGACCTCTTTTGCAGGCTCTGAAGAAAGCACAAGTGAGCAAGGAAAAAATAGAATGAACTGAGGAAGTGGAGGGAGGGTTTGAAGAATTGAAGAAAGCAATAAGCACAGCTCCAGTTTAAGGAATTCCCAACTATTCTGAGGAGTTATTTTTTATTTTCGCACATGAATGGGACAGTTATGACAGCGGTGCTTACACAGAGGACTACAATAGGGTACAAACCTCTGGCATATTATAGTGGTATTTTAGATCCAACTATGAGAAGACATTTTCCTTGCGAACAATCACTGACAGCATTCGCGTTCGCCATTGAGAAGACTACCGCAATTGTGATGGGGTGTTCTATGACGTTGTTTGTTGAGCATGCATTGTTTGCTGTTTTGGATAAACCTAAGGATATGTTGACATCTCAGAGGGCTTCTGCATATGAGGTAATCATATTGAATCCAGCAATCAAAGTAGTCAGGTGTAAGATAGTGAACCCTGCCACATTTGTAGCCGAGCCTGCGGCAGAGGGCGAGCACGTGCATGATTGCTCGAACTTCGAGGGGTTCTACGATGATATCCCAATAGTAAAGGAGAATGCGTTAGCAAGAGAGGAGGATCTCGTTATTGATGGGTCTTCAAAAATGTATCAAACTAATGGGGAAAGGCATTCAGCTTTAGCTGTGGTAAGGCACAGAGCTAATGGGTAATTTTAATCGTGCAAGACTACCGTCTCTCTTTTTGGCACAAGCAGCAGAATTAATGGTGCTTATTGTCGTGCTCAAGAATCACGCAGGGCAGGAAGTGACGGTGTACAGTGGCTCCGCCTCCGTGACGTCAACCGTGCACGCAGGTGTAACACATTGGAAAAGGAGGGGCTACCTCCGAGCGGACAGCATTCCAGCGCAACCCGCTGCATTATTGGACATTTTTACTAGGGTACTACAACTCCCAGTAGCCATCACAATAGTTAAGTGCGCAGCACATACTAAAAGAACAGATTTTATCTCACATGGAAATGAAGCCGCAGACGAAGAGGCCAAAATGTTTGCATATTCACCAGATATTTCAAGTTTTGATACTCCAGATGTAAAAGAAAAAATTGTCACAATTATGATTGTAAATTAAGGGTTTAATCACTTGTCAAGAATGCAGCTGGTGGAGGTTCAAGCAAGTGTTCTACAGGAAGGGCAAGAATTGTGGAAATGAGAGGGTTGTTCTTTATCCCCCTCTGAAGCATTGTGGCAGAAAGCCAGCGATGACTGTAGCCTTATTAAGGGTAGCGCTTGAACAGCTGCACTACCCTGCACAGTAGGGAAAGCCTCGCAGCAGCTATTGCGGAGCACTGATTCATGCTGAACGTGTTAGAACACGCTGCATTTTATGTAGTAAATTACATCGTATGTCAAAAGTTTACCGCTGGGCATACACTGCGAACAATCAGAGGAGTGATTACTCGACCGAATGGTCCTTTTCAGCATTTGCATATTGACTATGTTGATATGCTGCAAGTTTGTAGTGGATACAGGTATATGATAATGGTGGTATGCCCCTTTTTGAGATGGTCGAAGCAGGTGGAAGTACACACCTTAATGCCACTTGCGCTACACAGTTTTCAGTCCAGTAAGTATTTCCTAGATGGGGAGTATGTGAGTTGCTGAGATCCGACAATGGGCCCCATTTTGTTAATTAAGTATTTGAACAGATCAGCCTATTGCTTAGCATAAAACGCATGTTTTCTTCTGCTTATCACCTGCAAGTGAACGTGATATGTGAGAGACTCAATGGTCTTCTTGAAGAAAGAATCCCTAAACTCAAAATGTCACTGAAGAAGGGGTGGCTGTATTGCCTGCCCCTTGCATTATATGCATTAAGAAATGAGCCTGGGTCGGACCACCACCTCACACCCCATGAGCTAGTGACAGGGAGATGAATGAGAATGCCCTTGTCTCCCGCATCTAGGATCAGGAGTGATGCCCAGATGACTGCACAATTGTTAGGAAATTAGTTACGTACGTATTTTACATGTATGACCGCTAGTATCTCTGTCATTTCAGATCAACTCAAGCATAAGGGGTGTTGGTCTCAGGACACAGATGAAGACCATTCGGCAACCGGATATAAAGAACTACTACCTTATACCCACATTATTTGTTGGATACCTAGTTCTATTGCGCAACTTCACAAGAAAGTGGCACGAGCCCCGTTTTAGTGGACCCTTTGTTGTTGAGAATGTCACTCCCTAAGCAGTAAAAGTTCAAGAAAGGCAGGCCTGAATACATCTGAGCGACGAGAAGCCGTATGCTGGTGAGACTGATGCACCGGCACCCATTGATTCAGAAGCAAGACATGAAGTAGTAGTTCAGCACATTCAGACTCGATTGATGACGAGGAAGAAGGACGCTATGATTGCTGATTAGATAAATACAAGTGTGCATTTGGACTGTAGATCACATTGGACACTCTTTATAGATATTTTAGCAGGAGTGCAAAAGCAAATGTTTTTGCGCTGCAAGAATCTTCGAATTGAACTTTAGAAAGTATTGATGTTCTAAAAAATGCCAAATCTTGATTTTGAGTTTGAAGACTGGAAGGGGGAGCAGTTTCCTGATTCATTCCTCACTGAGTTTCTCTTTGGTTAACCCCATGGTTCTATCTAATGCAGATACCAATAGACTACTTCTTGCTGTGTTTGTTTTTATTTTACGAGCTTATCCTGCTCTTGTTGGGCGCAGTACTGATATTCATGTGTTTCTGCCGAATGGCTCTGCAATTAGATGGGTACTTATGGAGATAATTGAACAGATCTTGCAGCTACCTGAGCATTTAACAGAGTTGCCTGATTAAAAAGGTTTTTCCTTCCTTAAAAATAGTACACAGGCACAATGTGGAATGTTGAGAATAATGCAGTTCCAGAAAATGAGCAAAGTCAACGACGTGTGGAGAATCGCAAGTGGTGGGGACTCATATATTGGTGCATAATATATGCGTGTTCAGCATGTATTATTGTTTTTTCTGATTTTGCTAGTCCACACTGTCTACTTCATTGGTCCCAAAAAGGTAGGAGTACATTTCATCCTTCCCACTCCAGTGACTTGTGCAGAATTAACTGTTGCAAAGAGACCAAGGCCATATGTGATTATCCCTATGCCATTGGCACATGTAAGGTCACCAATTTCTCTGAGTAGTGCTCCTATGATTCCCCCTGTAGGAAGGTCCATGCTTTATATACTCCATGATTATTATGCGCAAACTCACCTTGCAAGAGGGAGACACAAGAGAAGCACAGGGAAAGATGATTATGAGTTAAATAATTATCTAGACAGTACAGCCCATTTGTTGAATAACATGTGGTATCAGCACATAAAAGAGGTGGGGAAAAGTACCTTTGAAGAGAGTTGCTATGTTTGTGCTCTCCTACCTTATGCAATGGGAAAGTCCAAGATATTTGTAGCTATAGAATTAGAAGTCCAGACAGCTCATTGCCTGACTCACCTTGCACTCTGCCATACAAGAGGTCAGTTCCAGGGTCAAACAGCATCCTTTGTATGGGTGATTGAATGGACAGCTCCAGAAGAAGATGATTATGTTCAAGATATAATGACAAGAGCAAGAGCTCACACCAGAGATCATGTGATAAGATACGAACAGTCTGGCGTGAAGGGAGCAAGAATCAGATGGGAAATAAATATAAAGCTTAATTACCAAGGAAACAATGATGAAGAAATACTAAGATAATATGATATGATGATATGATATGATAGTTTATTTATATAGCGCCTACACACAATGTGTTTCAAAGTGCTTTGCGGCAATAGAGGGAACAAGGGAAAATACAATGACATTCTTACATGCCATGAACAACAAGAATGTGAAATTAACTATTGTACTCGGCCTGGTGACATTTCAGATAGTGCAAGAGCTAAAACACAGATAGAAAGGAAATGGGAAACAGGTATGCAACTACCGTACTAGGCCTGATGACATTTCTGGTAGAGCCGGAGATTAACAAGAGGTGAGGGTGGGGGGAGGAGAAAGGAGGGAGAGGAACCAAACAAGCAACTATCATACTAGGCCTGATAACATTTCAGATAGTGCTGGAGGGGGGGACAAGTAAAGGGGAGGGGAGGAGACAAACATTTGTTGCTATCATACTAGGTCCATGGACAATTCTGATAGAGTATGTGCATAGAAAAAAGTAAAGAAGGAGGGGCAGAGAGGAGAAGGGAGAGGAGGAGAAAACTGAGAATAAAACAGTAAGAAAACAAATATATATATATGTAAATATATAAAACGCAGTTGCCAGGATGCAAGGAGTGAGTGTTACGCTCACCTGATCTCCACAGGGGCGCCGAACGGAGCTAGATGATCTGGTGGTGAGTGGTGACTTATACTCCCCTCCGATACGAAAGCAGGCTTGCCTAGAAAGGTAAATCACAGGTTACCCCGCTATATCTCACCTTTGAGTTACGAATAGCGGGCTCTCCGTCCTGCCACTGTTCGCAGGGGTGCGTCGTAGTTCTAGGATCTAGTTACTTCACTGATCCTATTGAAAGTTCCAGACAACTGTGACTCTATGGTAAGTCTTATTCCAAAGATATGGATAGCTAAGAGTTCAAGTTGCAAAGGTTCACTCAGTACCTTTCTTTACAGATTACCTCTTTGTGCATACGATGGAGCGAGGTTCTTGGTAGCTGGCTTCCCAAGGTAAGATTTGCGCCAGTGCTATGCAAAAGTCTTTCAACCCGATACTGTTTTTCTGCACAGCTAACCTGCTGCTTTTGTATTCTGCAGGTGCGGAATCTCCTGAAACAAGGCTGCGTGATGAAGAATTGTGAGCCCGTGAGGATTGCTGCCTACAGGTGAGAGCTGCCTCGTGCAGGATTATAAGTCAGAATGAGGCCTTCCCACTGTTCTGCTAACCTGATGTCTTCTTTCTGTTATACAGATGCGGCAGTCCCGGAGCGGCGATCGGAAGATGAAGCGGAGATCGAGTGATGACGTTCTGATGATTTGCTGGTAAGTATTAGTGTGGCGCTGAACTGCAATGAAGAGCGTGTGGTCTGCAAGGCTAATCTGATGTTCTTTCCTTTTCCGTTCTGAAGAAGCGTGGACTACCGAGTGGCCGCGATGAAGAGACTCATAAGTATCTTGTTCTGCTCTTCTTTCTCACTCTTCTTTGCAGGTAGCTCGAGACCACTGGACGGGCGTGGCTGATGGCTGGCCTGGAGCTGCAGACATGGTGAGCGTTACGCTGCAGGAGTGCAGAATAACGCGAAGCGTGTTCTGTATGAAGGGTGTGGCTTATATAGTCTTCTGAAAGTCGTTCCAGCAACCACACCCAAGCAAATAGTCCCACGGCAAATAATCCCTTCACCCTGCCTCATATTGGTTCGCACATGCCTCTCTGGGTCTGAAACGTGCCATGTTAGTGATGGCAGTATGAGCCTGGCACCAACGGTGCCAGGACCGAGTCCAGGAAGCCCCTGCAAGATTCCTTCAAGGCCCCCATGGGACCCAACGCCTTGGGCAGGGTGGTCTGTATCTGATGTTTGGGGGTATGGACCGTGACAGAGAGGCCAGATGCAAATCTGTTGAACACTACTTTCTCCAGATGGAAGGGAAGAAGGCATAGTCAGAGCAGTGGCAGTAAGAGGACATCACAAACCAGATATAGATCGTGTGGAGAAAAGATGCAAACCTCTCTGGCCGAAGCTTGCAAAGCTGCTGACATGGGTTGAGGATAAAAGAGGCCTGTTGCAGATAGTACCTCTTGCTACTGCAGAGCTATGTTTCAGAAACAATGGTTGGAGAAAATCAGCAGTGCGGTTGAATCTTCGATGTACCAAGAATGAATGATGTAACAGTATTGATAATGGACCACTACTGGGCCTGCGGCTCCAGAGCATACATGAAGTTGCCTAAAGACTGAGGAGGACTGTGTTCTATAGTACTTGTCCCTGTTCCAGCATTGGTGATTCTGAAGAGTGACCTGAACATTGGGGAGTTTTCCAAAAGCAGATGCCCACTTGGGAAAGAGGACAGCAGTTGAATTCTTCAATCGAACCAACAGGGAAAACTACTTCTCAGCTAAATCGATTGAATCTTTCAATGAAATTCCGAATGACCAAAGGTTGTTCAGCCAGACTTCAGCAATATTCACAACAATTTTCATGCCAGGGATCTAGACGATGGTGAATGCCAGATTGTTACAGATAACCAGATGGGAGCTCCTGCAGATGATCGATACTACCATAAAGGGATTAATTTCTATCAAGGAAGAGCTGAGAGCCATAAAACTGATGACTCTTCAGAATAGATATCTCCTGAATATGATTACTGCTATGGATGGAGGTGTTTGTGCCAAAATTGTAGAATCATGTTGCACATTCATACCTTCTCATGATAAAGAGAATGGGACCTTGACAGAGGCCATAACGCTGCTGACCAACTTGCACGTCAAGATGGAAGATGAAGTAGAAGATATTGCAGACGACAGCTGGTTTGCAGCAATCTTCTCATGGGTTCCACAATGGATGGCAAATTTCTTCAATTTCCTTGAAGCCTTGTTGGTGATTATCATGTTCGGATTCTGTGTGATCAGAATAATAATCGCACAGTGCAAGAAGACAGCAAAGAAAGCACAGGAATGAAGTTCATGATCAATGTCGAATCAGGGTTTGGACCCAAAGAGCTGACAGATGAAGAGACCAAAAAGTATATAGAAGCAAGTATTCATGCACCTGAGGGAACAAAGTTCCTGTATCCAAGGAACCACAAGAAGTATGTGGGAAGATGGATCTACTGCAGCCCGAACGGAAAATGCTGAAACACGTGTATGGGGTTGCTGTTGGTACTGTTGTTCAGAGAGGAATTGCCATAGCATTTCGGTGCTGGACTGCCCATGTGGGCGGGACAAAGACTGATATGCAAATGGAATATGCAAATGGATATTTCCCATCTGTGAAAGGTACAGTGAGCAAAAAGCGTGTGCTGCAAACTCTCAACTCATCCTAGAACAGGTTAACATGCCATGTTCTTTCTGGAGAGGAGCGCCTGCTACCTTTTTTGAAGTATTTGTAAGGAACTTGGGGTTGGTCACCCTGAGTTACCTGGGGGCAACCAGACGTGGACTCCCTGCTCACTGTGCCCAGAGAGGCGCAGCTTCACCTCACTGATGAGGCCCAACAAGGCTGAAACACATGTATGGGGTTGCTGTTGGTACTCTTGTTCAGAGAGGAATTGTCATAGCATTTCGGTGCTGGACTGCCCATGTGGACAAAGACTGATATGCAAATGGATATTTCCCATCTGTGAAAGGTACAGTGAGCAAAAAGCGTGTGCTGCAAACTCTCATCCCAGAACAGGTTATCATGCCATGTTCTTTCTGGAGAGCAGCGCCTGCTACCTTTTTTGATGAATGGACAATGTAGTCTCATGACCTGGAGTATTGATGAGCATGTCAAATCAGCCGGATCTCTGAAAGGAGTAATGAGGATATGGACTCCAAAAAATCACTTTTTAGATGAGGATGTCTAGATGTGAAGAATGATGGGAGAGTGGTCGATGAATCAACCAGAGGGGGAAGTGTAGAGGAGGGGCCAAGTGCCTCTACTCCAAGTCCCACCCCCATTTTGCCTTTATGTTGGAAACCGTTAATTGAAAAATGTGCAATGCCAGTGATGGTATCTATACCGCAAAGAGCCCTTGAAACAAGGTTTCCATTGAGAAAACCATATATGATGTATCTGCAGAGAAATGACAGTCTTCTAAAGGAAATTCCGGAAGAAGTGTGAAGATGAGTGAAAGAAAAGACTGGTGACGTCACATGAAGCAGAAATGATGCACCAAGAAGAGATGCCAATGAAGAAGGTGAATTGACCTTATAGAATCTGATGGTGAAGTAAAGAATTGAGCAACATTTCACGAGCAAAATGAAGATTGCCCATGCAGAGAGCACTGAAGAAAAGGCAAAGTCATTTTTATCACTGTACAGATGCAGTAACGCAAGTAGACTTAGTAATCATAAGGCTGGCTATACGTAGTGAACAGACTGCAGGCAGTGCCACCAATATATATATATATATATGTGTGTATAGAATCTGGATGTTCCACAGCGCATTTTAGCAAACTTGGACCCAGTGAACAGTAGGGCTGAAAGTGTGGCCAGTAGAATTAAACAGCTGACGGTGAAGGAAGATTCGAGAAGGCTTTTGTCTGGCCCAGAGTCAAGGGTTGGGGCAGCCCAGAAACTGGTTATCTATTTAGGAGATACAATTAACGTGAGAAGCAAGACAGGCTCCTGTTGAGGTGTAATGGAAAAACACTAGACGTGCCAGGTTTTATTCATTTAATAATAATAAATACAACAAAGGAGCTCAAAACGTGGACTCCTGTCACATGGTCAGATGAAAATAGACTTTGGGCAAGGTACACCAAGACCAGAAGATAAGGCCATGCTCACACTCCCTTTAAACTCGGCCTTGCAAAGAATCACTGAGCCTGATAATAAAAGGACCAATTAAATGGCAGACAGTAGGAGTGATGATGGATGTTGGGCTAATTGGGTGGGGAGGCATGACCAAGCCAACACTCCAGCACCTGGGGTACCATCTTGCATGCTGCTAGGAAGTGGAATATTCCAGAAGGGTACAAGCGTGCCAACCAATTGTAGTGTTCCATGTAGCAAATAAGCCTATAGTTTGAAAGCAATGAAACGTCATGTATTAGTATGACACGGGAAGATGGCTTGCACTAGCAGTGCTTAGCTGTCACCTCTGACCTTAGATACCCAATCACGAGCCCATACCCCATAGAAAGTATACTTAAATGTTACCCTTAAGCCTATCACATCCCCTAGTGGGTTTTCTTATGTTGCCACGTAGTATGATGTCAATGATGACAACTTTTTGTTATAAATATGTGTTTTTTCATATGAATCGTTGAGAGAATTATGGCTGTACGGCATCCGATGATGCCTGTTGTACTTGCTGTTTTCGACAAATGCAATTAAAACAGTTGTGTTTTACCAACTTCCTGAGTCAGTATGATTATTGGTGCGAGAGTAAGATCTGCATCCCCATCCATCCATAGAGTGCTACCTCATATTAAAGGACCTGAGGGTTCACTCTGTTCTGATCTAACCCTAACATTTCCTTCCTTGAAAACTCAATATTGCAAAGGTGCTACTATATAAATGCTATGCTGACCTCAAATGACGTCACCTCCGGATGCTGGAACATGTGTAACATATGAATGAATTACTCGCCTGCTTTATTGTTCACTGTTTTGAATTGAATCCTACCTTGGGAGTAATGATACAGCTAATAACTGCTTTTTAAAGAATGCTTTTAATATATTTGTGTATAAATAAATGCATAATTTATTATATAACTTTAAGTGTGTAAGTGTTTAATTGGATACTTGTATTTGATGATTTCATTGTACAGCTCAACAGCTCACTTTAACCCTCTTAAGATAAGCCTGGCTGCTCAGTCACACTACCAACTTGTGTAATACAGGCGGGTTACCTAATACCAAGAGATAAGTCTTGTGTAGTCCCATCCCAGTTGGACTGCACTAATTCTTACCTAACATCCTCTGAGCTCAACCCCTCCTGTCAAACAGCTGCAAATCACAAATTGCTGATGATTGACAACATGTAAAACAGTCTGCAATGAGCGGGGTTTAGGAGGAGAGGGCAGCGATGGGGAGGAAGTTACATGGTCCTTAAAGTTACCATTGCGAGGGAAGTCACATGTGCCTTAACATTACCATGGGCGCTGACAGGGACGACACATTACCTAAAAGCGTTTGCAGGTTGTCTCCCTCCTCCCATGCCATCTCCCCTATATCTGCTATACCAATGTTAATAGTTTCAGTGGTATAGCTGGCTAGTACCACCTAATGGCCAAACCATACACAGGTGACAGCACACATAAAAAGCACACATGGAGGCCAACAATGTTTGTTATATGCCATTTTTGCTGCTTTATCGGGATGGCAGTTTCATGTGAGTTTTGTATGATAGGGTGTGAATGAGAGAGAAAACGTTTTGCATAGGTTGTAGGTGCATCAATTTATTGAAAGGGCCTTTTCAGAGGAGGTACATTATAGAGTTTATATCCATTCATCCATTCCTTATTCACCTAATTGTCTTTAGTGATACTCTTCTCTGAGTGTTCATGTCCTAAGTGCTGTAATCACTTATGTCAAATGTGCCACCATTGATAGGATAATCATGATTGCAAGTGGTGATATTACGCTTCAAGGGGTGGAACTGCATTCAAATCCTGAGGACACTTGCTTAGCGTTATGTTAATTGAAATAATGTTGTCCAAGTAATTCAGCAGATAAGAACGTTAATTGGCAATTACAAGTGGTTCCTGATCTGCTCAGCGTCATTCCACTTTTATCATTTTGTGTTCCCCAAAAGAAAAGTGGAAAGACGTAACACCTTTTCTGAGGATCACGATAACAGTGGCGGAAGAATTTAGGTTACTTTGTTTAGGACTGGGATGTTAACAACATGCAATTCAGATTTTAGAGGGACTGACTTTTAATGTACCATATACAGAGCTGTCAATAGTTTATGACTGGGAAAATTAAAGCAATACTATAAATCACACTATGCACCAACTCCTCCCTCTTTCCACCAAAAATACTAAGAGAAAAGAAAATGCTATTTTCTGAGATCCTGTTTGGACAGGAAACCAAATAAGGTAGGGGTGGGAAGACGATGCCCCCCTGTGTAAATTATACTTTTCAAATTGCCATGTTCTTTTGTGAATCCTGGAATACATTTATCCTCGAATACCCGGCATGCATTGTATACTGCGCTTCCGTGGAAGTTTTGTTGTCATTTATTGTTATTTAATTTCATGCAGGATAACTTCTCAATGAGTTTTCATGTTTGACTTGGCGGCAAAGGGGCAAGTAAGCCAATTTAGCCTTCTTACCACACATTTCCACAGGTAGTTTTGAAGGCAGCATTTCGTTGGTTCGGAGATATGCAAATTGACGTCTGCCCTGGCAACAGTACAAGGATGAGTAGAGGCTAAAGCGCTTACTCAGCCATCACCCTACTACAAACCAAGAGCCAACACAATCATGAAGGTAAAACAGTTAAGAGATGTATCTCCTTTGCCTTTTGTGGTAACATGGGCCATGGGAAGGCTATATACTCTTAATGTGAATGTGATTCAGTAGCAATCTAAACAGCAAAGTGTAATAGTCCCAAATGAAGGAATGTCCATCAAGGTTCTATAAAAATATACTTTACTTAAACACACTGTATGCAATGAAAGCTAAATAAAAAACAGTACAACAACTCACCCTTGTCGAAGGAACACAGAATATGCAAGTTAGCAAGATGCAGCACACTGGGTAGAGAGACGGGGGAGGAAAGGTAACAAAAATAACAATGGTCAAAAAGGAAATGTTTTTGAGTTGGAAAAGGGATTGATGTAACCTAGCCCATCTCTGCAGTATCTTGGCGGATCAATATGGCTTACCTGGCTTCTCAGTGCTGTTTGGCGATTCGATTTGGTTTGAAAGGCAGAAGTCCTGGCAGTCCACCGGCAAGCAGATGTCGAGTCGAGGCAGGATGGAAGGATGTTACGGTTCAAATTGTTACTCAAGCAATACGTATCGTGGAGGTCACAATGTTTGGTTTGGCAGTCGCGGTTTGACAACGATCGAGCTGGTGACGGAATGCGCAGGAAGGTTGGTTCAATGCGGCTGCTCGAAAGAGGCATTTTGGGATGAACACCAGGGTTGGTTTGACCATTGAATATTTGTTGGCGGGACAAAGACTGATATGCAAATGGATATTTCCCATCTGTGAAAGGTACAGTGAGCAAAAAGCGTGTGCTGCAAACTCTCAACTCAGAGCAGGTTATCATGCCATTTTCTTTCTGGAGAGGAGTGCCTGCTACCTTTTTTGATCATTGAATAGCATGACGATAAAGAGTCGGGTGGTTCAAACAGGGATTCAAGTAATGAAAGGGGAACAATGCTTCTTTTTTCCAAATGTGAGGAATTGCTATCTTTGGCTTTAAAAAAATATATATAAATTAATTAAATGATATAGATAATTCCATCTCTGGAAGGGTAATCTGCTAATCAGATTCCCCTTTCATAAACTCCTTGCCAAAAACATTGTGTACACCTATGCCCTGCTTCATTACTAGTCTGATCTGCAGCGCTTGCTTTTCAGTGGCACAGAGCATGTTCAAAGGGCACAGGTGTCTATCTGACAGCTGCAGTGACAGCCAAGTCTCTTCAGCACAGGGGCTGCTTTTAAGACATGCACCCAGGTACCAAATCCCATAATTATGAGTCAACTGTCCTGGTGGCAGAATAATCTCTAAATATAAGACACATTTGAGTTATGGTATGGTGAATGGTATCCTCATAATTACCCACTCAGAACTAACCAAGCTCTTAAAACTCGAACTGCACTGAACTCGAACTGCACTTTCGGGCCTTTTGCTGTCGCATCATGCTAGCTGAGCACATCCTTGCCTTGGCTTGAACTTTGTTGCAGTGGAATTTGCTGGCTCAACCACTGAAGAGCACTTGGTCCAAGTTTGAACTTGATTGGCACAGAGGTACCGGAGTTAGCAGGTTGAATCTCTTTACCAGGGTTTGTCACCATCCTCGTGCTGAAGAAGAGCTCCACGCAGGAGACGTGCAGCTTAGCAGTGTGCAGGCCTCAGAGTGGAATACCCTGCCACACAAAGGATGCACAGGCACTGGTAATGTCCCTGGCAGGGATCTGACCCAAGCAGGCCCTATATATGATGATCAGGGGAGCCACGGGTTCCTGGGGAGACTCGCTTGGGTTAAAGACAGCGAGCCCTGCTTCACTTGCTTGTGGTGCACCACTGACCTGCAGCTTCCATTGGAAGGGGGAAAGTTGGAGCCAGGCAGGGCCCTGTCGGGCCTGACTATGGGGGTGCAGTGGGGAGTGAGCTGCAGTCAATAGGACCTAAGGCTGAGAGGAGGTGCTGCGGCCGCTGGCTGATGATGCAGTGTTAGAATGCAGATGATCCAGGCATTACCGAGTCCGCTCCGGCAGCGCAGGGGAGCTGCTCCACATTGAACACTGCTCCAAGTTACAAGCCCGGGTGTCTACCGGTCAAGGCCAGGCATGAGGGACACTGCGGCTCGCATCAGAGAGCATGGAAGTGACTATCTGACACAAAAGACCCAGGTAGTGCAGAGACCGAACCCGGCAGCAAAAGGGAACTGATTTCCTTGATCACTGCACCAAGTAAGAATTGCCGGGCGTCTGGGTATTGCTACAGCACATTCTGCGGTCCTGGTACAAAGTTGCACAAGGTATCCATGAGCTGCGAATGTAATGGAAACACTTGTGAGCACTTCAAACAGTCACTGTATACTAAGAAGAGATCGAGGTTTTTTGGAGGAAGACATTTAATGGGCAGGAGATGGGGGAAGTAATCACTTGGTGTTCTGCACGATTTGTTTAATAGAATGAGGCAGTTCCCCCACTTTTTCTTACAGTGACAAATCACTGGATCAAGCCCCCCACCACCAAATGCTTGACAGTGTAAAAAAAAACCTGGCCAATAGACCAATCCTTTCCCACCAAATAATCTTCTATGCCTTTCCCAGGTCCTGTACCAGCAGATTTGCTTTGTGCTTGAGTTGACCCACTGTAGGCACCTTTTCTGTGATCTCCTGCTGCACCAACCTGCGTCTAGTCCTCATAACCTGCCGATTGAATTCAAATGCTGTCTTTTCTTTCCTCCCAGTTGGTTTCAAAGTTAAAACCCAACTAATTTGGGATTGGTCCCTCGGATTGAGGGTCGCCTCCACATCTGGATCAGTCCAAACAAGAGGGAGAATAGGAGCCTCGGAATGGCGTGCTCCTTATTGAGCACAGCCAAGTGGCGCCAGTGGTTGAGGGTTCTTGATGGCGCACACCACTTCGGATAGCCTAGGTGGCCCTGTTACCCCAAGCATCTAATAAGTGGCTCCTCTCCATAAATCAAGCTACCCACCCTTGTTTTGGGTGGCCTGGGATGTCTTGTGCTCTGACTTGTCTGCAACTGTCTTGCTGGTAGGTCACCTGATGGATTTGTCATGCATTGTGCAGTGTCTCCGTGCATTGCAGATTCTCTGTCCCTCTCCCCCTTTACATCTCTCTCTGCTCTCTCCCTCCATGGTTCTCTCCATCTCTCCTACTTACTCTAACTACTACTCTATCACCTATCCTACCTCTCTCTCGAAGTCGAGAAGGAACAAGTTCAAAACAGATTTCCTGGTCTCGCTGACACCTACGTCAATGCTTCTTCCAGGCAGACTGTCACAGACAACCTCTTTGTTGCTCCTTCTCTGGACCTTTGGACTCCCCACATGGTTTCTGTCCTTCCCCTTTGTCTTTGTTGTCCATTAATGGTGGCACCAGATGGGATGTACTCTTGGCATGCTTCTCATCCTCTAGGTGCATCATTAATGTCCATCAAAATGGCACTGTCATGGCCAAGGGCTCTCAGCCCAGCCTCCTCCTTCTTTATAGGTTTCTTCCATCTCTCATCAACTTCCTCCCTTCTCCTGCAATTCCTCCATCTGACACCCCTCTTGCCCTTTCTCCACCACCAATAGGTGTACCACATCCCTGTACCCTTCCTCCGAATACCTTCAAAGGTGTCAACCAGCTTCACCTAGCTACACTCAACTATTGCTCTGCTGTTAAACAGTCCTCTGATATCTGTCTCCTTGTTCAAGACTTTGACCTAGAAATTATCGCTCTCACTGACAAGTCGTTCACTGCCAGCTGTGTTACTGCTTTTGACACTCCTATCTGAGGGGTACAAGATCCTCTCTAAGCCCAGGCCTAACCAGTCTGGAGGCGGAGTGGCCTTGATCTACCATGAATGGGTACATGCTACATTCATTCCCGCTCAGACCTACTCTTCCTTCAAATGCCTCGTCTGCAGGCTTGGTGTCTCTATAACCCTCTTGTTGACTCTAACCATCATTTACAGGACCCCGGGTGCGGTCTCCATATTCCAATCGCAGTAGTTTTACCTCACCTCTTCTCTTCTTGCCTCTCCCTCCGAGCTTCTCCTCCTCAGAGACTTCAATATTCACCTTGACTCTCCTGATTCGGCCACTTGACTCTTCCGCAGCCTCTGTGACTTTCTTTCTCTCACCATTCATCCCTCTAATCCGCCGCACTCAGCCGGACATACCATGGATGCTCTCATCTCAGCAGACATCCCCTTCTCCATCCCCCTCACTACACCTCTCTCCTGGTCTGATCATGCTCTTCTGTCTTCTCACCTGGATCTCTTAGGGCCCGGACTAAGCCTCTGCCTGTGCTGCCTGTCTCCTTCTCCATCATTCGACCAATGAAGCTGTGTCAGCTGCTGCTTTTGCCGCCACTTTCATTCTCTCTTCCACTCCTGCCAAGGAATCCCACACTGAGTCTGCCCTTGCTAATCTTCACCTCTCTATCACCAACACCCTGTACATCCTTGCCCCTGTCATTGTCATGAGGATCTGAATGAAGCCTGACTGAAAGCGCAACACCTGGTAGGACTCTGACCTAGCCTCTCTGAAACAAAAGTGTAGAGTTGCTGAGCGGAAGTGGCGGGCCTCAGGGACATTCTCTGACAGACTGGCCTGCTGCCTGCTCCAAAGGCAATACAGACTCTCCATCCACTCGAAGAAGAGAGACCATATCGAAGCTTGCATCTCTGGCGCCACTAACAATACAGGCAAACTGTTTGAAATCTGCAATGAACTGCCCATTCCTACTGCGGTTTCCACTTCTCCCCTGCCATCCCTGACCCTCTGTACTCCACTGGCCTGTCACTTCTTAAACAAAACATAGGACATTCTGTCCTCACTCTCCACTACTTGCCTCCCTGCCAAGCTCACAGGCCTTCCTTGGCCCCCCTCTCCACTTTCTCGCCCATAGCACCGGATGAGGTCTCTAAACAAGTTCTCTCTAAGAAAGTCTCCTCCAAACAGGTGCTCCCCTGCTCTTCCAAAACTATGAAGGACAACGTTTGCTGCCTTGCGGATTTCTGTGTTAGGGAGCATTCTCCAAAATGGCTAATTTCCGTTACCTAGTGAGTCCCTCAGCAGCTTTGCTGGATTTCTAGGATTTATTTTTTTCACCTGGTAAGAGTGTGAGCCTTTTTTCCCACTCTTATATGTGTTTTGCTGTGTGAGTTTAACATTTTTGTGTTCATAGACTGTGGAGCTTCACCTACTCCATAGGCATCATCTTTTTACTGTGTGTTAAACAGCACCTTCAGTGCAGTGACACAGGGTTGTCTTTTTCAGACTTCCCACTTTACATGTTCTGGGAGACAGTAGTCAGTCCCAGAAAATGGAGTTAAAGTTGCCATTGACATTATTAGTCTTTTAAAATCACAGACCCAGTACAAACTATCTTTCATAGCGTTCTGGAAAGGGTTAATAGTTATCCCTTTTTCTCTGTTTCTTATGGAACATTGTTTCGTTCCCTTTTCATTAGGATTTGGCTCTTGGCAGTGGTAACTACCCTATTTTTCCTACTGCGGTTATTTTAAATAGTCTTGGTATTGTTTTAGGCTATCTTAGTAGCCTCAAACTTAAACCCGCTCGACCATATTTACTTTTATACAGTTCCGGCTGGGTGTATTCGTCATTTCCTTTAGTAAAAGTCTTTCTCGTGTTTTACTTCGCGCACCAAACCAGGTGTGGTTGCTTGGTTCGCCGTTCTTTCATGGGCTCCTGCACAGAAGCCCTCCCTAGGCGCCTGAATGTCTGAGGGGGACAGGATGTGAGGCAGGGGTTTGAGACTCCTGCACAGAGTCTCCTTGGAGACCCATGTCGCACTCTGGTATGATTGGCTGTGGTGACTGTCCCGGCGGCACAGCCACCCTGCTGTGTGATTGACAGCCAGGCTGGGTGAATGGGGAAAACTGCATAAAAAGCAGGTATCTGGGACTGAGAAGGCAGAGTCGACACTAGATCGAGAGAACTGAAGAGAAGCTGACAGAAGAGGACCTCTACCACAACTGAATCTCCCGGAGAAGCCCTGCTGCAAGTCCGAATCTCCAAACTTCGATGACAGGGAAGATCCGCAAGGAATCTTCTTCCCTTGAGCTGGTGGGAACAACCAGTTTGCCAAACGGCAAGCCAGGCCTCCCTCCTCTGGTCGAATTTGCTGTACAGAGCTACAGTGAACCGGATAGCCAGGAGGAAAGACCCTGCTTGGGTTTTAAGGAGCGCACCTTTTATTTGTTGCTTTGCTCTGCTGCTGGTTTCTTCCCTGGGCAGTGCAGGACCCTCCAGTCTTCCTACTTCGTGTCAGTCACAGTCACTTCAGGAACCGTGAGCCTGCAGGACCTGCCAGGAATATCCGCCTCAGCTACAGCCTTCTTCTTCATTTAAGCTACTTTTAGAATCTGGTCGTTCCTTCCGTCCGACCGCAATAAAAGTGTTTGAAATCTTTTGCCAATCCGAGGGCTTGTCCTTCTCTATTCTTTAAAGTAACTTTTCGTCCGACCAACTTCGTTCTGAACTCTTGGCAAAGACTTAACCGCGAACTACTCTGAACTGTGTGATCCTCTGCAAAGACGTTGGTCCATTGACTTTGGCACAGGCCTCTTGATTGATTTGATTTCCTCACTGTAGTTACTCCTTCTACATTGCCCTGCTTACTTACTTGTTGGTGCTGCTCAACTCTTGTCTAACTTTATCTTTCCCTCCCTTTTTAATTACTGGAGTGCCATTTTGCTCACACTTCATTTTGAGCTTAACTTGTCCAGAATCTATTGGGTGTTGTGTAGTGTATTAAGATTGTGATTTTTCAACTGCTTGATAATAATGAAATGGTTAATAACTGATGTGGAAATAAATGTATATTCTTTTACTCAGAAACCTTGAGTCAGTGTTTATTTGAACCATGTGATCGCTGTCCTTTGTGCAACTATTGGTACTGCTCACTTTATTCTTGAGATGCGTCTGGCTGCTCAGCCATCGCTACCACTTTACTGTGTAGTACAGGCTTGTACCAAAGGTGAATTTGTACGGTCACTTGTAGTCTTAATTGTGTGTGGTGTTCCCAAAGGGTACTGCATATGATTCTGCCTAACATTCTGTAATCACTCCTTTTCTACTGGCTCATTCCCACTACCCATCAAGCCCTCCCTTGTGCCTCCTCTCCTCCCTGGCTAACTACCACCCTATCTCCATTACCCACTTCCTGGGCAAATTCCTGGAGAAGCTGGTCATCTCCCAACTGATCCAACACACTAAAACTGTTGGTTGTCTCCTCGACCACCAGTCTAGCTTCAGAGCAGCCAGAGGCACGGAAACTCCTCTACTGAACACCTGTGAAGACTTGCTCTCAAATCCAACTCTCCACTGGTCTTATCCTTCTGGATCTTATCTATGCCTTTGGCACGGTCAATCATGCCACCCTGGCACCCTTGGCATCACAGGCCTGACACTGGACTGGTTGGCCTCATTCCTCTCCGAACGACCTTCCCTGGCTCAACTGGGCCCTTTTCTCTACCCTATCACACTCACCACCTGTGCCGTCCTTCAAGGCTCTATCCTCTCATTGTTGTTCTTCAACATCTACCTTGCCGCTCTGGCCCTCCTGATCTCCTCACTTCCAGTGCTATGCAGATGACATGCAGCTCTCCTTCAAGCTCTACTGCCTCCTCATCCTTCTCTCTCATCACTGATTTTCTGACCGTTATTCAGGCATGCGGTGCTGCCAATGATCTCTGTCTTAATGCCAGTAAGACTGAGATACTTCTCATTGAGTTCCCAGCTCCCACCTTCCCTCCTAGCCTCTCACCGCCCTCTGTGAGGCCCCTCCCCTCACCCATTAGTGAGACAAAAAATCTTGGTGTCATCTTCAACTCCTCACTCTCCTTCTCTCCTCACATTGTTAACCTTGCCAAGAAGGCCCTCTATCAGTTGCACCTCCTCAGAGCCATTCTCCCTTTCCTCACCTTCCCCCAGAAAATCAATGTCTCCAGAGCTCTGGTCCATTCTAGGCTGGACTACTGCAAACGCCTCTTCCTCAATCTTCCTTTATCCACCTTTTGCCACCTTGAACTAATCCAGGATAGGACTGGGAGACGTATTCTTGGCCTCAAGCCCGGGGACCACATCTCTCCAGCCTTAAAATCTCTCCACTGGCTCCCGGTTGTTGCTAGGATCAAGTTCAAGATCCTCTGCATCATCCACAAGGCTTTCTGGGGCCTGGGACTCTGCTACATCCAACTCTCTCTTCCTAAATACCTGCCTGCTAGAGCCCTTCTGTCTTCTATCTCTAACTCTATGCAGATCAGATGCTTCTCTAAGCAGAGAGTGGGGGGTAGATCTCTCTGCTCCGCAGGGGCCATCCTCTGGAATGGTCTCCCTGCCCCTCTCAGGCTTAAGTACAATCTCTTTAAGTTCAGGAAGGTCCTAAAGACCCTCCTTTTCTCTACTTCCTTTCCTCTCCCCTGCTAACACCCCGGTTCACTCTGAGATCTACAGGGCACCAGGCCCGCCGCCCAGTCCACCTCCATCTTCACGCTTAGCATGTGGACCTTTACCCCCTGCAATCCCCAGCACTTACCCTCCTGGCTTCCCCTAGTACTCGCCTAGCCCCAGTGGCCCTCTTCCCCCTCTACTCCCTCCTTTCACTTGCACTTTCTCCTCTTTACCCTGCAGTTCCCATCTAGCCTAGCATTTCGCACTTCGCTGTCCGCCCCCCCACTTCTTATTACTGCGCTTGTTACAAGACCTAGTAGGACCATTATTGCTATCTTTCTCCCTTGCTCCCCCCTTTTTGGTCTTGTGGCACCCTGAAACCCCATTTGTTGTATAGGTGCCTTAGAATATCCAATAAATAAAAATAAAATAAAATCTTCTGCCTTTGAATGTACTGCTCTTCGAACGGCCAGTATCTCAGCTGATGATCATCACCAGTCGAACTGACCCTAGTGCATCCTCAAGCCTGGATCATCGTACACTGAATCTAACTGCTCGACCCGAACATAGGCATTCAGTCGACAGATTCTTCATCATCTACTCAACTGTCAAACCAACCCTGGTGGCCCTCCCAATCTGCAGCTCCTCAAGTGCTTCATCGGGCCGATCCCGCCGATCCCGCCGACCAGTGCATCCAGTCACCAGCCTCCTCAAACTAACCATTGAACCGACTCCAGTGGCCCTCACGATCCGCTCATCCCCAAGCATCACCTTCAAACTGCAATGAGCTCGGTTCGACCCATACTCGACAGCACCCTTCGCCTACGGGACTTTAACTGCCACACTGGAACAGCATCAAACAGCACTGAGGTTTGCCGTAGTTATTACTGGCCCATAACTGACCTGTGGTCAATTTTGGGCCCTAAAGACTGGTTAGCTCATCTGAGCACCACTTTCCCAAGACATATCCTTTTACAAAGCATGCTGTGGTCATCAAAATTGTTTTTTCCGACTGTATTCTCACTCAGAGTGCTGCAATCTCTCTTTTCTGCGTATTCTCTTTTCTTTCCGTAGAGATTAGCTTTTGAACAGTGTTTCTATTTACTTTTCATGCAAATGGACTGTTTAATTAAAGTATATACATTTTTGTAGAACCTTGATTGGACATTCCCTTTATTTTCAGCTGAGATATTTTGCTGTTTGGTCATTACTGAATCACATTCACACACCTCTCAAGAGGTAACCTTAACTCGGCCCACATTACCAGAAAAAGGTAAAGGAGGTATGTCTCTTTACTGTGCCTGTGTTTCCTTTATGATTGGGATCTCTGTTGGTTTGTAGAAGTGAGAGGGATGAGTACGTAGTTTATTCACTATTCACCCCTATTTTCTTGCAGAGCTGAAGTCATTTTGCCACACCAAGTCAATCACAGGCTTCAGCTAGTGCTGTGCATCAGTGGACAGGTTTGAACAGACGGAACTGTGGTTCGAATGTTGGTGAGTGCTGAAGGCAACTCCAGAGTGTCCTTTTGATTTTAATTGGTTTAAACGCGCTGGGATCACAGCTAACGTCAGTTTGATGGCAAATTGCAGGAATCATTGCTGTCTTGGCTCTCAGGAGTCCCATTCTGGGTTATCAGGGGCAAGAGTAGTCCATTTCCCATGATGCTAAACACGGGTGAAGCTGGCCCACACCCACAGGAGTCCATTAGCATGGTGAGGTCCTGGGTACCAGTGTGGCTGGCAGAGAGGAAGGTCTTGCTCGAGCAACAGGTCACCCACAATGTGCCATGTGGTTGGTTAGGGGACAGAGCTTTCCTCTGCCTTTGACTACCTGGCTTCACCTCACAACTGGAGGACTTGGGAAAGTACTGCATCACAACAGAATATTCTTAAAGGCTTGAAGTACAGAAATGGTTAGAAAAAGAATTGGGAGAGCCCATCTATCAAAGGCAAAAGTATGCAGGTATTGATCAAAAACTAGCCTGCTTTAGGGGCCCAATCCCTGATCTTGGAATGAATGCCTTTGCCCTTCCAACATCACGCCCAACGGGTTTTGTCCTAATGGAATTGGAGCAGACAGGAAAGAGAGAGAAAGGCAGAGTGAAACAAGATGGCAAAAACTTTCCCACCTGAACAAAGAGAGGCAATCCTGTAAGGCTACAATCCTGCCAGTGGTCAGGGGGAGCCTTGTCTGGAACAAATTCACATAACCCTTCCACAACTGAACTGGGCTCGCAGGCCACAAACATGTTTGATATTAATTGAATGTGGCTGAGATAACTATGAGAGATGCTGGCCACCATACCCTAACTCAGGTGTGGCTTATATTTACAGTTTGACATGCCACTGGGACAGAATCCCGAGAGGTATGTAGTTTTTGGAACAGAGGTAAATATACACATAGATAAAAAGAAAAATAAGAGCAACTACGGTCAAAATGAAAACTGCCCTTCAGTAACAACGTTGATATTTGGAAGAAAGAATTGATAAAAACACATTTATGTAAAGAAGTCCGAGTGAAACAAAAGAGTGTGTGTGGATGTGGTGGTAAGACCCTTATAAAGGCAGACCGAAGGTGTACATAGAGGAAATGGGTCAACACATTAAGAATCTCAATGCTTTTCAAATGTATGACCCTAAAACAGTGAGATTGAATTAAAACCTGTCAAAACTCAAATGTCTTTCCTCGAAAAGCTGACCCCCAGACAATCACAAAGCCATTGAAGGCCCACCACGGATTGCATTAAAAGCTTTGGAAACCTTCATTCCTTTGAGGCAATTGCCACCCCCAGAATAGGCATTTTTCGAACAGCATGGACAAGGGCATTTTGATTCACTCAGTCAAAATATTACAAACAATCATATAACTATAATAATCTAACTCCTAAATATTGAAGAAATGATTGCACCTTAGGGTTTAGTGCTTTTGCTATTGCAAACGCTTCACCATTACACAAGCAGCCAGGGCTGGTATGTATTTCTTCATGCTTGCAACATGGTGCTGTCAGTTCTAGCGCCCCCTCCACCTGAAAAGTAAAGTGATCCAGAAGCCTTTCTTTGGGTATTGATTTAATGTTTCTTGTTTGTTTCATCACAGGTCAACATGATAGTTGGGTGAATCTGGCCATCACAGTTCACCAAGGTAAAAGGTGAGAACCTGGCAGCATGCAACAATGTCCAGTTAGTGATGTGGAGGCTAGCTATGGGTGCAAAGAAGCCAGCAGAGGCAGACTTGATCAACAGCACCAATTAGCTGCAAGTTAGACGTTTTGAATGTGCAAAGAAGTGGAGACACAAAGAATACTTTCCAGATTCTGGGTCTCCCTGCCGGGGGATCCAAAATATGCATATGCTGATTGATTAGTTAAAGTGTGAATTCTTTGACTGTATCGAGGCTCCAAAGAGACTTTGGGCAAGGTTTTTTCTTCGGTAATCTACACAATTACCGAAACTACAGATTTTTCGATAGATAGAGCCCTCTCTTAATATTCTCTTCCACACCATGCCAGCCCTATTTTTAGTAGGACACATCCAGTAGACCAGTGCTGCACTCTACAAGGGAGTGATCCCCAAGTAGCATCTACTTTTTCATTGAATAAGCAAACATTTTTAAAGGAGTATGTACATTCAAATAAAATAAACTTGAAACCATAATTGTATACCACATTTCTAATTGAGAAGACCAAGTAGAGAGTGACAGGAGCCTTAAAGTCACCCTTGCAGACTGCAGGGAAGAAAGATGAAGTTGATTGAAATTCTAATGCATTGGCTGTATCATTATTAATGGATGAGATGGGGAGAATGGACATCTGTTGAGAGGCCCTATTCTCAACTTGCCTTGGTGAAAGGGAAATTAAATCATCGGTCCTGAATGAGGAAGAAGCGGTTCGGTTTACTTTATTTAAATTTCCTCGGGTTTCTGATGTTTCTGGCTATAACATATCAGTTTGCTGTGAGTCTTTATCAATAGCTACCCTGATAT
Source organism: Ambystoma mexicanum (assembly GCF_040938575.1). NCBI lineage: Eukaryota > Metazoa > Chordata > Amphibia > Caudata > Ambystomatidae > Ambystoma > Ambystoma mexicanum. The sequence goes on from NC_090932.1 coordinate 615,299,186, forward strand.
TGTCTGTCTGAGTGAAGACTTTTCAGGCACATGCATTGTTAAATTCAGGTGCTTCTGAAATGGTTATCGACACTCTACAGGCCAAATAATATCATGAAAACTAACGGCATGAGAATACTTTTGGCTAAACTTAATGATTTTGTGATTTGATTTTATAATATTGCCTGCTTTTCCCATAATCTTTGGTATCCTATCGTAAGAATGGAATAACCCTCACCTGCATTGGCGCTCTCACTCGGGGTGTGCAGAAGTTCAAATTGCTTTGACAGACTGTATTTTCTGTTTTAGATCACAAATAGGAAGGGGGGCTGGGATTATATGGAACAGAGGGAGTTTGATTGCACGTTATAGGATGGCTGTCATTTTGAATCTATGTATTAGGAGGTTTCTACATTTCTTTTGTCACATTTCAATCTGTTGTTTCTTTTGCACAGAATAAATGACTGTACTATTGAGCTGGAGTCGTAGTCTGTGATGCTGTCTGGTCATATGTATATATTTTTGGAAATAGAGAAGTTGCCTCTGAGTGAATATACATATTCAATAAAAAAAAACTTTGTTAAGGGGACGTTATGTTTAAGTTGCCCTACCAAAAACCTGTGCACTTCACTAAAAAAACTTTTCAAACTGTGCCATTATGGTTCAAAGTGAAACCGAAAAACCCCTGAAATTCGCCAGTTATGGTTGGCTAAGCGACCATAACTGCCCGCACCAATGTCCTCTGCTAACACTAACACCCAGGACATGAAAGATGGCATCACAAATGTCATTAATAACATCACTGATGACATCACATGTTTAGCCCCTTTATTTTCGTTTCCTGCCACATATATATATATATATATACATACATATATATATATATATATATATATATATATATATATATATATATGTACATTCAGTAAAAAAACTTTAAGGGATGTTACACTTCACAGTGAAAACAAAAAACACTGCACATTCCCCCATTATGGTAAGCTCAGCAACCATAACTCGCAGCATCTACGGGCATTGCTAAGACTAATACCCAGGACATCAAATATGACATCATAAATATCATTGATAGCATCGCTGATGACATCACATGTGAAAATAATGTTGACGAAAACTACCTACGTACAAGGGGTTATTTGTATTATGTTGGTAGCAAGATGTCAGGGGTGATTGTGTAATGTTAAATATGTAATAACTAGTTAACAATTCAAGACTTAATACACACTTGTGCTAGTACAAACATTACATACGAAGACCCAATGAATATAAATCAGAGGCACATACAGGGAAACTCAAGTAGGGAAGAAAGAAACAGCATCATGAGAAAGTTTATCTTCCTGCATACAAATTAATTGTGAGTTTGAGGCCTGCTATTGCCCCATGCATGTGCATCATGAGCTCAGACCAGACCCTAAGGAAAGTATTTTAAGAACACACGACAAGGTTACCGTTTTGATATAGAACACCTTTTCAATTTTTATGTTGTGCTTGTCACTGAATAAAACCACCTGGCATAGATTTTTCAATGCACCAAAATAAGTGAGGCAGACATGTGATGTCAACAGTGATGTCATCAATGATATTTGCGGTGTCATATTTTATGTCCTGGGTGTTAGTCTTAGCAATGCACGTAGATGCTGCGAGTTATTGTTGCTGAGCTTACCATAATGGGGGAATGTGCAGTGTTTTTTGGTTTCACTGTGAAGTGTAACATCCCTTTAACAAAGTTTTTTTACTGAATATACATATATATATGTGGCAGGGAACGAAAACAAAGGGGCTAAACATGTGATGTCATCAGTGATGTTATTAATGACATTTGTGATGACATCTTTCATGTCCTGGGTGTTAGTGTTAGCAGAGGACAATGGTGCGGGCAGTTATGGTCGCTTAGCCTACCAAAACTGGCGAATTTCAGGGGTTTTTCAGTTTTACTTTGAACCATAATGGCACAGTTGAAAGGTTTTTTAGTGAAGTGCACAGGTTTTTGGTAGGGCAACTTAACCATAACGTCCCCTTAACAAAGTTTTTTTAATTGAATTTTATGGGTTTTTAGTAGGGCAACTTAACCATAACGTCCCTTTAACACCGTTTTTTTTACTGAATTTCACAGGTTTTCAGCAGAGCAAATTAACCATACTGTCCCTCTTGCAAAGTTTTTTTTATAAAGATAATCAGTTTACAGTAGTGCCACGTAACCATAATGTACAGCAATTTCTGACTTATGCCTTGCGGAGAATTTCACTTGACAATATGCTGGTGTACAGCACGGTAACGTGTCCCAGAATCCGTAAACACTTAACAGTAAGATGTTTGTGTCGTGGACAATGTGGAAACAGATTTCATATTGCTATAGGAACGTCCACCTGCAACATGTGCCTTGCACAGCGCCAACACTTATTGGTCGTTATCCATTAACAATGTAGTGCACATTGCATACTTTCAGCAAAAGTTTTAGTTATCTGAAAATGACATCAGCTAAGACCATCCATCCTCCCCAAGGAACAACAGCACTACTGTAATGAAGGAACATGACAAGCACTGCCCCAACCTTAGAAATAACAAATGCACAATATTTTTGCACCGGCTACCCACTCCCCCATATCATTGTTTGATACGTCTTTCCTAATTTCCGTTCGCAAATGGCCTTATTAGCGGTCCTACCAAAAAAGAAAGCCATCCGTTAACAAAGTAAATGTTGCGTTAAGAACCACCTTTCACAGTACAGGACATAGACACAATAAGATTTGACAATAATAATATAGATGTGCAAAGCATTAGTGTGTGCTACGGAAAAATGGGATTTCTGGTTAACAAAATAAACAAAATCCTTTTTCAAGATGGCCACCATCGAAAGGAAAGGCTGTTGTTCCATACATAGCCCCTCTTCGCTTTCCATGACAGCAAGGAAAAAGCAGCAGTATGTACTGTGACGCAGAACCTGTAAATAAACATACAGCGACGTATAACGTGGTACATTACATTTTGAAATGATACTGTCGGAATAGAAACAATATTATGCCTCCTATTGTAATAATTGTATGTGTATTGGCCTACGCCAAGTTGTCTAAACATCATGTGCGAACAAACTCCACGGCAAGGTCTTGACCTTAGAAAAACTAATGTAAGTCGCCATCTTGGATTAAGCTGCCATTTTGGGTTCTCTTGTTATGCAGAAGTCACCCTGAACATCAAAATGGAGGCCAAATGACATTCTGAGTAAGATTCTGGCCGTTGTGACCTCCGTACAACTGAATAATTAATATGCCTGCAGGCCACTTGTCGGGGTCGCCAACTGAGACCTTGTCCTACCGTTGACCTATATGTAAATGTACAACTATATCAGTGAAACTAATGGAAATGCATATATTAAAGAATTGACCTGGCAAGGAACCCAAAGACCTGTTTCGTAGAATGGTTAACCCGCAAGAGGGTTGGCCAAGGGCTGGACAAATTGTATAAAAAGCCCGGGTATTCCAATGTGCGGTCTCTCACTAACACATCAAACCCTCGTTGAAGTTTGTTATGTTATTCTGAGAGCCGAATAGCTATCCGTTTTGTCAATTGACTTGGTAACTGTTGTAGCTTTTAAATAAAGCACTTGTATGTTTCTTTGTAACCTGTGTTGGTGTGTTTCTTTTTGGGCTTCCCGGCCTCATATTATTTCTCTGTTTCCACAGTTGGCGCCCGAACAGGGACCCTCAAGATTGATGCCGGGTCATTGAAGGATTGACGCAGATCGGACGGTGTGATACTGCGGGCCCGACCGAACGAGACGCGATACCTCGGCAGCCCTGCACGATCCGATCCTTGGACGATAGTCGTGTGGTCTGACACGGCATCTTGATGAGGGTCCATTTTTGAGGCGGACAGATTTGTCGAAACCACCAAACACAAGGTAAAATTCGTTAGGTAAGTTCTTTGGTAAACCGTACAGTCCTCCTTAGGTTTGGTCAGGTGTAGTCGTGACCCGACTCTTAATTTAACCCTGACAATTTGAATTTGGCGTATTGTATTTGCAGACACAATTATTGACCAGGTAACACCAATTTTTTGTGAAATGCCTGGGAAATTGTCTAGCTGCTTTAGGGCTCTGTTCCGCAGCGATCGACAATCTTTGGAATTTAGCTGCCCGGCACCACAGGAGGGGTCGCCGGCATGTACTATGTAGTGTAAGCATGGCATTGGAAGTATAGTATTTAATGATATTTGGCACAGACAAACCAGACATGCCTCCGAATTTCAGTGGCCAATCAATGGTAGTTTCGAGATCCCCCGTATTGAATATCTAGAATCGGTCTTGCTAAAAAAGAAGGCCAGACCTGCAGCATTTGATGTTTTGCAGAATTGGAAAAAAGAAGCGTTGCAGCAGCTTAAAAGTAGGGATAAACATGCACGCCGTCGTAAAACAAATGCCGAAAAGGCGTTGTTATATGATAAGGAAAAACATTCAGAGTCAGTCAAAAATATGGATAGGGCTTTCTCACTCGGTATCCAGAAAATCTATCCTTCTAAAGATTTCCATGTTTCCGAAGAATTTATTGATAAATTGTTAAACAAACGCAGGCCTGGTGCCTCTGCGCCACCTCCGTATGATCCTCTCCCTGGCGCTCTGCCCATTCCTGCTGTCATTCCTGCTGTTATTCCTGTTCCGCCTGCACAACCTATTGTTCCTATTCCTCTAGTTGTTGTTCCTCCACCTATCTTACCACCCCTTCCTCTTGCGCCGATAGTCGCACCTCCATTGAATTTGCCCGCACCTCCGCTCCCGAGTGGTTCTGTACTGACTGAAGTTGATCAGGGTGCGGGGTTAAAGATTGTTACTCGAAATACTGTCTCTGCAGAAAAGAAGCGGGAATTATTTGCATGGGCTATTATGGAGAGAGGTGATCAAGCCGATGTTTTTTCCACATTATCAAATACGGGCAATTTTCCCGATAAAAATGTTTTTATTGAAGGTTTGGGGACTCATTTATGTGTAATGTGGAGTAGATTACATAATACAGATCTCCCACAAGGGTTGAGGGATCTAAATACTTTAGCGCTTTCGAGGGACACAGAGGAGAAAGTACATGGTCATGTTGAGAGGTTGTTTGAGTATAGGAGGGACTTAGAAAGATTACGGGATGAGGATGATGAAGACGACAGTATGTATGTACAGAAACGGTTCCTTCCGTGTCGTAGTTCGGCATCTGAGGAAGTACGAATCTGTACCAAAGATGCGATTCGATGGATCTCGGATTCATCAATACCGCCAGATGAAGTATATGACACGTATCGTCAGTATACAGTAGAAATGCAGAGGAAGGTGATTCAGGTAATGGTACAGTACCTGCAGGATGAATGTGTAAGGAAGAAGGTTAGTTGTCCTACAGAGTTATTGGGTATTTGTAAAAGGGCTTTTTCGCCCGACACTTCTTCGGCTGCCTTAGCGCTCGACCTGGCTCTGTTGCTCAGTAAGCGGTCGGAGTTACCTATATCTCAGTTGCCGATGAGAGAGGTTCCTCCGATATTTGTCCCAAAGGTTGAGATTCCCGCTAACGCTGGGACTGGTGCACCCGCTGTGGACATCCCTGCACATTATGTATCGCAATTTGTTCACGTCCCGTTTTCGCGACAGGAAGTGAACACTATTAGACAATCAATTCCCAATATTAGGAAAAACCCGACAGGATTCTACAAAGAGAAAGAGTCAGTTTTGCAGTCCTCTGTGTTCACCTTAAGTGATATTGACTTGCTATTCCCTGTACTCCTGCCCATAGATTTATGGAAGCAGGTTCGAACAATAGACGATGTGCCTGGGTTGGGAGATACGTGGGCTAACATAACTAGGCTTGATGGGGAAAAACCAGCTGGTGAGAAACCACCTCAGGTAATACTCACTTTGCCTGATAGAATTGTCGCAAAATTGAAAACCATAATTCCTGAAAAAAGAGTTATTTGGGACAAGCTTACGGCCTGTGTTCAAGGAAAATCTGAAGGTGCCACCGAATTCTTCAATCGATTCGAACAGGTATTCTCTGACTTCAGTGGACAGGACTTGGGCACAGAGTCTGGGAAAAGGTTGTTTGTGGACAAATTTGTACGTGGATTGTTGCCCGACATCCAGTCACAGATTATGTCCTCTGAGAGCGCTTTGCAGGCGAAATCCCAATCTGAAGTTTTGCACATGGCTCAGTATTATGAGAACCATGTTAATAATGAAAAGGAGAGAATAGAGAAGAGGAAAGGAGATTTGAAGACTAAAGTATTGTTACAACAAATTGTTAGAAATCCCAGAGGAGGTACTTCACAGACCAGAGGTCAGTATGTTCCAAAAGGGAAGGTTCCCTTGGGTCCTGTGAATATTAATCAATGTGCCTATTGCCGCCAGGAAGGTCATTGGCGTGCACAGTGCCCCGTCCTTCGACAGAGGTCAAACAACACATTTGGGAGTATGGGTAGACGACCTAGAGGTCGCCCCGGAGTGGGGGGCCCTGATAGAGGTCAGTTCTCGCAAGATCCTCTGCAACCTTTTCCACGGGAAAATCAGACTTCGAGTGTGGACACGAGAAACATATTTGATCACCCTTCTGCTGCCTATCTTTCTGAAGAGCTTTCTTCCAATGACATTTTATTTCGTTAGGATTGCCCGAAGCAGGGTTTGGAACCTTCACCTATTCCCGTTAATCAGAAAGGTCCCTACGTTGAATTGTTAGTGGGGAATAGGAAACATCAGTTCTTGATAGACACTGGAGCACAGAAGTGCTCCATTGATCATTCCCGGGTTCCAAACATTCCACTGTCAGGGCAAACTAATGTTTCAGTAGGGTTTTCTGGCATACCAGTTGCTTGTCCGGTTTCTTCGCCGGTGCCTGTTTCTTTCGGTCCCTTCACGGACCACTGTCCATTCCTCTTGACTTCAAACTGTAGAGATAATTTGCTGGGGTTAAATCTGTTGAAGAGACTAAATGCAGTAATTCATTGTTCCTCTAATGGAGTGCGGCTGACGGTTTCACCACAGCAACTTCCCAGCTCTCAGTTTTTGACTCGACCATTGCCTTCTGAGCTTAGCGTTGTCCCGGAATGTTTGTGGGCGGTTGACGACAATGATGTTGTGGTACTACAGATTGAACCTGTTAAAATAGTTTTGAAACATGGAGTTAAACTACCACGCATTCCGCAATATAAAATATCAGTTGAGGGCGAGCGTGCTTTGAAGTGCATTGTCTCCGATTTTGTGCATCGAGGAGTGATTGAAGAGATTACAGGTAGTTTATGTAACCGTCCGATTTTACCCGTGTACAAGAAAGGCGACAATGCAATCCCATTGATCTACATGCTATTAATAAAGTTGTCACCCCACAATTTCCAACGATGATCCCTGCTACAGCTACTCACTTAAGTGTTGTGGATCTGAAGAATGCTTTCTTCAGTATTCCTATACACAAGGATAGTAGATATTTGTTCGCGTTCACTTGGGGGGACGTTCGTTCACATTTACTCGTGCACCTCAAGGTTATACTGAAAGCCCGAGCATTTATAGTAGGGCTTTGAAAGAGCAGCTTGACACCCTTGAATTGCCATCTACTTGTACACTGCTTCAATATGTCGATGACTTGCTTTTAGCTGCAGATTCTGAAAGTGCTTGTAAAGAAGGCACGGTATTGTTGCTTATTCATTTGGCTGAACATGGTCACAAAGCTTCGCTTAAGAAATTTCAATATTGTTGTCAGGAGGTCGCCTATTTAGGCTATCTCCTGTCAAAGGAGAGGAGAAGATTGACACCTGAAAGAATAAAACACATTTCTGGCATGTCTGTTCCAAATACACAGAAGGAAGTCAGAGCCTTAATAGGTATGGCTTCTTACTGTAGGCTGTGGATCCCGAACTTTTCACTAGTGATAAAGCCGATGTTGGCCTTGACGAAGAAGGGCATTTCTTCGCCGCTTCCATGGAAGTCGGAACATCAACGATCATTTGAGCTTCTCAAAGCCGCGTTATGCTCTGCACCGATTCTGGGTATTCCAAATTACAATAAGGCCTTTGTGTTGTTTGTGCATGAATGTGATGGATGTGCTTTGGCTGTGTTAACACAGGAACACGGAGGGAAGAATAGACCGTGCGGCTACTACTCTTCCGCCCTTGATCCTGTCACATGCGCTTTGCCAAGATGTTTGTGAGCTGTCGCTGCTGCTGCCACGTCTGTAAAACAGAGTGAGGGAATGGTCCTAGCCCATGATTTAATCCTGATGGTACCTTACTCTGTAGATGTCCTATTGAATAAAACCCAAACGCAACACCTCACCTCTGCACGGCTGACAAGGTATGAATTAATTCTGTTTGCCCCTCACATTCAAATTAAGAGGTGTTGTGTTCTTAATCCGGCTGAACTTCTACCTTTCCCGCGGTGACGAAGAATCACATGACTGCCTGTATACTACTGAACAGGAAACGAAGGGCAGGATAGACCTCATAGATACTCCTTTGGGCAATGCGGAAGGGGAGCTGTTTTGTGATGGCTCCTGCTTCAAACTCCCGGATGGTACATCTACAGCCGCCTATGCAGTTACTACATTGAGTACGGTTGTTGAAACTAAGAGAATTCCGCATAACTCCGCGCAGGCCGCAGAGATTATAGGGTTGACCCGAGCTTGTGAACTCTCCGAAGGGCATACAGTAAACATATATACTGATAGCCAGTACGCCTTTGGGGTGGCTCACAACTTTGGGAGGCTCTGGTCGGAAAGAGGGTTCCTAACCTCACATGGGACGAAGATTCAGCATGGCCCCCTGATAGTGCAATTGCTCTCGGCACTCGCGCTCCCTAGTCAGTTAGCGATCATGAAATGTGCAGCGCATCGTAAGGTCATAGATGATGTGGGAAAAGGGAACGCTTTTGCTGACCAGATAGCCAGGCAAACGGCCACAGACCTTAGCGCAGACATGTATGGTCTAAGAGAAACAAAAGATGCCTATGTAATGGATGAGGGTATTGGGTCTGTGCGAGATATCCAAGCTGATGCCATGATAGAAGAATCTAAAAGGTGGGCCGAAAGGATGGGAAAACTAGATGACGATGGGTACTGGGTGGATACATCTGAAGGGAAATGGTTGCTCCCTGATTCTTATGTGCTGGCGATGGTTACGATGGCACACGGTCCTACGCATGTGTGTGCTCAGCAGATCACGAAAATGTTAGAACAAGTCTGGGTAAATGATAAAATTTTGAAGATCACACAGCGCTATGTTCAAAATTGTATGATTTGCTTACAGCACAATATGGGGAAGGGAACAGTAACTCCAAGGGGTAGTTTTGGGCCTCCTTCTGTTCCCTTCGAGGTCATCCACTTTGATTTTATTGAGATGGAACGGTGTAACAATCTAAAATATGTCCTTGTGATCATTTGTGCTTTTAGTAAATGGGTTGAGGCTTTCCCCTTTAAGGATGCTACTGCCATGACCACCGCAAAGACTATGGTAAAGGAATTCTTTCCACGATTTGGGCTGCCAAGAGTAATTTGGTCGGATAACGGTCCCCATTTTGTTGCAGCAGTAATTTTACAGATATGCACAGCGTTACACATTGAAAAGCGATTTCACTCGGCTAGACATCCTCAAAGTGCTGGATTGGTAGAGAGACATAACGGTATCCTAAAGAATAAGCTTGCTAAAACATGCACCGGCACCAAACTGAAATGGCCGGACGCCTTACCTATTGTATTGTTAGCCATGCGTACCACACCTCAAACTAGGACTGGGCTCTCTCCATTTGAGGTAGTGATGGGGAGACCTGCTAATATTTGGGGTCTTCCGAAGCCTAAAACACTGAGGGAGGTTGAAAATGTATTGCTTGTAGACTACTGTAACCAGTTGACTAAAAATCTGTATCTCATTTATCATCAGGTTCAATCAGCTTTACCTGTACGGTTTACGGGCCCAGGACCCAATATTCAGCCTGGAAGTTGGGTCCTGGTGAAGGCCTACGAACGGTCTTCCTGTCTCGCGCCTCGCTGGTGGGGACCCTACCAGGTGCTGTTGGTCACCCAGACAGCAGTGCGGGTGGCTGGAACGAGCATTGGATCCACGCGACGCATATCAAGAAACTTCCTCACCCGACGCCACACGTTACAGAAGAAGCAGAACCCCTCGCTGATGCTACAATCTCAGATCCTGTAGTAGCAAATAGCGCTGTGAGTGTGTCGGAGAATCTCTCTGAGCCCGTGGAGCTTGGGGAACCGTCCATTTTGTCTCCACACTCTTTGGAAAGGTTACTTCTGGAAAATGTTGTTTCAAGTTCTGCGACTCCCGTCGCCTCTGATACGTTGCTTCCCTCAGGAAGTGACGTTACCTTATTTCCGGATCAAACAGTACCGGGAATCACCAGGTACGACCTTCGACAAAGAAAATAAAACTGCGGCATGGGTTTTGCCTGTGCATCTGGAAAAGAAAAGAGTCATTGAGAGTTTTGTTCTTGCAAAAGAAAGTTTTGAAAAAGAAAGGGATTCTGCTGGCTAGGGTTAGGGAAGGACTAAGAAGTCGCGCGACCGCAGTGTCGCCAGCAACGAACACTGGGGTCGTCGATTGAGAAACTACGATGCCTGCCACCTCCACCGCTGCTGCTCGCATTGGACTTGTGAACAAGGGGGTGACCAACTCGGACAATGAACAATGTGCCTGGGCCCCGAAAACGTATTGCTATGTTGTGTTAATAGTAATTGGACTTTGTATAGTTACCACCGTGGGACTCTGGTACTTCGAAGAAATGTATCCTCTAGAACCTCTTCTGCCAATTGAAATTGTACCTACTGCTTTGACTCCCTCTGTACACCTTCATACTTTGTCACCTAGGGACTCCCAGCATAGACGAAAGTACCATAATAACACTTTAATGATAATAATGAATTCAACGCATGCCATTTTTAACAAGAGTAATTGCTGGATCTGCACCCATTTACCGCAACATGAGAACAAGGGGCTAGGATGGTATATTCACCCTTTACCTTTAACGACTGCTTGCTATGCCTCTCATAGAGCACTATTCTTTGGCCGTTGGAATGATAGCATCTCAGGGAACTTTGATGGACCTAATTTAAATGATTGTGAGAAACGTGAATTGACTCCCCTGGGATGCTCGCTTTTTGCAAATAGAAGTAAACCTAATGTTGCTTCTATTAGGCCATCTGATAAACTGTCTCTTCCTTCCCAAACTCTAATTTCCTTTAAAATGGCTCCGATAGGCAATAAGGACGCTGTGCCTCCTTCCTACTCCATTAACCATAGCCCCGATTCAGTCCCCTTTTGTGTACAAAGAAATGGCACTCGGTCAATGGGAGATTTTGAAGGTTGTGTGAACAGTGTAAATTTGACCGGAGAGAACAGGCCTCTGTATGTAGGGGGGCCTGTCTATTTCGTTTGCGGTAGTACAGCATTTCCCTGGTTGCCCAAGGCTTGGCAGGGAACCTGTTATTTAGGAATCCTGTTACCCGGGGTGTTCATAGCTAGTACATTGGAAGTTTCTAAGGCTCGCCCACGGCGGGACGAGAACGGAGATACCCCTGGGCAAATATTGGGAGATATAACAGTTGTGCCATTTTGGGGACAGATAGCAAATTCTGAAAATATTAGGGGACTAGCAAGAGTACTGGAGAGAACCATCAACCGGACCACGGATATACTCTACAATATGACACTGGAACAGAAAGCAATAAGATTGGTAGCACTCCAAAAACCGGATGGCATTAGATGTCATCCTGGCAGAACGTGGTGGAGTATGTAAATTAGTGGGGTCCGCTTGCTGTGTTTTCGTACCAGATTCCTCACCAACAATTTTTAAAGCAATACAGAACTTGCACGTCCTTAGTTCAGAAGTGCATGTTCCTGTGGGAGATTGGTGTATTAGTGCTTGGTTCTGGGATTCTCTACGATCCTGGGGTTGGAAGGTGCTTTCTGTTATACTGGTTATTTTGGGAATCCTGCTATTCCTTTGTTGCTGTATCCAATGTCTACCTAGTATATGTGCAATGCTAGGGGGATGTTGCGCTCAGGCAGTGAGCACGACAGGGCACAAAATGTATGCCCGAGATACAGCATCTAAAGAGTTTGTGTTACAAGAGGTTCTGATGAACGACCTAATGGCTATAGATATTACAGATAACGATTCAGGATGTATGAACGACAATGCATGGAGTTATTTACAAAGACATTAGAAATGATATTAGCACTTGGCATAGGCCAAAAGGAGGGTTTGTCGGAATAGAAACAATATTATGCCTCCTATTGTAATAATTGTATGTGTATTGGCCTACGCCAAGTTGTCTAAACATCATGTGCGAACAAACTCCACGGCAAGGTCTTGACCTTAGAAAAACTAATGTAAGTCGCCATCTTGGATAAAGCTGCCATTTTGGGTTCTCTTGTTATGCAGAAGTCACCGTGAACATCAAAATGGAGGCCAAATGACATTCTGAGTAAGATTCTGGCCGTTGTGACCTCCGTACAACTGAATAATTAATATGCCTGCAGGCCACTTGTCGGGGTCGCGAACTGAGACCTTGTCCTACCGTTGACCTATGTGTAAATGTACAACTATATCAGTGAAACTAATCGAAATGCATATATTAAAGGATTGACCTGGCAAGGAACCCAAAGACCTGTTTCGTAGAATGGTTAACCCGCAAGAGGGTTGGCCAAGGGCTGGACAAATTGTATAAAAAGCCCGGGTATTCCAATGTGCGGTCTCTCACTAACACATCGAACCCTCGTTGAAGTTCGTTATGTTATTCTGAGAGCCGAATAGCTATCCGTTTTGTCAATTGACTTGGTAACTGTTGTAGCTTTTAAATAAAGCACTTGTATGTTTCTTTGTAACCTGTGTTGGTGTGTTTCTTTTTGGGCTTCCCGGCCTCGTATTATTTCTCTGTTTCCACAATACATGTGATTTAAAAAAAAACTGTAACATTTTAGAATGTGGAAGAGTGTAGATGTGCAAAGTATTAACGTTTGCTATGGAAAAATAGGATTTCTGTATAAACAACATCCTTTTTCAAGATGGCCATCATCGAAAGGAAAGGCGGTTGTTTTATACATAGCCCCTATTTGCTTTCCATGACAGCAAAGAAAAAGCAACAGTATGTACCGTGACACAGAACCTGTAAATAAACGTACAAGGACGTATAACGTGGTACTTTACATTTCTGAAATGATACACATGATTTTAAAAGAAAACGGTTACATTTTAGAATTTGGAAAGTACTTTTATTTAACAAACAACTGTCAGAGATGAACGGAGTAATTGCATTTGCAAATAATTTGTAGCAATGACTTCAAGGGCCAACAGTGAAAATGTTCATGGAGAGACACGTGCAGTTAATTTTGTATACGCAAAGTATGCGTTTCTGTTGAAGCACTCCATTTGCTTGCACAGGTATTTCCAACATGGCGGCATCAACGTTGCTTTACACCACCATAAATGATAATAAGTCGCTCCTTGTCGCCAGTTCAGCGTAGGGACAGAGCGGCCTTGGCCTGTCATCCCATAACATTATAATGGACAGGCACCCGGTCACCAGCAGTTGCATCTGGCGTGTAAAGAAGTCGTCACTGGGCATCTGGAAACCGTGGCACTCACAGTACGGCAAAATATGGCTATGCAGAAAACGTAAGACAAAATGTGTGTCAATACCCAACCTTTAGGAAAAATTTCCAAAACAGACACAAAGATTGTGGAAAATACTATATAAGTGGCCAAACATGACATTTTAAAGAAGTATTAGAGTTCACCATGGGGACATATAATGACACCCTACAAACGCAGATAAACGGCACTCGGCGTAAGGGTTAAAAAAAGGACAACTTCCCAGTAATGAATGCAGCATGAATGGACAAGCAAGAAAAAATTACATGTCGTAATGTTACACAAGACCAAAAGAATGTGCAAACTGTAACAAGACCAAAAGAACATTTCAAAGAAAAAGAAATAACATTCACCAACAGTGACTCTAGTCTTAGCTTGCAAAGGCGAACAATGTACACTCTCTGGTATTGGAGGAAAATTACAACTCTGCAAAAATATAATACTTCAGTTACATTGTCACAATTAGTGTACAGTCGTCAACATTAAACTTACATCATCTTCACAGCCTCCATTATTTTTGGCAAAGTCACACACCAAACTGTTCGCATCAAAGAATATTCGTGAACTGATATTTCATGTTCCTTACAAGCATTTTTAAACTATAACCTTATCAAATACTATTTTTTTTTCAAACTTTGATTCCTTGCATAGCTTTTAAAGTTTCACTTTCGCTCAAGGTAAAAAAACAATAGCCCCTTATGAATTCACTTGAATGCGTGGGCCTACTGAGCTTGCAACCAAAAAAGCAAATGAACTGACCTTCACTCAGAAGGCACATACATTCTCACTTTGCAACAACATATGAAAATCCCCATCAAAGACTCCAGGTGGCCGCCACAGATTTCAAAACATAGGACGCCAGTCCGACTTCAATATTAATCTGAAAACATTACAACACAGATGTAGGCATTGCTCGCCGTACATTGAGCACCAACTTCTACTTTACCATATGAATTCGGTGGCAGGAAACCTGCCCACAACCAAGATGCACCCAAGACTGCAGGCCCTCCCTACAACCACCTGAGTGATGTGCGGTAGTACGAGTGTATCTATAAGTGTGATATGCTTTAGTGGTTGTGGCCAGAGGCTACACTCCTAGCTGTATGTGCCCAGATATTACAATGTATGTGTGTGCAGTGGCTTATACCTCCAGTGGCTAAGACTCTACACACTCCCCACAACCATCTGATTGATAAGCAATATTACAGGTGTATCCATTGCTGTGACATGCGGCGGTGGTAGTAGCCAGGGCGTACAGTTTTGGAAGTATGGTCTTCGGCCTACGGCCTACGGCCATGCATCCAAGACACTCTACGCCCTGGCCACAACCACCGCAGCATGTCACACCCATGGCTGTATGCCCTGGCCACAACCACCACAGCATGTCACACCCATGGCGGCGTACAAATGAATAGCACACTGATAGGGAAAAATAATTTAAGTACAGCATGTACTCAATTTCAATGTTCACTACCACTACGCGTGTCCTTACAACAGTAACAAGGTTCCTGTGCACTGCATGGACTGAAATGCTACTGTTATTACACCCCTCATTTTCTGTGCGTACAAGGTGGCCATAGAAAATACATTGTGAAGACCGACCCCCCAGAACAAACGCTTTGATCACCCTTGTCTTACTGTCTGAACCTGTCCCAACGCTCTGTGACACAGCAAAAGAGTTTTATAAATGTAGCATTTGTACGCTGGTTGTTGCTCCGCTATCGGCGGATCCATGATGTCCGGCGCAGCAGCAAGCCCATTAGCCAATCGTTATCTTGTCCGCGGAGCGAACAGGGAAGTGTGACCGCGGAGTGGACATAGATATCACAAATTTTTTAGACATAATTTTTGGTCGTTTAAAAGAAAAATACTGGATGGATTGTCACCAAATTTACAAAAGCACGCTTTTTGGGCCAAGCCCCTGTACCTGCCGTAAATTTCGTGAAAATACGTCCAGCGCTTTGACCTCTAGCAGTGCGCAAAGTTTTTCCCCCATTCAGTCTATGGGAAAAAAGACGTTTTGGAACCCCCCTATAACCTTTCCCCCCCTGGACCAAACATCACCGAACTTTGCAAAACAATTCAGAGTGGGCAATATACTTTTTTTGCAAAGTTTGGTGAGGATTCGTCCAGGGGGAGCGGAGTTATAAGCCGTCCAAAAAGTGTTCTTCCTATGGAAACAGCAATTTAACCATAACTACACAGCCACTACCATGGCCATGTAATATATGGCATCATCCAAGCTGACTTATTCCTCTTAGCATCCAGCAGGGTCCTCATTGTTGTTTGTGGTAAAAAAAAGTATTGGTAAGCTTTTGATGACTTTTGTAAGCTAATTAGGTCAGTGGTGAAGAATAGATATCCATTGCCATTGATCAGTGATGTTTTGGCATCTGTGAGGGGGTAGTCTTTTTTTTCCAAGTTACATCTTTAAGTGCTTATCGGAAATGTTCCTGCCGGTAGAATATGTTCTGAATGGAGCATGACTTGGAGCATGACTTAGCTAGAGAGATGACAGATGTTTGGTTGGAGTCACGATAAACACATGTGTCTCCCACAGGTGTTCTTTCTTCTCAGGTAGATTTTAGACAGACGATTGGCATGTATACCGTCTATCAAATGGAAGATATGCAATCTTTTGGTATCAGTACAATGTGCAGGGTTTCTAATATCAAAGGTGACAGCATTTCTAATAGTCCCCTGGATGCATTTGATACTATGGGCCAAGTAAAGCTGCAGTCATAGTTGGGAGGTGACGCAGAGACCACAGCCATGTTTAGGGGATGATTATTGAGAAATCTGATTGCACGCACACAGAAGCCCATACTTCTGAGAGGGCATGCATGGCATTAGCCTCTGCCCAAAACATAGGTACAGCCCAGTGATGTGTGAAATCTCACAAATGAAGGTATGTTTTACTGCTAGAGAACCAGAACAGTGATCACATGGGTGCTAGATCAGGTGTTATTACATGGAATAGAGATATGTCCTGAAGGCATTGGTCTTTATCACGTGGGTAGTACAAGAAGAATTGTACAAGCCTCACTTGAGGATGTTCTGTTAGGGAGTTAGTTGTTGATGGCAGTGACTAAAATCTTACTGAGTTTTGTTGTATGAGGATTATTGTGTAAAACCTGATAAAACGCTGAGCTGTGTGTGCTCGGGTGGCACACATTTTGGACAGGAATACTCTTCCAACGTTCCTGTGCATTTCTGCACTGCTTATGGAAATACATTGTGCCTCTAATGTTGCTGCTTAACCATTACTTGCCCAGTTGAGAAGGCAACGGAAGTAGCAAACGACTCCTGCTCGAACTCCTAGGTGCAAAGAATAGGCAAGAGCCCCAACTGAAACCTCTAGAAAGGGTTTCAAGGAATGTTGCCCATTAAATTACGTGTTTCTTCTTGGGCTGCATGAACTACTATATTATTTAATTAAAAAAGGCACCACGGGTAGACTCATATTGGTTAAAAGTGGGAGGAATTAATTGGCAAAGTGATTATGGGAAAATACAAGGGACAGTAAATACACAATACAGGGGTTGCCAAAATTATATACATATAGTAGAAAAACGGGAATAAATTAGAAGTATGTTGAGAAGGAGACCAGAGGAGAAAGGAAGCAGAGGGTGGAAGCTTTTGGAGAAATTCTATTCTGTTCCGGTTCTGTTGTCTGACAATGAGGAAACAGAAAATATTTATAATTTGGGACTAGAGAGCTGAAAATAAAACTTAAGTTTAGGCTTTTAAGTTAAAAATATATAAAGTGAGAAAACTCAAACACAAAATGGGAAAATGCCAGTCACAAAAGCCTTTACCCTGGTTACGGACACAGCAGCATATTATATGTACAATAATTATAAACCAGAAGCGTGTAGTTACTTAGAAACCTTGGGCTCCATGGCACAGGAAGTTAAGTGCAGACAGTTCCCTGTGGAAGGTACCTTTCATTTAGCAAAGCTTTTGCACCTATGATGCACATTAGTAGACAAGAAAGGGAAGCTTAAACAGAAGAATGGGAAATAATTTTACATTGGTTTGGGGAGAATTCACAGTGAGTTTGAGAATCAAGAATAGTTGGAAAAAGGACGTAAATGAGACATTTGAGAAGTGAGATACAGAAAATAAAGAGGGAAAAGAGAGGGATAGAAACAGGGCAGAAGGGCCGGATCAGGTTCACCAGCCCGGAAACTTCATTACATTGTTGTATATGCATCGCACAACTGAGGAGAAGGATGAGAAGGAGAAGGGGGATGAAGAAAATAGTATGTGCTGGGTGCTGCATAAGTGAAGCCCCAAGGTGCACACTAAGCACTTACAAAAAGTGTGATCAATACAGGTGTGTAACGCGAATTACAAGTACAAGCCCCAGCCAGGCAAATAAGCAGCACTTCCATGTCCACCACTGTAGCCCCATCCCAGATTCGCTCAGGTACACTTTATGAAGTGAACATGCAATTACAGTCCACACTGAGAGAGTTACCATAAATGTGTGTTTTGTTGGTGCTTGTAACCTGGTAATTGTACAAGCACCATGGACGCTCGGGGATTTGAGGAACGTGTCCAAGGAATTTCCAAATATCAGCACAATATGGACAGATTTAATGAGGAGTTGAAGACCTTGAAATAGTTGTATAAACCACCATGGGCTGATATGAATCTGCTCCTGAGAGTGACAATGCCCATTGAGGTGTATTAACATCTGAGTTAAAAGAGTGACATACCCACCAAGGCTATGAGAACCGGAATACAATTGATACAAGCCTGAGATCATTTGGTACATAACATTCTAATCGTATGCCAGAGAAAAACAGACTTGAAAACAATAAATAATTGCAAATACAAGAAATATGAGTCATCAATAAATTAACTTTTTGTGCTTCTTAAGCATGTTGGTAAAAAAAAAAGCTATTGAGAGTTTACAGTCAAAAATCCAACAAAGGTTTAAAAATATATGTGTAAAGTGGCAAACAAAACCCTTCACTGAACCGGTGTCAGTAGCTAATCGCTGTGTTTGCTGCCAAGAACATAATTAAGGATTGAATGATTGAGTAAATGCAAACAGACATCTCTCCAATTGCAGAGTTTACAACAGCAGAGGTAGGGGTGGGCTGTGTATCTGAATGTGGGAGGAAGAGGGCCAGCAATTGAAAGAGGAACAGGAACAGCAAGGGAAAGATACATGTGTTGAGGAGGTGGGTCTCCCCACACACACAGAGTAAAAGTATTTGTCACACTTCTCACTATTGCAAAGAGGAGGTGCATTGGAAGTCCAAGTGATCGAATCGTCCTCAAATCTAAGACATGAAAGCAGTTATGCCATCCACACTCCTTTTCCAATCATGAACACATAACATTTTAAAGCACAGTTTAAACAACAACATAATGGTAGGAAAGACAAGTGTAAGGTCTTATCATGACACATACTTTGATACCAGTTGACCATGAAGTTGCTTTTATGAAATGCAATATTGATGGGAAGGGTGTACCATGGTTAGTAGACACATGGGCAAAGAGCTTAGCAATTAAATCTGGGGCTATCACAAATGTACCAATTTCATCCGACACAGTACAAGCTGTGGGTGTTTTCAATAATCCTGTGACTCATGCTATAACTAAATTCGTATCTGTCTTTCAGCCTAATTTCTAGCAAGCATGTGCTTCTTTTGATCCCATTGTCGGTCAAAAATCTCCTAGGACAAGAATTATTTTGCCATTCACTTTTCTCTTAGATATCCCAACATGCTAATGAGGTGATGACAATGTTACAAGGAGAACCTTTAGAGAAACAGAAGGGTGAAGCACGGAAGACAGATTAGAAGAGTTTTTGTAAAAAATGCCAAAAGAGCCAACATAACAACTAGTTGGAAATGATGCATAGTCTGGTCAGGACACATTAAAATAGATTCAACCATTATGGTATCTCAATAGTTATTATATTATGATAGGATCAAAGGACTATCTTCCCTACCACAAGTCTGTGCAACACCCAATTCTACTAGTAAAAAAAGCTGGCAAGGATATGTACCGAATTGTGCAGTAAGAACAGAAATGCAGTAGTTTTGCCTACATTTTCAAAATGGCCAAATCTTGCAACCATATTATCATGCATTTTACCTATGGCTACCTGTTTTACAGTTGCTTTCTTTGCCATTCCTATTCACCCTGAAGGGCAATATCTATTTGCATTTGCTCATTTTGGGCTCCAGTACACGTGTGCATACCTCCCATAGTGTACAAAGAGGACACAACACTCTTCTCCCAAATACTGAAAAGAGGCCTGGATGATATCTAATTTCGAGCGGGTGTTATTCAGTAAGTGGGTGGCCTACTGGCTGTGTCACCTTTATACGAAGCGTGTAAGCAAGAAATGTTGCTGCTACTGACATCCTTAGCAAAGAAAGGCACAAAGCATCCAGGTCCAAGCAGAAATTACAGTTATGCAAAGTAAAATTGCACTATTAGTTCACAGCATTTCAGCAAATATGAGTTAAACAGATTCTGGTATACAAACAAACTGGAAATTATCCAAACCAATAATAATTCGTATCTATTTCAGATCTGGGAGAATACTTATCGTCAACTCATTGCTTTCCACCTCTTATTGGATCTCTCAATGTCACTGGTTGGCTTATGCTGATGACACCCTTATGTTTGACTGCAATCCTATCGGTTTGCAGTAATCATTATATTTTCTATTTCAATATTTGTCTAACCATAAACTATTCATCAATACTGCTAAAACTACAGTTGTGTGTTATTCTATGAAAAGAAAATGATGAACTATCGATGGCCTATCAATGGATCCAAACTAGAAGTTTCCAATAATTTGGTTTACATACATTTTCCTACAAGCAAGAGGACATATTTAATACATAAACTCAAACTACAATTATCAACACTTATTATCAAATGGAAATGATCAATATCAAATTTGATCAGTTGTCACTATTTACATGCATTACATTTTTATAAACCAAAGGTCCTCCCCAGTTTAGTTTATGGACTGGCAAGCCAAAGGTATATTATGGTCAAGAGTACTCAGACGTCCATGATGTGTTCCAACTGCAGTAATTAGATACAAATAGGGTTTAGCTACCACTCAAATAAATGTTAAATGTCAAGTTCTTGATTTGTATTTTAAATCCTTAAATCATGGTCAAAATTCTCTTTAAAAGCATTTACATAAGATTATGCAGAATAAAAGTTCTATATCCGCATCTCATTTCATACAAAATTGTAAAAGATTTGTAGAGACTATGAAGCAGATGATATGCTCATTGTAAGGAAAATGTTAATGAATTATGACTGGATAAAAACAAGAACTTCACCACAAAAATATAAACTATTTCAATGAGTAGCGGGGATGGTGGCAAAAAATGGGTGCTCTCCCCCGTTATGTTATGACATTTCCTGCCAATAACCTCAGGAGATCCTTTCAGCATTTTTGATTCAACCTCATTCCTACTTTTGAGGTTGCTGGGCCAAGATTGGGTCTCTGTTCTTCCTGCATCTGCTGTTCAAGCACTTCAGCCTGATACAATGGAAACTCTGGAACACTTCTTGTTGTATTGCCCTTCATTACAAACAAAAGGCTGGCCCATTTTGCGAATTTCATGTATGAGACCTATTTTCTTTCATCTATGCCTTTTTGGAACCGAATTGTGAGGGATATTCAAATGTCCCGCAATGTAACCATGGTTTGACTCATGTATATATTGTTCCCATTGGAAAGGTCCTTCCCTTTGTAAAACTCATTTTCTGCATCACCTTTTAATCTATTGCTGGTGCTCTTTTGTGCTACCTATTTTATACCATCCTTATTGTGCTGGGAGGATAGATCAGAGGCAACGCATGTGTCTTGGAAGCACAGCAACACAGGTTTGAATCCTGGTCCAGCGCTTAAACACTACTCTTTCGTATTAAGCACATAATGAAAGATTAATATTATTGTGCATTAAGGACTTTGATTTTCTTTTTTAACATTGTGATTATATTCATGATGCATATGCCTACGTTTATTTTTTTAACCATAATACAATAACAAATACCAAACAAATAAAAAGGAGTCAAAGGAGATCCTGTTTGGGAACAACAGGGTAATACTGACAATAGACATTAGGAAAATTACTTTTTTTACATATGCTCCAGCCATTTGAATTGTCAGCAGAATTTGAGAAAGCGTTTATGGAGGTAAAGCAATTTAGTACCCTTGCTCTTGGGTTGCCTGACTATCAATAACTGTTATTCATGAACCCGCAGTATCAACAGAGAAAACACACTGATAAACATCAGGGATCATCAGCAGAGCAGTACTGGTGTGCATTTCCCACAGCTTTCTTTCTTTTCCTATTCTCCCTCTCTGCCAGTGAGCAGAGCGAAGAGTGTGGCTGGCGTGCTGCGTAGGTGGAGTAGGAGGAGACTTGGTGACATGGAAGAGAGGACGCAGACACTTGGCACTCATATTGACAGTAACGCCAGTTTCAGCAGAGTTGCGGTGGAGCAGTGCTGGTGGGCAGTTTCCACAGTTTTCTTTCTTTTCCTTCCCTCCCTCTCTGCCGGTAATAAGAGAGCAGAGTGAGGCCAGCGCACTGCTAGAGGTTGAGGAGAAGGAGACTCTGTGACACAGAGGAAGAAGAAATGACACTTGGCACTCATATCGTTAGTACTGCAGGCAGCAGCAGAGTAGCAGCAGAGCAGCAGTGGTGGCCTGTTCCACTGCAGACATGTGAGCTCTTTGGAGACATTGGAATTGCTTTTGTTGAATTGATTGGATCCTGAACCCCGTGTTGCCCCGAGGTTCTGGAGAAATTTTGTGAACTTGCATAGCATTGATTGACTGTCTGGTTGCCTGGTCGCCAACTCGTTAACCTCAGTCTTGTGGATAGTTGCAGCAGCAAAGACTAGGTTGCCAGTTTACAATTCCTATGTGTCACTCTGCTTCCTCTTGCAGACATCGATGGGAGGAAGAGAAACTGCATAAAGACTCAGTAAAGCCTGCCACGGTAAAGGGTGACGCTGTTTTCATGCTGTTTTGGAGGCATTTTGGGTCATTTAAGGTACTTGCTTTGACTAACGGTCATTAAGTTAATACATGTCTTCCTGACAGCTTAAGTGTTTGTTTTGCTTTCCTGGGAGGCAGGACGGTTGACTACTCATATTGCCTTTTTCTTCTTACACCACAGTGTTTTTGTTACTCTGCACCCTTCTCATGAACTGAGGAACTGTGGAGGATGTGTGAAGGAAGCCTGTCTGACATTGTACAAGAGGAGGAGAGGTGACAGAGCCAGCCTTTAGTACAGTGGGTTTACTGTAGATCCTTTGAACGTTGTTCTTGCCATTTCTGTAATACCTGGCTGAAGAGAGGGGGGAGTAGACAAACTTGAGCCAAGTTCTCTAGACCAGTTGTGTGTTCCCTCTTTTTGCACCATTTGACCGGACATTGGATTGCCCTCCTCTAAATGCTGTCCTTCGTCTTCTGTTCATCTCTCCTGTGTTCCACTACCAATTTGGTAACAATGAGAGGGGGGGATGTGAGTCAACCTTCCAAAGCCAGTTGTGGAAGCCATTTCTGTGGATTTTCTTTTCAGGTTCCAATTCAGATGTGGTTGTAGAAAGGGGGGAAGGAGAAAAACATGAGCCTCCCAAGTCAGTCGGGCGGGTCCCTTCTGTACATCTTTTGAACCCTTAGATTGCTTTTAGATTTTTATTTTCAACCTCTCTCACACTACATTTTACTGTACTTTCACGATTGATTGACTAGTGAAGTATATTGGTATTTATATACATATTCATACTTTATAATACTGTTTTTAGCTATAGAATATTTTGCACCTTTAGTATACTGCTATCCCTTTTGATCCCTAAAAACCTAGTCTAATACTTTTAATACTTTTTTTTACTAGGGGATTGCCAATAATTAAAGAATGCATTGTGTGAGTCCTTCTTTGTGAGTGGAATTTGACGTTGTAAAAAAAAATGAATCCCTTGGGGTTGTTAAGGAAAATTGGAGCATTCCTTCAAATGTGCATATAGCAGGTAAGGGCCTATGCGCTAGGCAAAAAAGGGTCAGCGGGTAACAACAAAGCTGTAAATGGATCTTATGGGCAAAAGACTGCTGAGGATTGTCTTCCAACCTTGGAGGTACCGGCTGAAATCCTGGAGACTGTGGATCTTACTAACATAGCACCAGCCAGAGGAAGATCTGAGTACCTGAAGAACTGGAGAAGGGGGTTCTTCCCGAGGGACGTAGGATCTAGGTTTGGCATAGCCTGTAGGGGAGTACAAAGCTATTTCCCCAGGCTGCCCTTCAGTGGTTGTTTGACAAATGTCCTGAAACTCAATCCCTTTTGTGAAGAAAATACAATTTCTTTAATATATAAGGTGATGCACTGTGTTTGGAATGTGTGTGGTGTAACCATTGTCAGAGAGAAAGAGACATTTTGACCGTGAAACATTTCGGCTCGGTAGGATGGGGTCAAATGAATATTCAGGGATGCTGTATAATTATAATTTTAAATCACTGAACAAAGATATTAGACATGTTGTGGCAGAGATTGCATAATATTCAGGTTTCTTCTGATATAATTTGTCTTGTCTTGGATTGGGCTTTGCTACAGAACAGAATGTGACAAAAGTGAGAGCCTGCCCAAGAATGGGTGCACAGTCAACTTAAGCACAGACTGGCTCTCTGGGGGGCTGAGATTTTCACATCATATCTTGTACTTTCCAACAGGCTCACCTGCATGGGTGACCTGGAACAGATTGATTGACAGTAGGCCTAAGGTAGGGAAGCTTTACAGTTGGTGTTCTTAAATGTGCAAAATCTAGAAACAAGGGGCAAGGTACGGGATTTAGAACAGATATGGGGAAATCTTCGAAGTAGAACATAAGGAGAATGGCAGAAACATTCCCAAGGTGGTTCAAGTGGGTTCAGTAGGCTTGAGGATCCTACATAGCAAAGTGCAGTCGATACCTGGTGGGACTTTTTTTTAAAAGTGCAATAAGTTGTCCTGTTTCAGGAAACCTGGGATATTGGGCCTATTCATTGTATAGATGTGGCCGGGGCACTCTAGCAGTCACCCCAATTATCAGCAGAGAACACATGGGCCATCAAAGAATCCCCATCACAAGAATCGAAGACTCAGCCATGGGGCAAAGTTACTGCCTTTTATTAGTACAACATAATGACTGGGATCACAGCAGAAAAACAAGTATCCTCTGGATCTCTCGTCTTCTAAACATGTCTCATCCAGTTTTATCCCAGTACGACGTCACAAGTTAAGGTTCCATCCCAGAAACCTATCACACATTTACATTGGTCAGTTTGGGTAAGATACATATGGAAGATATAAAAGTTATTTCTATTTGATAGCCATATCTAGTAGCTCCTCCTAGTACCACCTCTACTAGTATCAATCTACAATGTTGCAGAGTTGCAGAAAGACCATTGGCTCTTGCAACAAATTATATACCCACGTGAAAGGTGAATCTGGATTGGGCCGAATGTGTCCTCCCATTCCTGGGACCATGGACGGTTACCAGACTGCATTTACCTTTTCAAGGCAATGGAAATGAAAATGGAGGTGCACAGTGTTCCCTAATGTTACCATCTCTGATCACCTAAGCCTGTGTGTTGAGACCACATAATGAAGTGGTCCAGCTTGTGATTATGAGGATTTTAGCCTGATTTTCTGCAGGTGGCTCATTGTCCTCGTAACTGAAACTTTCCGTCTCCCCTTCTCCTTGGCTGCGTGCCTGATCTCTGTGCGCCTCTAGCTGCAACGATCATGTCAGTATGTCCATGTACTTGAAGGTTGTCTCTCCTTTACCATCCATTTCAGAAACCTGTATCTTCCATATCATTCCTAATGGCTTCTCCATTTTAGTAGCAGTCAAGCATATGCAAGCTAAATATATGAATACTTTGCATCTTGCGGTTTCAGCTTTGGCAAAGGAAGTGAATATAAAGATATATGTATGTGTGCCCATCTAACTATGTGAGTCATAAGCGTGTGCTTTGTGCATATATGCAATAAACTAGTGCATGTTCGTGTAATCCTCATGAATGGATGAGTATGTACTTCATGTGTAAGCGCTGCTGTGTCTTGATGTCAGCGCTGATGTAATTTCTAGCTTTGCATTCAGTCGACTTGCTTGATCAATGTCATTTCCATATCGTCCAAATCAGCGATTGGGTATGGTCTAAACCTCTGACTGAGAGAATAACGTTTCTGACAACTGTGATACATCGATGATTACGTTGATGGGCCTAAGAGTGAGGCACATCTGTTGTTTCTCTGCCTTCGTGTTTAGACTCATGTGGGAGGCATGAGGGTCAGAGTTGGCCCCCCATCTACATCATCTTCACAGCTTCTTATTGTGTCATATTCCAGTGGTAAGGCTAGTCGTGAAAGCATTACACTCTCGGGGTCTGTCAATCTGTCAAAATCTGGCTCAACTTGTGTTGGTTTATAAAACTATCTGATGGGCATGATGCAAATATCATCTCTGTGATAGCAACAACTTTGGGAGCTAAACCATTCAGAATTGCTAAATTTTATAACAACACAATTAGGAATGGTTCGATCTATCTGTTTAGGTCTTTAATAAAAGCATTCATAATGACTTCTATCGAAAAGGACGTGATGTTCCCAAAATCATGGCCGGGGATTTCAACTTCTTTATGAAATAACATCCTTGAATTTTGGGGCATGCTGATGGGCAAGGGCTTTAGAGCCGTAAATGGCAGTTATAACTCTGAGACAGCCGGGTGCCATACCTTTGAGGTTAGGAGATTTTGCAGTATTACCAATGTTATACTGATTCTCATGAGTTGGCTGAGCTGTATCCGTAGTTTTGAGATCCCTGGGAAGTGTCAGAGCAGGGGTTTCTTCTCCATAATGGGTGACGGGCCCCGACCTGCCCCTTTTATGGAGGAGCCAAAGTCAAAGACCAGTGAAAACTAGAGCGCACCCTCAGGAACAGCATGCATCTGAGGGAGCACTCCTGGGACTGTGTTGTGGGGAAACAAGGTTTCCCCTTGATTGCTGTAACCGAGCTACACAAGAGCAAAGAGCCATACAAGGCTGGGGCGATTTCCTTCACCCTCCCTGTATGGCCCACTGACTATGCTTGCTGTGCTACTGCTCCCTCAATGTGCCTAGGGGGCACTTCTGTGCCTCCCGTGCCTTAGAAGGCCAAGGGGCAGCCCATCCCTGTCGCTTACCCTTGCTCTCCACCACCAGGAAACGGAAAGAGGTGTTTGACTGATACCTATCCCTGATTCCTACCTGTAGGGT
Organism: Ambystoma mexicanum; assembly: GCF_040938575.1. Classification (NCBI taxonomy): domain Eukaryota; kingdom Metazoa; phylum Chordata; class Amphibia; order Caudata; family Ambystomatidae; genus Ambystoma; species Ambystoma mexicanum. Next base: position 615,326,096 of record NC_090932.1, read on the forward strand.
TTGCAGGGAGGGCCTTCTGGCTTTGTGTATGAATGGATGCATGTATGTCAGTGATTATGGAGTGCTTGTTAGTGAGGGCCTGCTGTTTCCATGTGTGTGCAGGAATGCAGGTGATTACTGAATGTGCGTAGAAATGAGTGCTGCTGATTACGTCAGTGTATGAATGGGGAATTCATGTGAGTGAATTATCTTTTTTTATCAGAGTGAATGTGTGAATGCATGCATTTGAGAAACTGTATGGGTGCTTAGCTGTTTGTGTGATGAGTGCAGCCTTCCTCACACTCACACATCTACGTACTGCACTCTTAGTGCGGTATGTTTAAGCGTGAGGGAGGGTGTATTGCTTTTTAATGTGTGCATGAATTAATGCAAGTGGTTGCTGCATGTGCATGTGAATGAGTGAATGAACACTGCTGATTGTGTGCGTGCATGAATGGGGAAAGTGTGAGTGAACACATGGGTTACTTAACAGTAATCTTCATTATTCCTAGACCTACTCTTACTCATCCCAGTACTTATGAGATGTCACCCACCGAATAAGTAAGTAGTGGGACAAGGAAGAGGGTTATAGCAATAATGAATTGCAGTTAATGTGTGTGAGTGTATGAATAGGGAATGTGCAATGCAAGTGGAAGCTGGTGAATATGAGATTAAATTAATGCGGCTGATGTTATGAGTGTATGCAAGTGAATTTTCTTTTTTTTTAATCAGAGTGGATGTTTGAATGCATCCATTTGAGGACTTATGGGGGGTTAATGAGTGAGTGTATGCTGTGTGTGAATGGGCAAGCAAATGTGGATGCATGCATTTGTCCTTGCTGGGATCGGGCACTGATTTTGACAGGGTGAGGCAGGAGGGGGTGCAAAACGTGCACCATTTCATCACTGGCCATCTATGATAAACTAAGCATGATAAATATTATTACATAGCCATACTGGCATTTTGGTACAACCAGTCTTGCTATTTCTTACTGTGGCATGACATTTATATTGGGAATCAATGAAAAAGTAAGCATGATAAGTGTTATTATGTGGCTGGGCTGGCGTTTTGGTGCAGCCATTCTAGCCATTTCTTGCTGTGACATGATATTTTTTACTGACCAACTATGATACAGCAAGCATGTGGGGGGAACAACGAAGGGGTGCACTACTATTGCATGTTTAATGGACATCCATGATAAAGTAAGCATGATATGTGTTATTAAGTGGAAAGACTGGCCTTTGTGTGAAGCCAGTCTAGCTATTTCCTGCTGGGCATGACATGTATTACTGAGCATCTAAAACAAATCAGGCATGATAAGTGTTGATACACAGCTGGCATTTTGGCACAGCCAGTCTAGCCACTTCATGCCGTGATATGACACTTTTGACTGGGCATCTATAAAACACAAGCATGATACGTGTTACTACATGGCTAAACTGCCATTTTGGTGCAGCCAATTAAGTCATTTCGACTGTGGCATGACATGTTTTACTGGCCTCTATAAAAAAAGAAAGCATGATAAGTGTTATTACAAGGTTGGACGGACATTTTGGCACAGCCAGTCTAGTCATTTCTTACTGTGGCATGACATGTTTTTTTAGTCATCTATGATAAAGCAAGCATGATAAGTGTTATTTATATGACTAAACTGGTATTTTGGTACGGCCACTGTAGTCATTTCAAATATAACATTTTATACTAGCCATGGTGACGCAAGCTGATTAAGTGTTAACACTTGGGTAGATAGTTATTTTGTTGCAGCTACCCTAGCTTGTTCTTACTCTGGCATGCCATGTTTTATTGGACCTCTATGATACAGCAAGCATGATAAGTGTTCTTAAATGTTTAGACTGGTAGACATTGGAGCAACTTTTTACATGTTTTGAATTGTGTTACAGCATTTTTAATGTCAAATCTGACAAGAGTATGTTCTTACGTGGGGATAATGGAATGTATTGGCAGAGCCAGCACTGTCATGTTTTCTTATAGTATCATTACTGGTATTATATGCAAAGCACACATGAGTACTTTCTCATATGTGAATGCTGGCATGTATTGGTGCAGCTAGCATTGAAATGTATGGGAACAGCCAGCGTGAACATGTTATTTTAATGGCATATATTGTGGGGAAAGTCTTGAAAATTCATTGGGAAATGCAGCTGGGAACTGTTGTTGAATTGAATTTATTTGATTTTTCCATGAGTTACCCTACAAAACCAGTAGCAAACTGTCTCGATTTTTACCCAATTTTACATAGAAAGTGTGTTGTGCATAGTGCCATTTTAAACCATTATTTTAAAAAAGTTCTCTGGGAGAGCCCCCCTGAAACCCACTTTCATTGGTTTGCACTCCCTTATTATGCTTGGTTTCTCTCGCATATTTGTAGTAAATATTTATGCACTCCAATGAAACAATTTGCCAACCACCATTTGGGTGTCAGGGCCCAGGCAACCACCTCTTGTTTCAAGGGTCTGTATTATGTATGTAATGTGTGAAAAAGTGTGAGTGTATGATATATCGGTGGCTGGGTGCACGTTTGTATGAGTGAGTGTATGGGTGTGTGTGTTAATGAGGGAGTCAATCTTATATGCGAATGAGGCAATTAATGGTGTATGAATGTGTGTGAACTTGTGTTTGCTCTGGACCAGAGGTTGATTATGGCGGGTGGGGGAGCAGAAGGTGTAGGCCATTGAAAGTGCTGGGAAACAAGGGGGCATGCTACTACTGCATATTCAATGGGCATCCATGATAAAGCAAGTTCGTTATGTGTTACAACACAGCTATGCTAGCATTTTGGTGAAGCCAGTCTAGCCATGTCTTACTGTGGCATGATGTTTTTTACTGGGTATCTGTTATAAAGCAAGCATGCTGGGGGGTGGGATGGCGATGTAGCCGTGTGCTGCCACTGCACATTTAATGAGCATACATGATAAATCATGCATGACATTTGTTATTAAGTGAAAATACTAGCATTTTTGTGCAGCCAGTCCAGATATGTCCTGCTGTGGCATGACATTTATTACTGGGCATGTATAAAAAAGCAAGCATGATAAATGTTACGTGGCTACATTGCCATTTGGTGCAGCTAGTCTAGCCATATCTTACTGTGGCATGACATTTTTTACTGGCCATCTATGATACTACAAGCATACAGGAAGGGGGTGAACAATGAAGGGGTGCAGTATGACTGCATATTTAATGGTCATCCACGACAAAACAAGCATGATATGTGCTATTAAGTGGCAAGACTGGGATGTATGTGAAACCAGTCTAGCTATTTCCTGCTGTGACATGCCATATTTTTACTGGGCATCTATAAAAAAGCAAACATGATGTAATTGCATGACTGGACTGGCATTTTGGCACAGCCAGTCTAGTAATTTCTTACTGTGGTATTACATTTTTACTGGTCATCTATGATAAATAAGCATGGTAAGTGTTGTCAAAAAGGTCTAAACTAGCATTTATGTGCAGCCAGTCCAGCCATTTCTTACTGCGTCATGACATTTCTTACTAGTCACATATTATAAAGCAACCATGATAAGTGTTATTATATGGCTAACCTGGCATTTTGTTACATCCAGTCTAGCCATTTCATACATGACATTTTCTTTTGGCCATCATTTGCATTGTGTACGCCTGGTCCAAGCCAGTTCAGAATGTGGTGTTTCCCATGCTTTGTTGAGGAGCTTTGGGGGGGAAGGGGAGGCTCGGCATGGCTGACAGGGAGGGCACCAAATTGTGTGTTACGCCACTGCATTCATGGTTATGCTGTCCTCACCAACATGTGCTCTTTTATTCCTGATCACTAGGGACAGCATGACTGGTTCTTGAACAGTGGTTCAAAGGCAAAGCCTTTTGGGATATTGGGAGCAAAGGGCATGGGTGATGGAGCCCGCAGGGATTCAATTGGCAAGGCTGCTGCTTCAGACTTTCCAGGCCATACCCCCACACCAATATCATCACTGGCAGCTCCCTGCATAGGCGAACCCCGGAGGGTGAAAAAAGGCCTGGATGATGGAACTCGCTGGGGCTCAATTGCCAAGGCTGCTGCTTTGGACCTTCCAGGGCACACACCCATGTCAATATCATCACTGGCAGCTCCCCGCAGAGGCGAAGCCCGAGTGGAGCAAAGACCATGGCTGGTGGAGCCTGCAGGGACTCAATTGAAAAGGCTGCTGCTTCGGCCCTTCAAGGCTACGCCCTCACATCAATATCATCACCGGTATCTCCCCGCAGAGGCGAAGCCCAGGGGAAGCAAAGGGCGGGTGTGTTGGAGCCTGCAGGATGTTAGAGCCAGTAGGGCTCTTTCTGTGGATTGTACTTTTGAAGGAAAATTGACCAGCAAATCCTTTTTGTAAACTACAGCCTGGATTAGACTGCTGACTGAGTATTGAGGAAGAGTGGCAAACACTCAGAAGGTTTCTCTTATCCTGTTTTTGGTGACACCCTATCAGGGAAAATTGTTAAGGTTCTAGAGGCACATTGTGTTTTTTGGGTGGAACAGGGAGGAGGAAAAGGACGAAGGCTGCCCCCTAGCAGTCGTACATCCCTTGCTAGCCCAGGGTCATATATTTTCTACACTTATTGTGTCCTATTTGACTTTAGTCTGCAGCTCACTGAACTGGGCCTTTAAATTGATGAGTCTCAGAGCTTTATGTAGTTGAAGAGTGTTGTCGTATGTTAGCAACTTGTGTTGATTGTTTACTTCTTTCTTAACAGTATTTTCCATGGGCTTTGTTTGTTTTCTTGGATGATTGTAGTTTGATACCTTTAAAAACAATGTTTGATACACATATGTCCAAAAGAAAAAATGTTCGTTCTATTTCTTCTGGGGGTTAGGAGGGCTAAACAAGTGTACAAATTGAATAAGGAGGTTAATATTTTAATAATGGAAATTAAGGACCTGTTGTTTGACATTTATTAGGGGAGAAGAGGGGAGAATAAGTCCCACAGGACCACAGTGGGGTCAAAACAGATAGTGTTGTAGTCATAGGGCACTTAGATTTGTACACAATTGATAAACTGACGCGGGAGGGTCAAGAGGTTTGGGCAAAGAGAAAATCAATAATTCCTGCCCCTTTACATAAAAAAAACTGGGTGCCTTTGAGGTAGAGAAAATTAGTGGCTAGGTGGGAGGAGGAATTTTATGATACCAACTTCCTCCTTGTGGCTTTGTAGGAAAGACAGCCATTTAGCTCCTGTGGAATACAACTTTATTGAAGTCCATGAACAGGATGTCTGCAATAGGGATATATCATCCCCCTTGCCTGATCAATTGAGGTTTAAACCAAAAGAGGCTGAGACTGAGTTGGTCACCCTTCTTCTGCTTGATAAAACTTTACGTAATGTAATTGAAAATGATTTGCCGATGAAAGGTCCTGACGATACCTCATCAAACAGGTTTTTAGTCTTGGAGGAGGACTGCTTCAAAGTGCCGGCTGATAGAGGACCATTCTATTCCCAAGTTGGTGGTCAAGAGCACCAATCAAACAACATGTCCCAAGAGTATTGTGATTAACAACGAAGAGCCTAGAGCTCAAGATACAAATGAGGAAGTAGACCTGATTCTGGATAAATGTTGTGTGTGTTGAAAAAAAAGTACAAGAATCTATAGCCGCATTAGCTGAAAGGAGGGTTTCCCTGGAGAATAGCTTATTGCATAGTTATGTGGATAAATCTACAACTGTGAAGGTCTCTGTCGGTTCTTGTGGTTAAAACACCACAAGACATGAACCCCCATATATCTACTTACAAACCTCATGATATGATGTGATATGGCATTTATAAAGCACCTGTACACAAGTGTTTCAAGGCGCGACGAGGCAAGGGAGGGGAAACAGAGGGAAGACAGATACAACGATCTTACTAGGCCAGGTGACATTGAGATCACGCAAGTGCAGGTGAGGGGGGAAAGGGAAAGTGCAGGGGCAAGGGGGAGGGGAAATTTAGTACATAGAATCAACAGTAATAAATAAATAGAATAAATAAAAACAATAGGTAAAATGTGCGGCCAGTTTATGGTAAGTGCAGGGGTGAGTGCAGACATAAAGTGTCAGGAGCTGGTGGGGACTATAGGGATACATAAACAGAGCCCCCAAGTGCAGAGGTCGCCTGGGAGGCAGTGCAGGAGTGCAGCTGGCGGGGAGGGGACCTGGGCCTGAGATCAGAGGTTAGCCAGGTTCAATCAGATGTTCAGCAGGTGAGAGGAGGAGAGAACGCAGAAGCAAAGAGGATACGTGATGCGTTTATGCAAAGGAAAAGGCATGTGATTAGCTCAAATATGAGTTTGGGTATATTTAAAGAATGCAGACTTCAGGGGGCATCGGGACATTTGCAGATATCTAATAATATTCGGAAGCAAGTGGTATCCTCCCATGTAGGAGAACCTTTAGTAACCACTCAGCAGGAGTGATCCCATCAGGAAAATGGAGGCCAAAATATTTGGTGCCAGGAGGATAGCCACTGTGTCTGTATATGTATAATGTTCCCAAGCTAGAAATTTGCATTTACAAAAATCAAGAGGCCAGGACTAACAAAGGCATACATTGGATACAGCACTTTAGGGGAAGCTTCTCAGTGATTAGGGAGGATATCAACCTTTGCGACCGAGGGACGATGCCAGTGATGGTTTTATAGAGACACGCTTAATAGCTTTCTTGTGGATGGGCTCTTCACTATTGAATCACAAACATACCCCTCCACCCTCAGAAATAGAATCACATTGTCCCTCAATACTCCTCTATGTTGTAATCCACCCCAGAAAACAGTGCACGGGATGCATGGTCTCAGGGGGCGGTATGACAACAGTGTTGTTGGTTTGGAAGGGGTGGACTGACTGGTTTGACTTAGTCTAGCCTTATCATGGAACATAGTGGGGGTTGAAAAACACAGTGATCTGCTTCCCAAAAAATTGGGCAATGAGACCATTGGATTTTCAAGGATATAAGGCCTAAAATGTACTCGCCAAGCAAGGACCCAGGGGTAGACCTAGTGGTGATATGTTGATTTTGATTGAAGCCAGCACAATATGCTGAAGAATGTGATACAGGCTTCCCTGACTTCAGCATTTAATAGTTCAGCTGACTGATGGGCAGAGAATGCTCTATTCAATGTATACAATTGCCCATATGGGCCGTCCTGAAATGCAAGTGTAGGGTGGCTCAGAGGAAGTTGAGGGGTTCGGGCGCATCCTCTTACAAACTGGACTGCCGCCTGCTCCAAAGGCAATACAGACTCTATGTCCTGTCCAAGAAGAGAGCCCACATTCAAGCCCACCGCTCTGCGGCATCTAAAAACACAGCCAAACTATTTAAAATCTGCAAGGAACTTAACAGTCTTGCTGCAGTCTCTACTCTCCTGTTCCCTCCCAGGCCCTCTGTACGGCTCTTGTTCTCACTTCATCACTAAAACTCATGACATGCTATCCTCTATCTCCTCTTCCTCTTCTTCTCCCTCTTCCGCTCTTGGCCCCCCTTTGGCCAATTCTTCCTCTCCTCCTTCTTTCTCCTCTTTCTCTCTGACAACACCTGACAAGGTCTCTAGACAAGTCCAATCTATGAATGTGTCGTCCAAACAGGTGCTCCCATGCTCCTCCCGAACCATCAAGTACCATATTGATACCCTCGCTCCAGCCTTGGCCGATTTCTGTAATCACTCTTTTGCCACTGGAACTTTCCCCTCTCTCCTCAAGCACTCCCTTGTGTACGCCTCCTTAAGAACTGTCTGCTAACACTACATGTCTGGCAAACTATCGCCCAATCTCTATCATCCCTTTCCTGGGCAAACTCCAGGAAAAGCTGGCTATCTCCGAGCTTACTCCCCCACTGAATCTGTATCATACTGAATCTGTTGGTTGTCTCCATGACCATCAGTCTGGCTTCAGAGCTGCCACAGGCATGAACACCCATGAAGATCTGCTCTCTAACCTTGATTCCAGCACTCCTTCTGTCCTCATCCTCCTTGATCTTTCCTCTGCCTTTTGACACAATCAACCATGTGATCCTGATCAATCGACTCCGTGAGAACCTTGGCATTACACATCAGAATCCTGGAGTGGTTGACTGCCTTCCTCTTCAATCACTTTTCCCAGGTCCAACTTTGTTCCTTTCTATTTACCACCTCTCTCTCCACCTGTGGCGTTCCCCAGAGCTCTATCCTCTCACCCTGGTTTTTCAACCTCTACTTGGTCCCTTTGGCCTACCTGATCTCTACCTTCTCCTCCTACTTTCAGTTTTATGCAGATGGCACTCAGTTCACCTACAGGCAAATCTGAGCCTCCTCTCCTCTCACGCTCATTCTGACTGTCTATCCACGATTCAGGTTTGGTGCGCCTACAATGATCTCTGCCTTAATGCCAGTAAAACAGAGATCCTTCTCATTAGGACTCCTGCTCCAGCGTTCCCTCTTTCACTCTGGCTGCGCTCCTGGTGCCGTCTTCCTTCGCCTTCGTGTGTCATCTTTGACTCCACTTTCTCTCCTCACATCTTGGATGTCACCAAGAAGTTCCACTACCAGCTGCACCTCCTCAAAGGTATTCTTCCCTTTCTCACCTTCCCCCAGAAGCTCACTGTCTCCAGAGCCCTGGTTCTCTCTGGGCTGGACTACTGCAACAGCCTTTTTCTCAATCTGCCTTCCACTACTCTCCAGCCTCTGCAACTAATCCAGAACAGGACTGCGAGACGTATCCTTGACCTCAAGCACAGGGACTGTATCTCTCCAGACCTGAAATCTCTCCGCTGGCTCTCGGTGGCTGCAAGGATCAAGTTCAAGACCCTTTGCATTGGCCACAAGGCTTTCTGGGGCCGGGGCCCACATTACATCCAACACTCTCTTCCTAAATTCCTTCCTTCTAGAGCCCTTTGCTCAGCTACCTCCAACTCAAAAGGTCAGATGCTTCACCAGGCAGAGAGTGGGGGGGTAGATCTCTCTCCTCTGCAGGTGCCTCCCGTGGTATGGCCTCCCTGACGCTCTCAAACTTGAGCCAGACCACATGAAGTTCCGAAATCAGCTCAAAACTTTCCTCTTTTCCTCTTATTTCTCTCTTTCCCTCCTTGCTGACCTACCTGACGTACCTGCCAGCCACACTGACTGGTTGCTTGGCCTGACTGGGTAACAGGCTCTCTCTTGATCAGTCGCCCCTACACTGCCTCTGGTCTTCCACGCACTTAGGGGCTGTAACTGTAACCTCTATAGCCCCTTGCCTTCTTGCAAACCATAGCCGTGCTGTCCTGTGCTGCACTTACTATGAGCATTGCTACCCGTTTCCCTGTCCCCCCTTTCACTTCTCATCTCGCACTTGCACGATCTGAATGATACAAGGCCTAGTAAGATTGTTTGTCTTGTACTCTCTCTGTCTTCGCCCCCTTGTCTTTTTGCGCCTAGAAACACTTGTGTCCAGGCACGTTATAAATGACTTATCATACTATATCAAATCTTATCATATCATATGGTACTTCCCTGCTCAGTACCATGTTACTCTTACAAGATTTGATTACAAGCTGGGATCATTTGGATTTGAAAACAGTGCATGTCCTGATTTTGGGTGATCTCAATGTTCAATTTGAGCTGTTTAAAGACCTGGAGGGTCTATGGAATGACCAGGAACAGGCCTGGAACATCCCCATATTGGTGTCATATTATCCTGTAAAAGCTCATAAACAGGCTCTATATGCTGCCTGCATACTTTATGATTTGCTACTGACAACATGTAATGGACGTTCCATAAATGACCAGCCCACTAAGCACACTTTCAGGGGATATAGCAGTCTTCACATATAGATCACACCTTTCTTTTGGCTAGTGACTGGCTATCAGTAACCAAATTCGAGGTATTAGACAGTAATGATATCGACCACAAACCACTGTCTATTACTCCCAAATTCCTAGCACAAACAAAATCCTGGCCCAGATGCTCTACTATGAGCCTTGCATATTAAAACTGCAGGTCAAGCCAGGCATGCTATTAAATGGACTAGGCTTATATCCACTGAAAGCAAGCCAACTATCTATAGTGCTGCATTGAGCCCTATTGAAAAGATTTGCAACCCAGAGGTATCTAGCGGTGAAGTACGAACAGAGTTCGATGAACTAGCTAAAAACTTCAGCCCGCTCTTCTCTCAATCAACGGGAGTGATAAAGAAGAAAATAGTAAAACCAGTAGGATGGGTTCATGAGGATTGTAAAGGAGGTAAAATAGAAGGAATGCAATGCTTATCAGGGAAAAAATGTGTGGATAAGAATTGTATTCGGGCACTCAGAGCAAATTACAAGTCATTAGTCAAACTTAAGAAGGATGCATTTAACATGGTAGTGTGGGCTGAACTATCAGAGGCTGTTAAGAGGGGTGACTCAGCTTGTTGTTGGAAAATTGTTTTAGGTAAAAAGGATGGTAGTGATGCCCTTTTGCACTGCAGTTTTGGCACGGCCGAGTGGAAGGCTCACTTTGCAGAGTTATATGGCCCTTGCCAGTTTTTATTGGGGGATGCTAGGGACGAAGATACTTATGAGGAATATTGAGGGCTGGGAATTGGTACCTTTTCTCCCTCTCTAGCTGATGTGGAGGAGGCCACATGTACTCTAGAGTAGTGGAAAGCCCCCGGGCCTGACAGTATACCGACCAACCTGTTCAAGGATGAGCCCTCTGTGTGGATGCCTGTTTTGTGGCGAGTGGTCAATGCAGTGATCGCTACCAACTGTGTCCCTGATTTATGGAAGGAGGCAGAGGTGGAACCAATATATAAAAAGGGTGGTGGAGACCACCCTGGCAACTACCGACCAATCTCGCTATTGGACAGGAAAGATTTTTGTCAGGGATACCTTGGACCATCTCCAAGAGTGGGTCATAGCAAGAGATCTCATTAATCATCTCCAGGCAGGTTTTAGGCCTTGGATGAGTACCATAGACCAATACTTTCAATAATTCCTCATTTTACAGAAATATACATTAATTTGCAAAGTCAAGGTTTATGCAGTATTTGTTGATTTAAAGACTGCATTTGACACAGTCCCCAGGAGCCAACTTTGGCAAATTTTTTACACAAGGGCTATGCCGAGCTATCTAGCTATACTCATTTGATAATTGTATTCTGCTAGTAGGGCTATGGTTCGCTGAAGACTGGGGAGAAGTCGCAGAGTCCTTCAAGGTGGGAAGAGGAGTTAGGCAGGGATGTGTCCTTGCCCCACTCCTCTTTTTCCTTTACATCGATGAAGTGGTCACCGAGTTGGTGGATAGCTGTATTGTGAATCAGTTTGATCCACCTAGGATGGGGCAAGATGTTTTTCCAACGTTATTTTATGCTGACGACACTGCATTGTTGAACATGTCACTAACGGGGTTGAGACGTTCCCAAAATTGTTTTGTTGGCAAATAACAGTGGGATTAGAGCTCAACAAAAGTAAGACCAAGGTGATGGATGTTGTGCCAAAATGTTCTAAATGCCAGATGTTGTGGGTCGAAATTGATGGTCATAGACTTGAGCAGGTCCCATAATTTGATTACCTGTCAGTCAGGTTCTCGGAAAGGGTACCTGGACTGCTCAGATGTCCAAATCATCGATCACCGTGGAGAAAAATGTCAGAGGTGTGGTCAAATTTCACGCACGTCATGGCTAGGGCAAGGTGATGCCTGGTATAGTGATATACAAGATGCAAGCCCTGTCTTCGGCCCTATATGGTGCCAAAATCTATGCCAATTGTGGATTCTTGGTCAAAGTTTGTTAGAACTGCGGCAAGCGGCCCTAGTGCCCAGTTGCTCATGGAATGTGACATTGTACCAACCAAAGAACAAGTAGTGAATAAACCAGTGCACTACTGGGTAAGATGCTGGGCAGCACCAGCATTGGGGAACTATAGAGAAGCTCTCAACCACATTTTGAATATTTGAATATTGAAGGTGGATGTTCTTTGCCAAGAGTCGCACATGTAAAGAATAAATTGCCTGTGTTACATCTGGCCCCTACATGCAGTGATCCAATGGCATTGCTAACAGAACATAAACATAAGGTTCAAAGGGCATCAAAGTCCCTTTCTTGGGACAGATTGAAGGAGGAATGCTCTATGTTGAGCCCAGGTTTGAAGTATCTGATATGGAAACAAGAACCATGTTTTGAAGAGCATTGCAACCTACTTCAGCCAAGTTGTGCACAGGCACTATACATTGAATTCCGGCTCAACACTTTGAAAGTAGCCACCGTTACAAGAAAGTGGGGCGGCCGTAACTCAACTATATGCCCAGTATGTGGACATGGGGATGAGACATTAATGCACTTCCTGATATTCAATGAAAACTTTAGGGAACTAAGAGTTTTGTACTTGCTCTCACTATTTAAAACTGCACGTATTCTAAGAGTAGTTAATGCTGTCTTTTTGCAAGACCCCAAAGAGTTTTAATACCATATATCGTGTTGCAAGATATAATCGCACAGCTTGGATTAAATGTATTCCAAGAATTACATGGCTGTCTACAAATAACAGTAAGGTTGGAATTTTATAATAGGTTGCTACTTTGTAAGAGCGAGAATTCATTGACATAGGAAACCAAGCCTGTATAGTGTTTATGCACATAGCACTTTACTAAATGGGATACTGCATGGATGTATGGATATTTTATGCACTTAAATGTTGCATTCGCATTGATTTTAACGTGTGTATATTATTGTGTTTTACATTTTCTAATACGGCTTTTATAATTGGCAAGTTCTATTCTTTTTACTTTTCTTAAGCATATCTTGTGTGTAATCATTTGTTTGATGCTAAAGGCAAATAGTCGAATAAAGCTTGTGAAACGAAAAGGAAAAGGTGCCCTGCAGGAGCCACTCACTTAGTGCACAGATGTCAGGGTGACAGAGATCCAAGCTGGCGGAACAGGTGCTGAATATCACAGTTTTCAATTCCTCACCGGAAGAACAGCCCCATGGACTTCAGTCGCAACAATGGTTTTTCCAAATATGCATGACCAATGAAGAGTGCCTTGTACCACATGCCCAGAGCTGAAACATGTCCAAATTAGCACACCAATTGTTGGTGAAGTCAGGGGTTTCAAAGTGACCAGCAGTCAGCGGGTGGTGTGCATGTTTGCAGAAATTGGCCAGCCAGAGCTGATTGGAAACAGGAGATTGGAGATGTTGAGAGAATGCAAAGTTTAGAGAGGAGTAAAGAAGGAGGTAAGATTTGAGGAGGAGCCAGTGATAAGAGACAAGGAAGGTGGAAAAGCTGAGGAGGAAGGGAAAACACTGAGTAGAAGGCAGATATTAACTCCGAGGAGCAGCTTGTCATTGAAGTATAGAAGGAGGGGGAGAACTAAGAAGGATGAGGAGGGGAGAGAAGAGTTGAAGAGAAGGTGGAGAGAAAACAAAGAAGGAGAGGAGCCGCCAAAGTAGGAGAGGAAGGACTTTAGCACTGGAGGAGAGGAAATACAATTTGGGATGTCAGAAATCAACAATAGGAACCCTCAGCAGGGAAACCGTCTGAAATTTCGAGAACAGCCTGTAAAGTCTCAATGGTAATTTTTCCTCTTGCGGAAATTGTGGTTTTTGTTAAACATTATTTTGTTTTATTTTGCATTTTTAAGGCACTTATGCATCAAGCAAATTGTGTTTCAAAGCACCAAAGTGTGTTAGAATAGACACACATGCCAGTTCCTTCCACCACAGTTGCCCACATGTCAAGGCTAAGGAAATGGACCATGCACCACGATGACACCAACGGCTGAAATACACCAATCAATGGAACAAAGACTTTTACATTTTGCGACTGAGTGACATTAGGAAGAGATCCAGAGGACTCAACAAACAACTGTTTCAAACGATATTTAGAGCATGAAACAGACTTTTGACATTCTGATTATCATTTCCAATTTGAGAACATTTGGTCATACAAACAAGTGTGAAGAGAGGGAAAAACCTATGATGACTGTGTGAAATTGTTATTATTGACCCATATATACATCTTCACCAAGTATGGCATACCCTTTTCAGGTAGGAAGGTGGTTTCACATTTGTAAACAAAGTGTTTTGTTGACCTTTTTCCATGTTATATTTGTTAGAAACCCCAGAACTTGGACATCAGACAGATTTGACTTTGTTCCGAGGAATGTTTACCAGAGGCATGAGAGGAATGAGGATATGGGCTTTGTAGGATGTTTTAATTGGGAGACACATTTAGTTTGGGGGAATTTTCCACCACCCCAAATCAGGTGTGAACCATTATGTATTTATTGAATAAAGTTCTTTTTATGAACATGGCAACCCTAATTTAACAAAATGTATTCTAAAAATGGTCCCTCCACTTTTGGGAGAAGAAACACACAGGGTTCACCAACGGTCTATTTATTAATACAATAGAAATACATTAATCAATTTAAATATCAAAATATTATGCAACTAGGAAATGTCAACTCCAATGGTGATCAATACTGAAGTCACCTCAATTGGCTATGCTACATGTACAGGAACAGAGCCTTGTGTTACACACACATCACCATATTCACATTTGAACTATCCTGAGCATGGATCAAACATGCGTGGTACAGTGCAGGAAGGCTCAAGATGAAATTTCTATTTTATAGTCAACCAAATGTAATCCGAACATCCCTCTCTATCTAAATGTCTCTATTCTTATTCCTTGCAAATAAATATCCATTCGCTCAATGGAGATCTCAGAAATGAAAACAGCTTTCTAGAAAACTCAAACAAAAGACTAGCTATTTAACATTCCCACTTAAAAAATAAAATGTATGTCTTCAAGATATGCTTCAATGGTGCTTCTATTTCATTACTGTGTAATAGTGCACATTTCTCATTTTCAACGGGCCACTTCAAAGCAGCAAAATTTGTAGCACTTAATAACACTTTACCTTTTGTCTTGAGTGATTCGGCACTAATAACATGATTCTGCTAGAGGATGTAATCAGAAATTACTTCAATATCCTTATCTTTTAGGTTTATACACAGTGAGATATCCTTTTGACTGCTATAATATTTCTTCTGTGTTTGATCATAACACAGAGAATGTGTCAGGAGTTCACCAAGTACACACTCCCTAGAACTATTCTATCAAATCTTAATTCCAGAAGCACATACACTACTGAAATATTTCCTATCTTCTTAGGATGTACAATCAATGTGCATAACTCCACCCCTCAGTACTTACAAATGACAGAGGCCAAAATTTGATAATCTAAACTCCTTTGGAGTATTTTTCCCCTATGAATAATATTTCCTGTTGACATTATACTCACATAAGAATTTCATTTAGCAGTCTCCCAGACAGGTTAGCACTATCTTAAGGACTGGTCCAACTCTCCTCCTAAAGGAACAGCAAGATGGGATCAGCTTCCCTCCAAAGTCTGATTCCCTTCTTTATATTTAAGGCATGTCTGTTGTCTCTTCTACTGAAGAAGGTCTGGATTTTAACCTCCATATGGGTCTATCTGAAAGTGCACTGATTATACTCAAAAATGGGCCCAATGGAATGCATTCTAGCCCATTCTCCTTTCTGTTGTTTTCAATTCTCCTTTCCCTCCTTTTTACCATCAGTCAGCGAGTCAGCAAGAGAGTGAGCAAGTGAGTCTCTCCAGAATCCATGGGTTTAACATGTTATAGATAAGAGTGCACTCCTTTCAGAGGGGTGCACAATTTCTCCGATCTAATTGGTCAATGCATGTAATTTAGCAGTGCTCCACAAGTGACCGCACACTAAGCCATACTCTCCTTGTTGATTGGACATACCAATGAATCGGACAGTTCAATGGGAGCGACCTCCAACCCAATTTCCTTTGCACTTCATGTGACGCCACCTTGGAGATGTTTACATTAAACAACTGCAAACCCTCAAAGGGATCTATCTGATCGTTGTGTGCCCCCAAAATATTGTAAAAGAAAATGCTAAATGCAGAAATTGAGGCATGCATTGATCACGTGGATCACACTTAACTGCATTTGATAAAGAAGAAAACTGCGTACCCGGGACTCATCGGTCTCCTTGCGATATGAGTTTCCTATCCCTAAAGTGAGTAGGTACCTCCGCTGCAAGGTCCTTTTTATTTTATTCTTTAAACTTTATTAACCTCCTCGAAACTTGCAATGGAAGCGGTGGATCACCCCATAGACATCAAATCCCTGGATGCCGTATTTGCCATATTGCGGCCTCTATTGTGAATCTGCGCTAAAACGGCGATTCACATTTTCAGTACTAGCAAATGCGCAGTAACTGTATATTCAGAATCATATTTTCTGTATTTTTTAGAGATTCCCCTAAACATCATGTTCATGCAACCATGTCACCAATCTGTTCATCAGATTATTCTAATTCATATGAATCAAATGGTGCTAGTCTGATTTTGACACGACATGTGATGTATGTGTTACAATTGTTGGCTTTTTACACAGATACTTTTATTCAAAAATAATGTTTCGATCCTAGAATAACAGTCAATTCAATTAAATTGGGATCTTTATTTTGGCATACACCACCATAAAAGATTCACATACAATAATGATACATCGTTTACAAGTTCCAAAACAGTGATAAAATAAACAAAAGAAGTTTGAAAAATGCCTTGGTGAATTAACAACAATGCAGAATTTCATAAATTTAGTAAAATATCAGAAATATATAACCATAAAAATAACAGAATTGGTGAGCAGTGAGACCGGAAGGACTCTGCATATTATTGTGTTCGACCTCCCAAGGTGCAATATTGGGCACAAACTAGATTCAACAGTGTCGGTATTCATAAAGTGATTAAGTGCAATTATCAGCCTGATAATGTGCTTTACAGTTGTCGCTGGTGTATGGTAAAAACTACCCCAGTAAAATGTATTTTTTTAATTTTTAAGACTAGGATCATCTCATCAAATCGAGAGAAAAAGAGATTTTGCACATATTTTAAGCACGTTGGACGACTGCTATTACTTTAGTGATCCTGGTTTTTTTGTGGATCTTCGTGTGCATCCCCTGCTTAAATATGACCCCAGGGTGAAGGCACCTCTCACCTCCAAACACAAGAGCAGGTCTAAAATATATTAGCCCACTTTCTCTGAGGATGCTTGTCGGCCAGTTCTTTCTAATATTTGCATAGGTAGGACAAAGCAGAATAAAATGTGCCAGCTTTTCTATAGCACCGCAAGCACAGCATTGGGTAGCTCCATCCTTCCATCCTGAAGTACACACGACAAATGGCAGAACATCCAACTTGACTCTGGAAAGCAGAATTGTGTGTTGTTGATTAGTCACAAAAGTGTGGTACCCTGGCAGTACCCTCATGGGTCTTAGTGTAAGAAATGTCCTAACCTGTGTTTTCCCTTATATGCGCCAACAACTGCTCAATCCTGAGTTTTGAAATCCCTTTGTGAATCCTAGTCAGCAACTCCTGATCAGTGAAACAGGTTCCCAGGCCCAGGTTATATAAAAAGGACTTAACGTGGATGAGCCAGTCGACCTTACACCAGCCACTGAGATAGGTTGTTAAGCAGAAGTTTAGTTAAACTCTCCCATCTATCGGACCAAAAGCTGTGCCAAAATAGAATGGGTCTGGATTGAACAGTATCCATCAGATACGTCAGTCCAGACTCCAAATGTAGTTAGACTGGGATATGGAGAGTAGCCTTATTATAAAATAATGTTTTGCTGTCTGAAGGGAGGATAGGTTAGTGTGGCCCCATATTTCACAACCATATGTACCAGCCGTTACTGCTTTACTACTATAAATAGTCACCATGTGTTCAGATGAGTGATGCCTGAGGTTTTTAGCAAATCTCAAGATACCCCCTAAGATCTGTCTGATTTTTGTCACTCATTTCAGTATATGGTTCTCCCAGGTCAGTTTGGCATTGAATCTCAGGCCGAGGTAGTCAAATGTGTTACAAACCTCAAGCAAATGCCCCTTCAGACAGATCCTTGGGGTGGGATTCCTTCTCCCTGAAACACACACTATTTTTCCACTTTCTCAAATTCACTCTATGCCCCATATCTGTCATTTTTGCTGTGTACCCATAACCAGAAGTTGCCGTGATTTCACTGTATTTGCCATTAAAACACCATCAGCTGCTGAACTTAGTACTGATGATTTTCCTACCATCGCACCTTGGGACATTGACCTTTAAGGTGAGCTGAGGCTTTTCTAGTGAGATGGTATATACATTAAATAGGAGGGGGCCAGAACACACCCTTGCCAGACCCCTTTTCCTACCTTTATTCCTTACTGTGCTCACCTCTCATGCCATAGTGTACCCGTGCACTGAAATTTTCGTGAGGGGGCCAGGCAAACCCATTTCGCTCAGTGTTCTCCACAGGCAATTCCTGTCTACATGGTCAACGGTGGAGCTCAACTCCATAAAGGCCACATAGACAGGAGTGCCCAGGATTTTGATGTACTTGGCCAGGATCAGGTAGGCGTTCATACCCTGAAAAATAGTTCCAATTCCCAGCCTAAATGCAAGTTGGGTGTCCGACAGCACATTGTTGTCCTGAACCCATTCCTCAATCCTTTTTAGTAGAAATCCTGCAAATAACTCCAATAGTCTAGTAAAGTAACCAGACAGTAAGCATATGGGTCCTCCAAGTTTCCTTTTTTTAAATATAGGTACTATCATTCCAGTAAGCCAATTTGGTGGCAATGTGTTCGAATTGATCAGTGCATTGAAAAATTGTACCAGGAAGGTGTCCATATTTCAGGCTCACAGATATTATTAGGAACACCATTAAATACCAGTGATTTGTTAGACATTTGCCCAGATAACACATGATGCTTCTCAACCACAGTAAAGGTGGCAGCAGATCCGTGCACCTAAAATTCCCCAACTCTTGTATTTCGGGACAATCAATTCCACAGAGGTACAAAGCTCGGTAAATGGTCTATTCATGCCCTTTCCAAGAAATAAATCTCTGGGAGTTCCCTTACTCCCAAGTCTAGTTCTTTACTATTTCTTGACACTATGGACTAAAAGTCCTTAATATTGTTTTGACCTGCCACGACAAAGAGCCTATCCCACCTCACTTTCGCCCTTGCCACCCTTCTCCTTGATGGTTATGTCTCCTGTCTCTGATATATGACTAATGTCAGGGGACTGACATTTTAGTGCAAGCAGTAAGGCTTTCCTCTTGTCCTTACAAGATTGGGAGAGCCAGGATCTCCTTACTCTACTGGCCCTCTCTATATTGGGACATGGTGCTCTGAATATCTTGCCTCAGTTCGCACCTATGTGGGAAAACCCATCTATAATAACCCCAGACTACTATGGGGTAGCAATCATGTAAGTATCTCTTCTCTACAGTAGCAGATAGTCGCCGTCTGTAGGGAGACGTCATTGGCAGGTGTCCACCTGAATACCCAGAATCCTTTTTAAGTTAGATTACTAGCAAGAACTGATGGGTTTACTGGAGGGGAAGCCCCTTGATCCGAGGGGCAGGTGAATATGAGAGGGTTATGGTCACTTTCACTCCTGTCTATAATCTCGAATCTGCATATGTTAACCCATCATAGGGCAGGTATCAGTATGTAGTCAATTATGCTCCGCTGCTGCCGGTTTTACAAAAGTAAAATTGCCTGACAAGGAGGAGGCAGTTTTCCCATTTACTGCTCTGAAGCCTCTCTCGAGTAGTATCTCACACTGTCACTGTATATGGCACTGTCTGAGGTGGCCAGGATTGCCTACTTAGCTTTTGGTAGACGCAAAGCTGCTTCCTCTTTGCTATCATGTAGTAAATCGACCCCTGTGTTGTTGTTATAAAAATTCACCAGACCAAGCTCCTGTCTGCCTCTCAGCTTGAGGCGGATACAAATACAATTTGAAGCCGACCTCAAGGGGCACATTTTAGATACTGATAGTCTGATTGAGAGATATATGGCAAGGCCACCGAGGGACTGCTCTTGGTGCTGAGCCTGACAGCGGGGACTTAGTGGAGCATATATCCTTGGCTATGGACCGGGTTGGTGGCCCATGTTTCTTGGAACATGAGAATCTGGTGTTGGATGATAGCATTTCACCTGTCGGGATTGCTGGCCCTACCCTTAAAGCCAGTAATATTCCAGATTATGATTTTGAATGTGCTTGCCTTGTCCTTCTTGACACTTTCTGGTTCGATACTGCAGTCCTCTCCCTCCATTTTAGTGACCATGATCGGTGCAGTGCGTAGTTTAATTGGTAGAAGCACAAACCTGGAGACAGGGGGGCAGTTATGCCTCTCCCGACATGTTTGGAATGGTACAGTGTTCAATTGGAAAAGGTGCTGGTCTAGGGTCAGGGGAGGTTAGTTCGAGGGGAATAGAGCTTGCACCTGTCTGTCACTCCACCCTATCTAAGGATTCCAGAACCTCATACTTAGTTCTGTGCTAGAAATGCACACCCTTATCTTTACCAACCGCCAATTGCCCTATTGCTGGTAAGTATGGATGCCTGGGTTGGTAACTATCTCCAGAAAAAGGAGAGGTGTAGAAGCAGCTTAGTGGAAATAGGCCTATATCTGATCAACCATGGCATCATGGTTACCCTTCCAGAGTACTTTACGGGCAAGTATTGAGTTTCTAAAAGTTAAGGTTACACAATCCCCCAAATAGTTTTTCCTATTGGTGCCTAACCAGGTTGACATTTTGGCCATCAAGTGCTCTGACCCCCTTTTTACACTAAGTCCACAAGTCGTTTTAATAAAACATATCACCTTATTCAGAAGAGAGACAGTATTCTAAGAATTTGGATCGTGAAGCTTGGGGACGTTTGAAAGCACCACCACCAATGGGGGGTAAATTCATACAAAAATTGGCATGCCTCTCTGTGGATGCACCACTCTCTGTTTCCTCCCCTGGTCCAGATGGCAGTATTTCCGGCAATCCCCTTTCCCGACTCGTCTGCAGTAATATGTCTCTTAGGTACCTTTGATCTATTATGTTAGTGTCATCCTTGTGTGGAATTGTGACCAGTACATTCCTTCTTCCTGTCAATTTCTCGGCTTTGTCAGCCTTACTAGTACACCTGGGATCCCTGTTGCCACAGTGGTGTATCTCTGTGTTAGTGCTCAGAGTCAAGAGTTCAGTGGGCTTAGTACCGCATCATCTTATCCACCTTACTTTCAATTCTCTTTAAGATCTCATTAATGATTAGAATGTGGCTCTCCATAAGGGCGAGCCTTTTCCCATAGGTGTATTCGGGGTAGGTTTCTTTTAGTAGAAGAGTGTTCACTAGGTTACAAAAGCTACACTGGCTGGAATTTGCTTTGGGTTATTTGGTTGCTGATGGCACAGTCATACTCGTTAACACATTTACAGAAGTAAAGCGGCTACCCTTGCCATCGTTTGCAGAGCGTGATTTCATTTCTGTTGGAACAGTCGTGGGTTTGTTTCTGAAGTTGCTCTGGTATCCCTTTCCTAGATGCAGAGCAGGCTCCTCATGGCGAGTTCCCTGAGCGTGACTAATCTCGGACAGTGCAGGGCCTGCATTTGACATTTCCTCCTTGCAATACAATTGTCAGCTTGGGTTATTGGGGCTTTCAAAGCGCAGACTGCCTTTTTGAGAAAAAGAACGAGTTCAAGTATCCCACCACTAGTCCCTGGTGTTGTAATAGATCTGTTCTTAGAGCCGCCTGCCACTGTGAATTTATGCTGATATATATTACCTCTGGAAACATCTGAGGTTTTTAGTTTCCTGTTCCACCACCCCCGCATTGCTGATCAGTTAGTTTACTCTTAGCCATCCTGGCACATGCGGTTTCGGAGAGGACAAGGGGTCTGGGATATAATGCCCGACTCCTGAAATCTGTGGAAAATAGGTGCAGATGAAGTGCCAATTATTATTAAATGAATACTAAATCAGTGAGGTTAGCAATAACAAGTTAATAGGTATCAGTAAGATAGTACCAAAATAGTACAACAAACCAGGGCAAAAAGTCAACAATCCGGTCCAGTGCAGAAATACTTACAAAAGTTCAACCCTCGCCTGCCACCTCCATCCCCTTTCATTGTAAGACTTAGTAACAGGATTTAGGGTGCTTCATGTCTGTCCCTGGACATTAGTGAATGAAAGGGGTAGTTGAGGGTGAGGAAATGCGAAATCTGGGAGCACAGTCCAGACGGGAATGTACCGAATAGTCCAAAACAGATCTGAAATCGCAGTTTAGAGTTCTTTTAAGTTCATGTGGCTCCTCGACATTGGTGGTAGAGGAGCAGAAATGAAAAGGTAGAGGGGTATGCAGTCACTGAACAAAAATAGGAATAGGGCTATTTGGTCCGTTCTCAGTGACTCGATGCCTCAAAGACTCAATGACTCCCTTTAGCCAGCACTCCAGAGTCGGCAGTGTAAAATTTCCTCTCGAATACTGGAGTACAGATCCTGCATTGAAGGGCTTGTGCTAGTTTATGGCACCGAGTTGCTGAGTACCTGTGGCACCAAAGAGGAATGCCTGAATGGCTTGAGGGGCTGTGCCCTAGCCCCCCCGGCCCCCTTGTGAGCCACCGTGTTACCTGATCCTGGTTTCTACTCCTCCCTAGTCTACTCTCAGAATGTAGGCTTTCTGTTGTAATTCTGTCGCACTGTGTGTAGCATGGCCAACAATGCTGTAGGTAGTCACTCACCGACCGAGCTTGCAGGTAACATGCAGCCGCGCCTGAGGGAGCCCGCTGGTAGTTGCTGCCGTACCGTGAGTGATGAGCTGGAATGAGCCTGGACTTCACGTCCTAGACCACAGACTGCCCTGACTAACCAGACTGCACTTTACACTGCTTCGCCGCAAATAATCTATTTGAGTCATGGGAGCAGGTGTTAGGGGTGGGGACTAATTAGAGCCCCTCCTTCCGTCTCCTCCAGGTCCTCAGCTCCCAGCACCCTGGCCAGACTCTGCTTTGCAGTGCTTCGCTGCAGCCTCACCTCCAAGGATCTATTTAAGTCATGGGAGTAGGGGGAGAGGGCGCTAGAGAGCCCAGCCAAGATGGCTGTGGGCCAGTGACCTCCCAGCACCATACTAATATCTGGATAAGATCCTGTCATCTCCCCAGCCGATCAACATGATCTACTGCAGATGCAGGCTATAGGAAGATCTTGTGTATAACTGAAAAAACTCTAGAGTCTGCTGGACCCATGGAAGCAGAGATATAAACAGCGTTGCCAGAGCCCCCTTGAACCACTGCCCATGTAGCATGAAGCTGGGCTGCCCTAGGGAGGAGGTGGTCCCGGACGAGAGGCAAACCTGTGCGCAGTGGCATACATATCAGAAAGGAAATAAGGTAGGGGGTATGTAGGGTATTTTGTGGAGATTTGGGGCCTGACGGTATTTTCTTACCGCCGAAATATAACTTAGCAACAATCACTCCTTGTATTCAGATTGGGCCATGTACAACAATAATACAGTGAACATGCATTATTTCAGCACCCAGGCATGCATATTTGGTATGCGTGGGTGGTAGGCGCGGTTGGTGGTATTTTGGTGAGCATAATTCCCTTGTTTTATTTGTGGCCCCAATGTCCAAAATCCCTTATCTTTGCTTAGATTTTTCGTGTAATCACTAGAGAGACCTCAGACCTACATTTTAGGAAAACCACATTTTTCAGTGATAGTGTGCCACCATGGGCGATCTCACTGACTTATTTACGACAGAGAGCTATATATGGTAATCTTGTGGTAATTTCCACTACCTTATATACGGTAGGGAGCTATGTTCAGAGAGTCTCTCTTCCCGTTGGCTCATGTACCTCCAACGAGCTATGCTACAATCACTCACAACTGTTCATACTGAATCTGACATGCACACATCTGTCTTAAAATGACCATTGCACTGTTTAAAAATCTCCCCACTTCATCGGCATTGTAATGGTAAATATTAAATACACCACCCGTCTGTTTTCAAATATTTTTCTGTATTATAAAATTTGCATTTAAACACGATCTCACTCTTTACAGAAATAAATAAAATGGTACAGTAAAAGCATTGTCTATGACACACTGCAAAGAGCGTGGCGGAGAACAGAACTCAAATTGCAACATTAGCATTTGATTAAGGCATGCACAGGAATTCTACACTGACTGCATATTACCGTACACACTCAGCTCCCACACTTCTCATTACCTTATCTTTTTAGCTGTTCTCTTTGGCTGTTCTCTTTGTGAATGTGGCTCCCTTGGATTAACTCCAGCAAAAAGGAACGCTTGCCTTCTCAAACCGGGTTCATTGCCTGGAATTCTCAGATTTTTCAGATAGGAACGCCTCAGCCAGTGGAAAGGTTTTTCTTTCAGCTCTCCCCAATCTCGACTGCCAAATCTTGACTGTAGCAGGACGCAGGGATCTGCATTCAGTCAGGAGTCCCACAGCCAGGTCTTCTCCCCAGTAGTGCAGAAAAATGTCTGCCTGTCTTTTTCCCCGTTACTGCCCACTAAAACTTTCCTCTCAGCCCTCTGTATGACGTGTCCCAATGAAATCCATCATCTCTCATCCTCCTACTCTTCAACAATAGCTTCGCTTATACATTTGCAATTGTTGCAAATCTGACTTCCTTCTTCCTGCAGTTACTGTGCACAAAAACACGGAGAAACAGGCAGAGAAGAGAAGAAAAAAAAATCTGCACACACATTTAAATGGCTTTCAGAGTATGCCTAATTCTGCAGTGGAGAACACATTTTATTAGTGGGTTATGTTAAATAAGGTTTTATTAGTCACGTTAATGGTTAATAGATTAGCTGTTAATTTTCAAATGTGTCTCTAGCAATATAGGCAGAGTATGCATTTTTAATGTAAAAATGTGTGCTTTTACAATGAGTAACTGGATTTGCATTTTATATTTAAAATCGTTTTTGACTGAATAGCCTGTCTTTCCTTGTTAATCTGGTGACCCATATAGCAATGCACCGCATCCTTGTGGTGGTGCTGCAAAAAAATTGTGCTACTTGTGCAGTAGTGCTGTACTCTGTGCTGTTTGCTACCTGTGTAGTAGTGCTGTACTCTGTGCTGTTTGCTAAATATCCTTACATATACCCTCCTTTTGTTTTTAGAACTTGGCTATAATCCAAGCCAATTCCTAAAAACAACTTGTTCTTTTTTTTTTTTTACAATATAGCAATCCAACAAAATGAATATTCATGTGCATCAATGAAAATTTGCAATCAACATTTCATCTGAGTCCATCAGTTCATAAAATGTTCCACATTTGCCTTCTCAGTGGAAGTGGCATTACTTTAAGTTTAAATTTTCCAAGTCAATTAAAAACAACGAAATAAAACAACTAACTAAAACAAATAATTAATATAACAAATTAAAATAAATAATTACAATAATAAATACGTGGAACTTCATATGCCGGAACTTTTGTTTTGTCTCTTTTGGTATGTCTCGACCAGCGATGTTATTCGGTTCATTCGAGTACTCTTTCATCTTGGCAATCTTGAATCCACAGTAGTCATCTCTTTTGGCATTCCGGTTATTTTGTCTTCACCTCCACCTGGAGGCAGGCATCTTTTGGTCTTCATCCAGGGGACTCCAGGACTCCATCGTCTCTCCCGTGGGCTCTGATCTCGGAACCTCCGATCAAATAATGTTAATTGTCTAAATCAAAATAGAAAATAAACAAATTAAGTACATAGCGTAATACTAACTTCATCCTTTTGCCAAAAATAAAACATGCTTGGTAAAAATATTTCATTTTTTTTTTTTTCTGAAATTAAACACAAGTTAAAAGAAAACAAGCAGATATTCAATATTTAACACACTTTCTCTCTGCACACCAACCATGAGCTTCCATTATATGTGCATTTATTTATTTATTTATTTATTTATTTATTTATTTATTTATTTATTTATTTATTTATATTATATATTTTTACATATATTACAGTGTTTATGTGCCATCATAACAATCAACTTTTTTTTTTTAACATCTTTGTCACTGCCTCCTGACTACACCCACTTATTTTCTCCTTTTTTGTTCAAGGAACTTTATCTGTCTCTACATGCTCAAGCTGCCTGATCTCATGTCTGGGATGGCATGGTTTGATTTGATTTACATGGACAAACTGCTCTATTGCTGTTTCACCTTCATTTTTCAAAATTTTATACACTACAGGAGAGACCTTATCTATAATTCGAAATGGCCCCTGCCAGGCCGCTAGAAATTTAGAATTTTTCTGTTTACTTTTTCCAAAATGAAACTTGTATACCTGATCCCCTACACTGTATTCCTTTACTGATGTCTTTTTATCATAATATGATTTTGCACTGTCAGCAGCTCTTTCCAGATTTCTCTGCACAAAAGCAAATGCATGTTGCAAATGTCTCCTCAGTTCATCAATATATTCATGAACTGTGGATGCAATCACAAGGGTTTGCTCATGTGTTCTGTATAGTAGGTGTTGTGGTAACACCATTTTCCTACCTGTTAAGACCTCATGGGGGCTAACACCTGTTGCTTTGGCAGGAGTCGACCTGATTGCCATCAAAACCAATGGTAAACGCAAATCCCAGCTGGAACCTGCTTCTGCCACAAATTTCTTTAAAATATCCACAACAGACCTATTGCTTCTTTCAACTGTACCTGAAGACGCCGCCCGATATGCGATATGTAGTTTCCTTTTCACACCTAGTATTTGCCATACTTTACTCATTAGAGTACTTGTGAAATGACTTCCTCTGTCTGACTCAATTCTTTGTGGCAACCCAAACCTTGAGAACACATGGTTCACCAGCAATGTGGCTGCTGTTTGCGCACTACAATCTGGTGCAGGAATGCACTCAATCCACTTCGACATCAAACATACCACACTCAAAATATAACGGTGTCCCCTGCTCAACCTTTTTAAAGGACCTACATAGTCTATTTGCAAATCTGACCATGGGAGAGTTAGGCCTCTTTTCATCAATGGTGCTCTATGCATTGGTGAAGCAGGTTTAAATTGGGAGCATACTAGACATCCTCTAGTATATAATTCCACATCTTGGGACATATGAGGCCAGTAAGCATAATCTTTAAGTATTTCTAATGTTTTTTGTGAACCTCTATGGCCTGCAGTTATGGCATCATGTGCATGGTGTAGCATTAGTCCTCTGAATGAAAGGGGTACTACCCACTGTATTTGCCCTGTTATGGACTCTCCAATCATGAGCCCATCCTGTAATCTAATTCGTGTTTTGTTCTTTAATAACACCCTCAACTCTTCTTTTCCCATACAATCTTTTTCTGTTAAAGGATTTTGTTCAGGATCTATCAAATGATTATAATAGATTCCCAAAATTTGATCATTCTTTTGTGCCTCAATCAAATCTTGGTCTGGCGTGTCATGACTCCACTGCACCACCGGTTGATCTATCTCCTTTGGTGCTTTAGAACGTGTCACTGCATCAATTTGTATTTCACCCATTAAATAATCAATATGTAGCAATTCTCCCATCACAGCCCCAATCTTAGCCAGATGGTCTGCCTTATCATTTCCCTCCTTATCCTCTCCTGGTGTTTTTAAATGCCCACGAATTTTTCTCCAGTATATTGTTAAATTATTTTCTGACACCAATTTGTCTATGGCTTGTATCATTTTTCCATGTTTAAGTGGCTTTTTGTTGTATGTAACCATGCCTCTTGCTTTCCAACCAGGCAAATACTCCACAAAGCTATTCCGTGCATAGTCAGAATCAGTCACCAGGACAATTTCACTGAACTTTTTATCAACTGCAGTAGCAATTGCTTTATAGATGGCTGCCAATTCCGCCACCTGACTGCTCCTATCCCCAATCCTCATCCCTATACTGGGGACGCCTTCACATTTCAACCAGACATTTCCTATTCCTGCCACTAATTGTTTATTACTGTCATTTTCAATGTGAAAAGCACAACCATCCACATATACAGTTGGCAAATCCTTGCATGTTTTTTCATCAAAAGCTTTGTGTGATGATTGTTCAAATTCCTGCAAACTAGTTTCCACTTCCATTTCATTTGGTATTTGTTCAGCTGCACAGTCATGTAAGTCAGCTAACCCTTGAGCAATTGGGCTCTTTTTATTTTGTCCATATCTCACTTCTACGGGAAAACCTTGTAATGCCAGCGTCCATGAAGTGATTCTGGATTGCGCTGGATTGCCTGATCTAATCCTTTTACTCTCTAAAAATTGCAAAGGTTGATGATTTGTTTCAATAATCACCTTTTCTCCCTGAACAATGGGGCGGAAATGTTGTAGCGCCCACACAGTGGTTAATAGGGCCTTTTCACATTCATTAAATTTCATTTCAACTTGGGAAAATGCCTTACTTGCATATGCAATGGTTTTGTGATTCAATTCGTGTTTTTGTGATAATACTGCTGACATACAATGTTCAGAAAAACCTATTTCTATAAAGAAATCCCTGTCCTTTATGGGGTAGGCTAAACATGGTGCCTTTACAAGACATTCCTTCAATCTAGCCACTGCATCAGACTGCTCTCTTTCCCATCTCCAGGGAGTATTTAGTTTAAGCAGTTTAGTCAATGGTTGAGTGATTTCTGCATAATTCTCAATGAACTTTCTGTTATAGCCTGTCATCCCTAATAAACTTTTTACTCCTTTCACATTTTTAGGATCTTTTAATCTTTGTATGGCCTCTATTTTCTTCCTTTGTGGATTTAGCCCATGTTCAGTCACTTCATGCCCTAGAAAGTTAACTTTTTTCTTGCACCATTGTGCTTTTTGCAAAGATACTTTGGCGCCTGCTTTCTGCAATTTGCCAAGTACATGTCTTATTTCATCAAAATGGCTTTTCAGGCTTTCATTTTTTATCAGGACATCATCCACATAAACTATTGTTCCTCTTTCCGCTGCATCTGGCATGGCCTTTCTCAAAAATATGCCAAATTCACTCCCACTATTGATGTATCCGAACGGAGCTCTAAGCCAGGCATGTTGAGTCCTGTCTAATGTAAAGGAAAATAAGTGTTGTATCTCCTCTGCCAATGGCACACACCAATATCCAGATGTGAGATCTAACGTGGTAAATACATTTGAACCATGTATCTGAGCTAGGCCCTGATCAATGAATGGTAGTGGCCATCTAGATACTGGTACTCTTTTATTTAACTCTCTTAAGTCTGCACACAGCCGCCATTGACCATTTGGCTTTAACACACCTAAAATAGGCGTATTGGATGTGCTATGAATGGGCTTGATTATTCCCCGTGATTCCAAATTTTTAATAATCTCTGCCAATGATTCTAAACATGCCAGCGGTAGTCTATACTGGCGTACAAACACTGGATTTCTGCTACAACCTTCTGGTAGTGTGGCCACATGTAAATCAGTTAAACCACAATCATAAGCATCTTTTGCAAATACATCCTTAAACTCCATAAATATTTCCCTCAGATTGTTTCGATCCTCATCGCTGTCACATGCATCCGCTAAGGAGATCTGCTCTTCTACCATTTTGGAAAATTCTGGAAACTCTTCTGGTAAAGGAATCTCAGCGCTTTCCTCTAACTGTGTGGCTGTGTCTTTTTGTAGAGCTGCCACTTTTAAATATTTTGGCATATCAGCTTCCACTTCAATGGGCTGATTTCCTGTTTCATTTTCATTTAAATTAAATATTATGCAATCCTCTTGATGGCAGCACACTGTCTCATTTGAATCATAAGGATACACAGAATGAATTTTAAATATTCCTTTGGGCTGAGAGTCCAGGTGTTCTGGCAACTCGCCCTTGGCATCTACATATTTTTCAGGAATATTCCCAATCACCATGTTATTTAAATCTGCCGTATAATGTGATTTTTGTATGGCCATTCCTAATGGGGAGTTTTCCTCTAAATGAATATCCTGACAACCTTTATTATTTACCATGATTTTTACAGATCCCTCACCAATGTCTACCAATGGAATGTATTCATAATCCAGGCCTTGCTGTTTTATGGATTCATTCAGGCATACAAATGCATCAGAGCCTTTCATCTGCTGTCCATTTTTGCATTTCAGTGTTATTGCAAACTGTTTTGTAAATGCAGGAATAATAGTATCTTTCCTTATTTGTAATTCGACTGCATAAGGAACCAGTTGTGCACAATGATAAGCCCTTCTTTTGTCTTCAAATTCAGGTGCCGGACCACCTAGGCGTGACCATATTTTTTGATTAAGTAAATCTAACACCATACACATTCTGTGCATGATGTCATTGCCCATGTAAAATTCATTTTGTGCTCCACTCACTATCCATACATTATGGTAAATTGTTTTCTGCCCAATGCTAATTTTAAGCATGCATCTGCCTGCAATTCGGTTTTCAAAGTCTGGACTGTCCAACCCAGAAACATATTGGTTTTTAATCCTAAATTTCGGGATTTCTTCCCTCTCCATAATT
This sequence comes from Ambystoma mexicanum, assembly GCF_040938575.1. Lineage (NCBI taxonomy): Eukaryota > Metazoa > Chordata > Amphibia > Caudata > Ambystomatidae > Ambystoma > Ambystoma mexicanum. The sequence continues at coordinate 615,356,367 of NC_090932.1, forward strand.
TTTTGCAACAATTTCTCATTAATGAAACTCCTTTCATGTTCAAGTGCTAAAGTGGCTTTTATTGTTTTAAGATAATCATTTATACCAACATGAACCCATGGTTGCTCATCTTCCATGTGTATTTCTGCCAGAGTGGTAATGTGTTTTTCTGAATCTGTTTTAGGAGCAATATTCTGTTTGCATGTTTTCTCTTTTAAATAGAAACGTAATGTGTGCTCATCTATGGCAGTCTGCCAATCTTTCCTTGGGTCCAAGTATATTTGTACAGGTAGTTTATCATTGTCGCTCTGCATTTTGTCTTGACACATTAATATAACAGTGACACTAGGTATGCAGCTATTCTGGAGATATACCTCCACAGCATCATTTGTTTTGGCAACGGTGTGACATTCATTTATATTGTTGTTTTGTGATTTTAGTTTCTTAGGCCTCAATGGTTTTTTGGTTAAGGACCACAGCACTCCATTCACCCCATCTATGAGAGGAGACAATCTTTTCAGGCAATCTGTCCCCATCAGAAATGGAATTTCACAAATAGATGTGATCAATACCTCTTGTTTCATTCTGTGCTTTCCTATTTTTATGTCAACCTCAGTTACACCTATGATGGGCACCTCCTCCCCATTAAAGTTATGCACTGGGCCTTGATTTGCCTTCACTGTGATCTGACTCTGTGGAGGCCTCCCTTCATTGATACTCTTTACCAGCTCCTTGGACATAATTGTGGCCTGTGCGCCAGTGTCAATCATAGCGAAGGTGTGGCATTTTTCTTCTACAGTGATGGGTGCATAATATCTGTCCTCAACTTCCTCTAATACACATAAGAAATGTGAATTCTTACCGATTTCAGGGCTCACCTTTCTCAGGTCTTTTTCACTTTTGGCTAAGCACATTGGTAAATGAAAAGACATTTTTCCCTCCTTTTTACCCATTTCTGTGCGAGATATTTTATTCATTTCTCCATGTTCAGAGGTTTTTTGGAGTGTGGCCACTGTTCGCCCATCCATCTGGGTAACATCAGAGACCACATTACAACCTTCCAACTGAACATGTGTAACAACATCATTCAGCAATTTGTCATTTTTTAATTCTGTGCATTTGTGATCATTTAGTGTAATACCAGCCCTTTCAGCCTCTTCAAAAATATGTGGCTCAAAGAATTCTTCAGGTGATTGACTTGTACCCTCCTTGTGAGTATTTCTTTTTTCTGTCGGTGTTTGGTCATTGTTTTGCTTGCCCAGGGAAGGAGCTATGGCATCCCCACTTACTCCCTGTTCACTGGTATTCCCCATGCATGAGTCATTTTTCTTAAATCTGTTCCTTTGTTCTTTTGGAATTCCTAATGTTTCTTTTTCATTTGTGCAAATCTTTACTGTTTTATTTAGCTCTAAGTTAAACCGTACCTCTTTTTTAGAAGTATTTGCACTTTCTATCACAATTTCATTTACTGGTACTTTCATTTTTAATCCATTAGGCATCTCAGAGTCGTTATGCAAAATTATATCAGAGCAATCTGTCATTTTGGCACTGCGATTATCATGAGTACTTAGTCACTTTTCGGAAGCCCCCCGGTCATTGCTATGGCCATCAGCCCCCTCTTTGGAAGGTTGTTTTTGCGCTGTATAGAGCTTTCCTATTTGCTCAGCTAACATTTTCACTTGGGCCTCAAGGCACTGGAACCTTTCCATCTCCCTAGGATCCTCTTTCTGTGGCCTAGGTCGATATTGGTTGTTTTCCCCCTGATTGGATCTATTTTGATACCTCTCAGGTGATTGATGTCCGTTGGGATGGTTTCTGAACTCTTGATTCATTTGTGGAGGGGAGCGGGTTGCACCCATCCTTTGATTATAGTCCCCTGGTGGGGAATCATTGTACTGGCGTGGACTGTAGTTCACGTTTTGCCTCATGTCCTGTCTCTCAGATTGTGGGTACTGGCCCCTATGTTGATTTCCATTATCAGTAAATCGATCCACATATCGGGGCCTATCCTGATTACCATATATCATGGTGTTGGGATCAAACCTACTCTGTGTCCCCAATGACTGGTAGGGACCATCATTTCTTTGATCTTGATTTTGTCTCTGTTTATTGTTCATACCTGCCATATCAGGCCGATATCCTACCCGGGGTCTATCCCCTAAATATCTAGGGCTGATGTAGCTCTCTCTATTACTAGGATCATGTGTTTGGAACATTGGTACAGGAAATGGCGATCTTTGTTGATTACCCCTTTGTTCAGGTGTCACATTATTTTTACCTTGGCTTTGAGCAGACTCAAGGGACATTTTGGCTGACCTGATTTCCATTACTGTGGCTGAGGGTTCTTTAGATTTAGTCCTGGTATCTTTCATTTTATCACTTTCTCTGCCCTGACAATAGAGTACCTCATATAGCTTTGTGCTTTGATGTACAATCCATTCAAGGGACTTGTCACGGTCAAATTCACGGACCAATTGGGATATGATGTCTTTCTGTAGCCCATAGAAGTATGCGGTTTTAAACTCATTGGAATTTGAGTCAAAAGATACATCAAAGCGAGAGAATGCTCTTTTTAAGTCTTGTAAAAATTGGCGAGGGGATGTATTAGGTCCAGCAGTAATTGTGTACGCGACTTTCTTTGCCTCCTGCAATGACTGAAAAGGAGAAAAATGACGCCTAATTTCTTTTTCAAACTCCAGCCATGTCATATTCTGCTGTTCATTTAATCCCCTTATGATGCTGGCCGTCGGGGCATCTAAAGTTAAATGAAAATATTGTCTGTACTGTTCCTTAGGTATCTGGAGTGCTTTAAAAATGTCATGCACCGCTTCTAAGTGATCCTCAATGCAGCATTCACCTCCCTTTTTAAATGGTTTGATCAGGGCTTTAATGGATTTCATTATTTTTATGGGGCTACTTGTTGCAATGCATGGAATTGCACTATTTTGTGATTCGATCCTGTTTTCAGGTGTATGAGATTGGTGGCTGCCCCCAATGGGAGTATCAAATCCCCCAAGGGCGCTGCAACCAAGTTCAGTCACCGGCCCAGTCACTGGGGCACTAGCTCTTTGGGCAGAGCTAGAATTCACCTCCACTCCATTGAATGTGGTACCCTGCCGCCTCTCCTGGGACCTGGGAATGCACATTTGCTGTTCTAAGTCCTTACACTTTTTAAGGAGTCTGTTGGCTTCATCATGCAAATAATTATTTTCATCACTCATTTTATTAATCACCTCCTGCATTTCGCACATTTGCATTTGGCATTCATTGAACTCTTTATTTCTCTTGTCTGTTTCTTGGATCATTTTAATCATTTCTTGTTCTGCACTCTGGAGATCACCTTCTTTTTCACAATGTTCTTTTTGTAAAATCTGCATTTCTGAAACAACCTCATCTTTATCCTGCCTAATGTGATCCACTAAGGCTTTTAAGTGTGCCAATTCTTGCTCACTATCCTCAAATTGTTTCTTGCTTTTGGATAACTGAGTATCAAAGTCTCTGCATTTTAATTGCATGTCTTTTTGGCATACATCCAATTCTGCTCTCAACATTTCCTGATTTTTACTTGCCCCTTCTAATTCAGTCTTTAACCTGTTAATTAGCTGAGTATCATTCTCTTGCATTCGCAGGGACTTGTTTAAAATAAACCATATTTTGTCGCATAGCCGTATTAAACAGTCTTTCTCTGCACTTTTATCGGCTGCATTCAATAATCTTGTAAGGCAGACCTGAATTATGCTGCCTTCTGCAAAAATACTGTCTAGTTTTTCTTTCTGCACCTCACCCTGAATGCGGTTACTCCATTCTAACGTGCTATTCGAAGACCAATTCCCATGTGCAAATAACTTTGCCTCTAAATATTGCACTAGATCTGAGAATGTGGTTTCCCTTTGTGACATTCTGAAATTCGTTTTTAGTGGCACACTGCTATTATAAAATGGGTTCCCTTTAATGTGCAAATGGCAGTGTGAGACACGCTTGCCACGCCCAGTAGGTACTCTATGATCACTTTCCCAGCCTGCAATGCACCATAAATATGTAGGGTATTTTGTGGAGATTTGGGGCCTGACGGTATTTTCTTACCGCCGAAATATAACTTAGCAACAATCACTCCTTGTATTCAGATTGGGCCATGTACAACAATAATACAGTGAACATGCATTATTTCAGCACCCAGGCATGCATATTTGGTATGCGTGGGTAGTAGGCGCGGTTGGTGGTATTTTGGTGAGCATAATTCCCTTGTTTTATTTGTGGCCCCAATGTCCAAAATCCCTTATCTTTGCTTAGATTTTTCGTGTAATCACTAGAGAGACCTCAGACCTACATTTTAGGAAAACCACATTTTTCAGTGATAGTGTGCCACCATGGGCGATCTCACTGACTTATTTACGACAGAGAGCTATATATGGTAATCTTGTGGTAATTTCCACTACCTTATATACGGTAGGGAGCTATGTTCAGAGAGTCTCTCTTCCCGTTGGCTCATGTACCTCCAACGAGCTATGCTACAATCACTCACAACTGTTCATACTGAATCTGACATGCACACATCTGTCTTAAAATGACCATTGCACTGTTTAAAAATCTCCCCACTTCATCGGCATTGTAATGGTAAATATTAAATACACCACCCGTCTGTTTTCAAATATTTTTCTGTATTATAAAAGTTGCATTTAAACACGATCTCACTCTTTACAGAAATAAATAAAATGGTACAGTAAAAGCATTGTCTATGACACACTGCAAAGAGCGTGGCGGAGAACAGAACTCAAATTGCAACATTAGCATTTGATTAAGGCATGCACAGGAATTCTACACTGACTGCATATTACCGTACACACTCAGCTCCCACACTTCTCATTACCTTATCTTTTTAGCTGTTCTCTTTGGCTGTTCTCTTTGTGAATGTGGCTCCCTTGGATTAACTCCAGCAAAAAGGAACGCTTGCCTTCTCAAACTGGGTTCATTGCCTGGAATTCTCAGCTTTTTCAGATAGGAACGCCTCAGCCAGTGGAAAGGTTTTTCTTTCAGCTCTCCCCAATCTCGACTGCCAAATCTTGACTGTAGCAGGACGCAGGGATCTGCATTCAGTCAGGAGTCCCACAGCCAGGTCTTCTCCCCAGTAGTGCAGAAAAATGTCTGCCTGTCTTTTTCCCTGTTACTGCCCACTAAAACTTTCCTCTCAGCCCTCTGTATTGCGTGTCCCAATGAAATCCATCATCTCTCATCCTCCTACTCTTCAACAATAGCTTCGCTTATACATTTGCAATTGTTGCAAATCTGACTTCCTTCTTCCTGCAGTTACTGTGCACAAAAACACGGAGAAACAGGCCGAGAAGAGAAGAAAAAAAAATCTGCACACACATTTAAATGGCTTTCAGAGTATGCCTAATTCTGCAGTGGAGAACACATTTTATTAGTGGGTTATGTTAAATAAGGTTTTATTAGTCAGGTTAATGGTTAATAGGTTAGCTGTTAATTTTCAAATGTGTCTCTAGCAATATAGGCAGAGTATGCATTTTTAATGTAAAAATGTGTGCTTTTACAATGAGTAACTGGATTTGCATTTTATATTTAAAATCGTTTTTGACTGAATAGCCTGTCTTTCCTTGTTAATCTGGTGACCCATATAGCAATGCACCGCATCCTTGTGGTGGTGCTGCAAAAAAATTGTGCTACTTGTGCAGTAGTGCTGTACTCTGTGCTGTTTGCTACCTGTGTAGTAGTGCTGTACTCTGTGCTGTTTGCTAAATATCCTTACAGGTACGAGCTGCGGCAGTGAGGGACGTGATATGAGGCGCAGGAGATTAGAGCACTCAGTGGAAAATGGTACGCAGTGGCCCCGAGACCGGAGGAGACGCTCCTCAGAGTGGCGCCCGACCTGACATCGGCCTGCCCAATTAATGGGCGGGCAGCTGTAGGTGCACTCAAGCGCTGTGGCAGCAAGAGGCCCTGGCTGCCTGGATCAGAGAGACACGAGCTGCACTGGGGACAGCCTGTGTATTACACGGGGGACCCAGGGTGTATCCTGACATTTCCGGACAGGAGACACAGATCGTGCAGCAGGGAGAACGCTCCAGTGCAGCAAGGGGAGAGCCCACAACAGCTGAGAAGAACGCAAGGCACACAGCAATGTACGTGCCAATATAGGCGTCAACTGGAGACTGGAGGCCCCTGCGGTTCCAAACTGGAATCTCTCCCCCCTTCTCGCCCTTGAGAGTCAACCTGCAGCAATTGGGGGACCTTGATAGTGGCAGGGTGGAGTTCAGCCCTTCCCAGGAACGGTGTGTCCCCATCCACTGCATGGACTACACCTTGTCTCGGGAGGATATCTCAGGGACAACGTGCTCGCCTTGGAAGCAAGATGACACAGAGCAACACAGGTTCAGTCCCCCAGGTACGTGCTTAGAAACCTCTGGGTATTAAGCATGTTATAAATAACCTATAATATCATATAACTACGTCACAGATCAGGATCTCGGGGCCGAGACGCTGGCCAGCGATATAACTCCCCCCACTCCTTTTATGGAGGAACTGATTGACATACCTCCCCCTCGGAGGGTAAAGTGACTGCTGCATCAAGACCCACCAATATTGCAGGCCAGCAGAAAATAATAACAACATCAGAGAAAGCAGATAAAAGGGGGACCCCCACGGGGCACAGCTCTGTGCTCACCCGGCCATTGCTGAATGGAAGCGTGCAGGATGAACAACTCCAGCCTGAAGGAGTGAACTATATTAGGAAATCAGATTACAGATGGCAACCAGTTGTCAGTAACTAACACAGGATACTGAGCTCCGAGGGCGAAGTAAGACCTCCTACAATTTATATGTAGCGGATCCGGGAGAAGGCTTTGTAAATATAAAATAAAAAATGTACCACCAAAGATAGGAGGGAGTCATATTAGCTGACTGTCTTATGCAGACGATACTGTGCTGATGGACAGGACCCCAGTAGGTCTGCAGAGGTCCCTTGATGAATTACAAAGATATGCTACAGCAAACAACTTGAATATCAACGTTGGAAAAACAAAAATTATGACCTTCGGAGGAAAAAAGGGAAATAGAAATAAGAAAAAGTTCAAATGGAAAATAGATTCACAAATGATAGAAACAGTTGAAGTATATACATATTTCGGTATGCCAATTTGCGACAATCTACCTATTAAACATTATTATGAAATGATAGAAAATAAAGTTTCCCGAAAATGGAATGTGATTAGAGCTTTCATAGCATCAAAGGGAGGATATTCAGTGGAAGGACTGCTGGAAATATATAAGAGTTGTATATTCCCTGGTGCTTTGTATGGTCTGGAATCACTTCCATCTCGATTTTTGGTGGATCTGGGAAAGATCGAAGGAAGATTATGGAGACGTCATTGAGATTATCCAGAACCACCCTGGTTGAAGCTATTCGATGTGAACTGGGAATTATTTCATTAATTACGTTATGCAAAATAAATTGTTGCAAGCTATATATAAAAATGCTATCCCAGCATAATAGTGATGATAGCTTGATGAAATTGGTGGGAAGTTGTATATCTACAAAAGACATTAAGAATGGGTTCTTGAAAGATTTATGGAATACTTTGTTAAAATTCCTAAAAGGAATTAACTTACATCTACCTATGGAATTCTCTGGAATAGGTTATTTACTCAATACTCTGAAAAGAAAATCAATCGTGTGGGATATTTGTAGAAATCTGGATTTACTTGGAAATAAGAGACGCTTCCAAGAATATAGCCTCCAGGGAATAGAAGTATCTAAACCTTGCAGCTACCTTATCAAGGTGGCAAACAGAGAGATATCTAGGTTTATTACTCTTCTGAGATTCAATCTATTGCCTTGCTATGAGTATGTGGGAAGTTGGTCAGGAATACCCAGAGAAAAAAGAGTTTGTAGATTGTGTAAAAATGAGTTAGAAACAATTGGACACTTGTTAACGAATTGTGACAAACTATCCAAGCTGTATTATAAAAGATACACAGATTTGACAAGTGATGTAAGGATGATTGCCACAGATCAATTTTGGACAAGTATTTATATGGCATATCCCCTTATGTATGTGAGTGTTTCTTATTATATATGGAAAGAAATTGTGAAAAGGTGGACAGCAATGTAAATTGAGAAGAGAATAGCCGCACAAGTTAAATAAGTAAAAGAAGGGTGGATATTTTTAAAATGTTTTAAATTGTTTACTGATGATAAGATTGATTAGATTTGCCTATTGATTTAGAAATTTGTAAATGTAAACTATTTTAGAAATATGTGGAGTTATAACAATTACATGAAATTGAAATTGAATTTTTGAAAATACTGTCACTATGCAAACTGGAATGCACTGGTCACACAGTTATGTTAAACCATGTGTAATAGATTTATTGATTCATGATGATTTAAGATGTATTTGATGTATTTGTATAAAATGGTTTTATTAAGATTGTGATAAATTTGTATAAGTGTTTAAGTTTTTAATTAAACAATAACACTATAAATAAATAAAATAAAATAAAATAAAAAAGCAGCACAAAGCACTTTCTGTGCAGTGTTGCTGAGAGCTCCTAGAGCTTCCACTTTATTGTTTCTTTATTTTCCCTTGGTTAACTCATAGTTAGCAAGGCATAGAGATACTTTTTATCCTACATGCATTTTCGTTCATGGGATCAGCACACCCCACCTTATGTAGAGTGCTGAGGGGATCCATTGTATCCCTTTTCTCGACTTTTTGCATGATTTTTTAATGGACTTTTTTCACGGTCTGTTTTCGCAGCAGCATTGCGGGACACAATGGCCACCATTTACCCAAAATGGTTGCTATACTTGTTTAAGCCCTGAACAAGATGACTTCTCCTTTCTGATGTCTTCTCCTACCTTTCTGGGTGGGGAGGATTCTCGGGTCCCTTTGTCTTGGCTGGGTCTCCCAAGAAAAGCCTGTGAAGGGTCTCTAAGTGTCTGGCAGGACAGAACGTGGGGGAGCTGACCAAAACATCCCTGCCCTTTGTCCTGCAGTGTGGCTGACTGAAATAAGTTCAGACTCAAAATCTCTCTTCCACCATTGGACAACCACCCTCCAAGTTTGAATGGTGCATGGGTCATGATTGGTGTACTCAGTCAGTGTTCCTGTATAATTTCTGAGGTCCTGGAGCTGAAACTCAGAGTCGACCACAGGAATAGAAGATTCCGAAGAAGAAGAATGAAGGACGCTGCCAGCAACTTTCAGCATTCACCAGAGCCTGCTGAATATCAGCTGCTGTTCCGACCTTAACTTCTAAGTGACAGGGAAGATCCAAGCATGAGAACTTCCCCTCTTGGACTGCTGGTCCTGACCAGTACCAAGACAAACTACAATTTGTGCCATCCCTGGAAGAGCTGTGACATCCACGGCCAGCAATTTACCAATACCCGAGGAGCTGTGCTGCATCGCTTTGCATAGCCTGAAGTATGGTTTGATCGGTAACTTTGTGGGCTTCTCCTTAGACGGCAGTGACTCAAACCGGCTCCCCAAAGTCCCCTCACCAGAGACGAGGAAAGAGAAATGTAGAAAAGTCTACCACAATAACAACCATCCTTCACCCAAGCCTGAAAAACGTGGCGACAAGCCAGAACCATGAAGATCCTTTTATGGACATCCGTCTGCATGAGAGTGGTTGCCAGACCCACTGAAGTCCCTTTCTGCTGTCGCCAAGACCAAGAAACTTGTATCTGCTATCGCCTCACCGCCTTGACGGTCCTGAGGCAGCTGTTTCTTCAAATAAACGTACTGTCCTGCTCCTGGTAAAACTTACCTGGAATCTGCTTGTTTGATCCTGTGATCCGGGGGGTTGCAGATAGCCTGTGTCTCACACCCCTGCAGGCCTCCAAAGTGTTACATTGGGTGGAGAACCCATTGTACTCTAATCCTGCCTTGATTTAACTAACTTGTGAAACCTACCTTTTACTTATCTGCAAAAACCAATAAGAGATCCTGTTAGACTCTGCCACTCCCAAAATTATATGTTTCAGATGGTTTTACTATTTGATGTGTTACTGAAAAACGCTGTTTTAATGTGGCTACAACTGTGGTTTAATATCCAATTAATATGGCAAGTGTTCTATTGTTTTACTGTGTTATAATACTTGCTTGACTTGAACAGTTATAAACATGGGTCTTACATATTAAATAACTGTTTTTTATATAACTTCGAAGTGTATCAATGTTGTGCTAAGTTTATGCTCTGAGTTATTTGTACCTCACTACATCCCTCCTCACTCTTTATACTAAGCTTGGCTGCTCACTATTTTACCAAACCCTTATGTGGTTCAGGCTAAACCTAAGTAATCTAATCTAACCCTGTTCAGACAAGGTGGGCTTTCCTAAGAGCTATCTCAGACAGTACATTTGTAAAACCTCCTAACAATCATTCTCAAATGAATAACCAACATAAATAGCAATAGTGTTTGTTTACATGCTCTATTAGAAATGCTTTCTCATTTGTGCAGTAAAATACAATAATGTCCAATGAAAATGTTGCCGCAATATTAAACAAACATATGAAAAAAGACAGAAACCTGTTACAAAGTTTCGTCTTGTAATCAATAAATGTTTGGAATACTAGTTTGGGGAATTTTCCACCCCAAATCAGGCACACACAATTTTAATTTGTTTAATGAAGTTGTAATGCTCACTTGTGCTACAGGCCTTGTAGGGGCGTCATGGAGTTCCCACCACTCCAACACAGATACCAATTGTGCAATTGCAAAGGCGCAAGGGGGATCTGCATGGGAGGGATAAGGTTGTGCCATATTCTTCCTCGAGTCCAGTCATTCGGTCTGGGTCTCTGTAAGGCAAAGCAGTGTGTGAGTGGTTTTGTCCTAGTTGCTCCCTCCCTCTTGCCTATGGAGTGCTGGTTTAGGCGTACTTTGATGGGAACTGGCACAGGATTAATGTCTCTCTTGGTATTGGGCTATCTTTGTTTTGGTGTCCCTGTGTTGTCCTTTGTTGTGGTATCCTTATTTCTTATCTTCTGTTGTGGTTTCCTTGTAATCTCATCTTCTGTATTCTGAACAGTCTATTGTGTTGAATCTGAGAGCTTGCGGATGCTACTCATATCTTTCCCCCTTGTAACTTGTAAGGTGGTGATCGCGGGGGTGAGCCTTGCTGAAGCTGGATCAGGTTCATAAGAGATCTGCCCCCAATGTGCTGATGTCCAAAGGTATAATCGCCAATGTCACAATATCCCTCTTGTTGCCCCTTGTGCTCTCCGATGCCCTTCACCTTCAGTTTTTTCCAGCATCCTCTCTGTATTTGTGGTGCTTTCTCTAAGCTCGTTGTTCTTCTTTTTTGCAAGATGGAATCCGGAGTGTCTAGAGGTAGCGCATGGTGGAGCAGGTGTGTCCGAGCAGAACCATAGCAGGTAAGATAGAAGAAGGAGGGGAAGGGCCAGAGCATTATGGGAAACAATGCTAGACACAGGCTCAGAGTGGGTGAGGCTTATGTAGCCTCACCCGGTAAAATGGCCATCTAGATCTCCTGATCCCAAAAGATTACAAAATCTCACAAGACTTTGGGGGCAATAGATGCAGGTTGCTCCTGCTGCTGTTTTGGGGGTCAGCATTGCCCATCAGGCCTGCATCCAGCTACGCATCCAGCTATGCATCAGGTCGCTCCATGACTTGACCCCAGTGGGGTCTCATGTGTGTCTGTGTGGTTGTTCAGATGTGTGCTGCCTGAGGGATCCTGCAGTCAGTATAGGTGGTTAGGGCCCTTGGTGGCATGACATAAGTTATTTTTATGAACCTGGAACCCCCCCATTTTGAAATATGAAATCCCAAAGGCCTTCCTCCCCTTTCATTAGAAGAAACAAACCGGTTTGCACAGAAGGTCTCCGTATTAATAAATACAAATAATGTAATCAATTTAAAAATAAATAACATATGCATCTATGAAATGCCAATTGCAATGGAGAATGATAATTGCATTGGTTGTATCACATTTCAATGCTACGTTTACTTGAATACTCTTTTGTAAACAAAATACATCATCATCTATACATTCGGTTTACCCTGAGCGCCCATCCACTATGGATTGAAGAATGAATGAGGACTCTGTATAAAGCTTTTATATGAAGAAAGAAAATGTAATCATAATATCCCTGCCTATCCAAGTCTCTCTATTCCCCTTTTTTGAAAATAGATACCTCCCCCTTACTCAATGGACATATCAGAATTTTGAACAGCACTCTATTAAACTCAGTTGAATTACCTGCTACTTGACATTCCTGCATGTAAATCACTTGTAAAGAGAAACGTATCTATTTAACATGTCTGTTTGCTCTTGTTGCATTACTGTGTAAAAGTTCACCTTTGTCATTTTGAATGGACAACTTAATGGTGGGAAATTGGGAAGCAGTTAATTACCGTTTCCCCTTTGTTTTGAATGGTTCAGCACCAGTTACAAACTTTTTGTTGTGATGTAACCAGGAAATTACTTCAATTTACATTACCTTTCAAGGCATGCACATAGTGAGGTATAATTCTAACTCCCAGAATACTTATTCTGTGCTTGATTATTTCACAGAGAAGGAGGAAGTATACACACCACAGGCACTTTTCTATCAAATCTATAATTCTAGAAGCACATACACTTTAAAATATCCCTAACTTTTTAGGATGTACAATCAATTTGCATACCTACTCCCCACAGTACTTCCACTAATAAAAAGGGCAGCAATATAATCTATTGTGCTTTAGAGTATCGCTCCCCAGACTTATATTTCTCATTGGCATTATACATACATAAACATTTCCTTTGGCTGTCTCACAGACGGGGCACTCTCTTAAAGACTGGTTGAATTCCCCCCTCAGGAACAGGTGGGCATCAGTCATCAAGATTAGCCAGGTTCCCTCCACAGTCTGGTTCCCTTCTTCTGTATTTGGGCCTGTCTGCTGCCTTTCCCCACTGAAGAAGATCTGGGACTTTAACTCCATGTAGGCCTCTCTTGCTTATAATCCAAACATGGATCTACTGGGAACGCAATCTATTCCATTCTTGTTTCTGTTGTTATCAAATTTCCTTTCTCACCTGTCTGTCCCAGAATATAAGAGTTTGGACTTGTATAGAGCAGAAACCCCTACCCTGAGAGGTGGGTATAAATGCTCTAATCAAATTGGTCAGTATATGTGATTGGACAACATTCCAAAAGTGTCATTGTGCTAAGACCCCCCCTCTTAGTAATCATTGGGCATATAAATGAAGGGGTCAATTTGGTGGGAGTGGCTTCCAAAACCAGTTTCTTTCCCATTTGATGTGATGTTATTTTAGAGATTTTGACATTAAACGAGTGTACATTTTTGCAACAGGATTTCTCGTACGTGATCAAGTTCCCTTCAGGTTTATTAGATTTCTCTCACTTAGGCACAGAAAATAATGTTATTTTCATCTCGGCATGACATCTGATGGATAAGTTACAGATGTCTACAGTTTTTCTTCCAACACTTTTCTACAAAATATTTCTATTTCGCAATAAGAGACTTGCCAGCACAGATACTAGGATGTATAAATCACTTGCGCGCACCGGTTCTGCATGAAGGTATTTGCATTTGCCACATTTATATAATGAACATAATATTACAAATATATTGTTTTAGATTCAGCTGGTTAAGGTTTTCACTCTGAACTTTTAAAAGAAATGAAGTCTCGAGGACATTTCCTTTGAAGGTTGCAAGCGAAAATGTGATTCCAAATGCAATATTCACATGGGCATGTGTTTCTATGTTACAAAATATTACATAGCATCTACAGTTCCTCTGCATGGCAACAGAACACCTGTTGTCTATACTGCTAGTTCCTTTGCGCTCAGGGCTGGGGCATGTATGACTCCTGAGTTGCCATAGTGACATTTTCCATCATTCAGTTAGAAGTTTTTGACTTCCAAATGTCCTTCCCCTTTGAAAATGGGGGATTTGATTTCTTGAGAGGGGACCACCGCAGAGCCATTCGAAGGGCAACTCAATTGTATTTCTAAGGGTCTTTAGCTAAGCTCAGGAACAGATGGAAGTTGTAAATGGGGAACATTTGGTGTTATTGCAAGGCCTGGCTGAGAACCAACTCCAGGCATTGTCATAAACCTTTATAGTTGAGCTTCAAAAGCCAATTTTTATGCTTTTCTTCTGGGAAAGCATCTCCCATGTCCTGTATCTTGCAGGATGTTTTCACCTTTATCTTCCTGGCCAAAATGGCTTTATTCACAAATGCAGCCTAGAAAGTCATGTTATGGTCCCTACATTTATGTCACATCTCAGCAACATTGTAACTTTCACTCTACAACCGTACTCCTGTCACAACTTATTTTTGATATCTATGTATGTTTTGTTCTACAAAGCTGATGTTCAGCCTTGTAAAGGTAAACAGACAGAATGCAAGGCCTAATTCGGATTTTGCCTCTCGTCTGACATGCTCAGACTTGACAATTCTCCAGTTAAGAAAGGATTGTTAGATTCTTCCTTATAACACAACAATGTCTGCTTGAGCCTCTGTCATATAATGTTAGACATACACTCGTGTTGTAGAATGGCTGCTAAAATTGCATGTAATTTTTCAGATGCTGTGCGCAGGCTGCAGCTCACACGTTTGTTATCAAACTGATTTTCAATATTGTGCCTTCACAAGTGCCTGGCTCCTCTCGCTGTCTCCACTCATTCTCTCCTATTTCTTTCCCTGATGTTCCTATTATCCATGCTGCTTCTACTATTGCCCTTGCCCTTCCCCCTTCCACACTCTGCTTCTCCTTTTCTCTTTCTACCCGTTCCCTTCATCCATCCCTCAGATGTTCACATATCATCCTCTCTTCTTTCTTCACCCCTCTACCTTCCATTCTCCTGCTACTCTCCTCTCCCCTCTTTACTCTCTTTTCTCCCCTTTCTTCTCTCTCCTCCACCCATTCCTCTCCCCTTTCTTATCTTACTCTCCCTTTCTCCTGCTCACTCAATTCTCTCTCTCTAAAATCCAAGTCCCGTTCATACAACCTACCAAACACTCATTCACTCACTCACAGGTTCACTTTTGCAGCCTGGTGCCAAACTCTCCCACCACCAACACCTCATCTGTAATAACCTCCACCACCATATCCTCAATGCCCGCTCCACTGTTCTTCCTCCACCTCTTTTCTCGGTCCACCGCCTCTCCTCCTGACCTCATCCAAAAAGCCTTCACTCTGCTCTTCACGGGCAATTCTTTCATATCCCTCCCTCTCCCTGTTCCCATTCTTCCCATCTACCCCCCATTCGACTCGCTCCACACTTTACCCTATGTGTCTATCTAAAGCTGCTCTTTCCCCCTAGGGTGGACTTTCACACTGAAAGTCTTTATAAGCCCCTTTAGGGGACCTCTACTTTCATGCAACATCTGAATTCTGTTTTGTGTTCATGATACTGCTGTGCTCATTCTGCTCTGCTTTCTTCACATTCAGCGATAAGAGCACTTACATAAGCGCAGCAAATAGCGCTATTAATGCGGGTGCTTTGGCGATGTTGGGAGGACCACCGGTTTCTCTCTCAGCTCACAGCAGTTTCTGGCAGTGTCAATGAATACGAGTCTTTGTATTTTTTAAACAAGAGAAATAGAGCACGAGCCAACAGCTGAGATGATAGGTCTGGCGTGATTGACAGTGGCTCCATAGTCATTGAGCACTGTGCATGCAGGGGGCAGAGACTGGTCCCTGCTAACTCCCACACACCACATCTGCACTGGGTCAGGACTGGTTCTGGCAAAAATCCTGGTAGTCCTCCTGCCCCAGGCTTGGAGGAGCCCCTTTTCACCACCGCACGTGGTCAAGCCCCTAACCCTGTTAAAGTGTGCAGCCACATGAGTTGCTAAATTACTCTTTCAACTGTGCCCTTTCTTCTGAAAATTCTAGACAAAGTGGCTTACATGCAAATACAAAACTTCCTAGAATCCAACCACCTACTCGGAACCCGCCAATCAGGATTCCGCCCGCAACATGGGACTGAGACAGCTCTAATAGATCTTAAGGCCCAAATAGATGAACGCACAGATAATGGCCAAGCAGCCTTTCTCCTCCTTCTGGACCTATCAGCGGCATTCGACTTAGTTGACCACACAGTCCTATGTAGCCACCTTGACTCTGCAGCCCATTTCTCAAAAGAGGCGATAACATGGATCAAGTAATTTCTGAGTAACCGGACTATGAGAGTCTTCGCTCCATCAGCCTCAGCAGATCCGATCCCTATAACATGCGGTGTACCACAAGGATCTTGTGTGTCACCCACCCTCTACAATGTTTTCACGAAGCCCCTCTTTGATGAAATGGATCATCTGGGTATCGCCTACACCAACTACGCAGACGATACCCAGAACCTCCTCCCACTCTCAGGAGTTTACGCCAAGGATCTGGCCCTAGTGAACAGAATCTATAGCATCGTTCAGGCATGGATGGCCACACACGGCCTATGCCTGAACGATGATAATACCGAGCTTATCATCCTAGGCACCCCAACCTATATATCCAAACTCAGCCCTGATTATGCCAACTTCATTATTGATGGGAACAACATAAAAGTAGCTAACAAAGTGAAAACCCTAGGATTCTACCTAGACGCCACCATGAACTTTACCAAACAAGTTAACTCACTGGCCTCTGCTACAGCATACACATGCAAAATTATCAGAGCTAGTAAACAATTCCTCTCCACAGACAGCTGCATTACACTTGCCTACACCAACTACGCAGACGATACCCAGATCCTCCTCCCACTCTCAGGAGTTTACGCCAAGGATCTGGCCCTAGTGAACAGAATCTATAGCATCATTCAGGCATGGATGGTCACAAACGGCCTATGCCTGAACGATGATAAAACCGAGCTTATCATCCTAGGCACCCCAACCTATATATTCAAACTCAGCCCTGATTATGCCAACTTCATTATTGATGGGAACAACATAAAAGTAGCTAACAAAGTGAAAACCCTAGGATTCTACCTACGCCACCATGAACTTTACCAAACAAGTTAACTCACCAGCCTTTGCTACAGCATACACATGCAAAATTATCAGAGCTAGTAAACAATTCCTCTCCACAGACAGCTGCATTACACTTGCCAGAGCCCTTATACTATCCAAATTGCATTATTGTAACGGACTCTACATTGGGGCTAATAAACAGACCATCCACAAAATTCAAGTCCTCCAGATCAATGCCTTGAGAGCAGCACTCAAGATTAACAGAAATGAGCATATATCCTCTATAAGAAGAGAGCACAAATGGCTCTCCACCTCTGATAAAATTCAAGTCAAGATCGCCTCCCTCACCCACAAATGCCTCAATAATAAAGCACCACCCTACCTCATGGACAGGTTATGCAAAAGAACCTCTTCCAGACCAACAAGAACAGCTAACGCAAACTGCCTCCAAGTTCTGCGCTTCAAACTCTCCACTATAGGAGGACATAGCTTCCCAGTCAAGGCTGCACAGTTATGGAAATCCCTCCCCCATGACATCAGAGAACCTCAGCCCTTCGCCAATTTCAGACAGAACCTAACTAGATGGCTGAGAGCCAATGACATCTAACTACTCTAACCTGCATGACCCTTTAAATGCTCCTCCCTTGAATCCCACTCCCTGCTCCTGGAGCCTACTTACCATGCGATTGAAGCTCCGTGCGCAGCACATCATTCTGACATTGGTGACCTGATACGTCACACTGTACATAACTGTATATCACTACCCTATGACTATGCAGGAAACATGTACCCTGTTACCCTTTGTTCCTTGACCCTGACCTTACCTTGTACATACCTGCCTATTGTAACATTGTTGATGTCTGTATTTTTTCCTACTTATGTACTTGTAACTAAGTTGAGCATATCCTTGTCTGTTTGTGCCCTGATGCCCCAGGGTATGGCACGCCATATAAATAATAAACTAAACTAAAAGTATGAATGACATATTTACAACTGCCACCATCAAGTATTATTGTAATCGTCTTGTTTTATTTGAGCGAAAGTATGAAAGAGGACAGTCTGTGTATCTCTTTCTGCAGCACACAAAAAGTAGAAGTTCAAATGTACATTGACGAGTCATTCCATGAAAATGAAGGTCACTGCAATGCCATTTGGTCTAAATAAACCAGGAACGATAAACAATGTGTACACACTTTTTCCCCCAGAGACAGTAAAAGCAAAATAAAAGGAGATGTGCTTTGGTGAGAAAACATGTTGCTTCGGGCTGCAGTGGCTTACAATGGCATGTCAGATTGAGTTCACTTTGACCTTTAAAACATTACTGGAATACCCCGCCAATGAGGCCATTACCCCCTGGTCTGTCTTTCTCAGCACAGTCCTTATTACATGAGCCATAGGACCTCATTACAAGTCTGGCGGTCTGGTAATAACGTGCCAGTATCCCTGTGTAATGGCACTATTACCGGATCAGAACGTTTCGAGTGCCGGAGACACAGACATCGGAAGTAGCGCCACCCCCAGACACCTGCCGGAAACACTGGGGCCACTGGCCCATTACGAACATGCTTTCATCCGGTACTACCGGCATATAAATACTGGTAGTACCAGAAAAACAATGCTAGAAACACTGGCATCGCGGACCATGCATTAAATGGTCCCAGGTGGGCTCCACCAACACAACCATGCTGCCCCTCTAAGAGGTAGCGATGGACATGAGGCACTGTACACTGCAGTGAAGCTGAATGAGCTGGAGCAGCACCAAGGGTGACAGGAGGCCAGGGAGAGGAGGAGGAGGAGGATGATGGCTGGAATGCAAGTGGTGAGGCGGAGGTAATCAGTCATATCCTGCACAAGGGCCACACCCTGGGCCATAACAGATGGCCAGATACATACCCGGAACTGGCAAAATAGGGAGACAATCCAAGTACTACTGCCCCTAATACAGGGCGATATAGGGAGCAGGATCATCATCCAGACAACCATAAAACCACTGTTTTAAGCTGGTGTTGGTCCTTCACTTCCTAGCCGCAGGCACGTTCCAGCACTCTGTGGACAAGCTGCATGGCATATCGCAGCCCGCCTTCTCCAGAGTGCTGGTGCAGTTACTGGTGGCCCTCCTGCACCATGCGGCCAGTACATCACCATCCCAGCCACCCTGGCACAAGTGAATGCCACCAAGGCCCACTTCTACGTGCTTGCAGGCATGCCAGACGTGCTCTGTGCTTTGGATTGCACATATGTTGAGCTGGTGCCCTCGCACCCCACAGAGGAGGTGTACAGGAACCGCAAGCAGTACCATTCCCTCAACGTACAGATGAACTGTAATGCTGACCTGTCCATCACGCACTGTTGTGCCTGGTTCACAGGTTCAACCCAGGACTCCATGGATCTGCGCAACAGCATTTTGCCAGCATACATGGTACAGCACAGCAGACAAAGGACAAAGGACCTGGATGTTGGGTGAGTACATGGGCAAGTACACACCCATTGCTGCATGAGTCACGGGCCAAAGGGGGGAGGCATGATGGAAATGCATGACCAACAACCACCATGGATCCATGGGTACAACCTGTGCATGGCCAAAAGTCAATTTACGAAGCACGGGCATAACACCAGACTGTTGTCGTGTCAGTCAATGGCAAGTACATACATGAACCCATAGGAAGCATACAGGCAACACACTACAGGTACCAAAATACAACACTGCCACTCCAACAAATCAATACCTGCAGTGCACTGTCCCACCCAAGCCAATGAAGGCATGTCTTTGCAAGGTGCATGCATGCACTGACTGTGTAGTACCCTCAGTCACAGGCAAAACCTGCCATGCATTTACACATCTAATGCAAATGTCAAAGTGTCCCATGCAGTGCACCATTGCCACTTGTGTGAATGCAGGTGCACAATTGTGGCTGCTATCTGACAAACATAGGGGTGTAAGTCAGTGGGATAGGATGAGAGATGGACAACACATCCATGGAGTGCAGTTGCCAGCTACTGTGATGAAGTAATGTGTATACTGTGCCTACTGTGCATATGAGTCCTCATGCTGCGTTGATGCATATCACTGTATGTCCAGACTGCAGTGTGGGCATCATGTAGTGTGTGCAGACACTGTCGGGTGGTGGAATGGCGATTACCACACCACACCATGGGGATATGCATGCAGGGACTGTTGGTGTCTATTGCAGTCCCACCCCCATCAATCCACCTCAGAGAGTACTACATATATCAGTACGGATGACAAACATTTTCCATCAAATGGTGCCTCACAGTGTATGACTCACATACCTACCATGGTGCATGATCATATTGCAGAATTATGTGCCATTAGAATGTCAGGCCATGTCTCACCTTGCCCCCCCCCCCAGCAGGTGATTCTGGATATCCACTACTGCTGAGGGATCCACAGTCACCAGAGGGCATGGCATACAATCGTGCCCATGTGCGAACAAGGGAAACCCTTGAGCAGATGTTTGGACTCTTAAAGGCACGTTTCAGATGCCGACTCTGGTCAGGGGGTGCACTTAGGTACAGGCCAGAGAATGTGGGGCCGATAGTCCTGGCCTGCGCAATGTTGCATAACAACTGCATTAGACGAAATCTACCCTTGCCCTCAGACCTGGACATGCCACCACCATAGGGCAGAGGTAATGATGGTGAAGATGCTGGCGAAGCAGCACCAGCCAGGCATAGGCATGTGCTCATATATGCCAGGAACGGGCATATTGTCCGACATGAAATCATCTTCTGAGGCCCCCTAACTGTGCACCACCCATGATATGTCACTGTATTTGATGTGCTCACTCAGTAAAATGCATATACATCAATAATGATTGTCCATTCATTGTTTCAAGTGACTAAATAAATGTATTGAATAGTTCTACAATCTACAGATCAAACACCCTGCCCACCAACTCCTCCCCACACAACCTAACAATGAAGTGTCACATGTCCAAGTCTACAGTCTCACTCTCTATGCCTTTTCATAGAAGAACCTTTGCCACGGGCAGGCGTTCCCAGATGTCTTTGTGTGTGGGGCCTAGGACTGCTCTGCACTGAGCTTGCAGGGGTGGCTGTGTGTCAGTGTCCTGTACTTTTTCTGGGATACCTTGGGTGCCACAGTCTAAGAACACGACCTCCTCACTCAAGTCACCACTCTCCTCACCTGAGAATTCGGTGTCTGTCTCCTCGATGCCTTGTCGATGGGCCAGATAGTCCTTCTTCAGTTTTCATGTCAGTGACCTGAGCACGAACGGAGTGGAGACCTGGAGAAAGGAGGAAAGCAGGAAGGAGAGAAACGAAGAGAAAGGCAGGCTTTGGTATGAAGCAGAGAGGGAAAAACAATTAGCGTTTCACCGCAAAGCGTAGCAAGAAGGCTGGATGGTTGCAACGCTCTGACCGCAGGGTTAACTGGGAGGAAGTACTCCTGGCGGCAGCAAATGGGGGAAACAACTAGAACATTGCAACCGAATGTCAAAGACGTGATGTTACAGTTCAATGGCGGTAAAGCCGTATCCGCGGCAACCACCGCCACCCAAATGGGTTTGTGACAGTATGCCCCCTCTTTATGCCAACTCCACCAGGTTTCCCGGGATGGGTCCGGTGAAAACGAGCTAACAGTCTGGGGGCTTTTATAAAGTGCCATGTTCCCAAGAGTCTTCCAATTAGGGAATCCCTTCCAGGATATGAGGTATTGAAGTCACCCTCTGTAAAACCGAGAGTCTTGGATCCTGGAGACTTCATACTTGTCCTGTGTATTCCCCTGCTGCAAATCTTGGAGGTAAACTGGTTTGCGGCGTGTCTCAGATAGTAATTCCTTAAGAAGGGAGGAATGGAAGACAGGATGTATGCCACGGAGGTGGGGTGGCAATTGGATCTTGTAGGTCACCGGGTTAACCCTTTCCAGGACTGTTACGCTCACCTGGTATCCACGGGGACGCCACCCAGCCAGTTGGTCGTTGGTGCCCTTCCCAATGATTCCCTGGTGTGGTCTCGGTGTCGATGGGATTCCGCCTGGAAATGAAGACTATATTAGGACTGGGCGACCAAGGTAAGTTTTCCCCCACCTCCCTTGTGTTTCCAACCCCTCCAGGTTCTCTTCTCACCTGGTTGTCGGAATTGGTGGGCTCTCCATCCTGCTCTCTGGCCAGGGGCGCGTTGTCTTTTGTGTACGCGGGCGGTCCAGTTACTTCACTGACTGCTGCCCTTGTAGTGTCTTTCAGGTAGGTCTTATTGCGATTGATGGCGTCGTAATTCTTGCATGCCTTTTCTCTGTTCTAAATGTCTTTTTTTTTATCTCCCTAGGAGCGCGGAGTGTCCGCTTGGAGAACTGGATATGCTGGTTCTCACCAGGAGATGATGGCACGCTATAGCGCTATGATGCAGTAAGGAGGCGCTTTGCGTAGCGCAGCAATGTCTTGTCCTCACTGACCTGTGCTTTTCTCTTTTCGTAGGTCGAGTTGAGTTCCCAGCGCAGATGGAGTTCCGGAGCTATGCCGGCCGAAAAGCAACCAACCAGGTAAGTCTTTAAGCACTTTGTGGTTGTAATGTCTCCACTACCTCCTTTAATGATGTCTTTCTCCTTTTCTCAGGTCCTTCGATCTGGCTGTGAACTCCACCAACAGAGCTGCCATGGAGCTGCGAGCAATGAAGGATGATGAATGCAGGTAAGATTCTGCTGCTAACGATATTTTTGGTTTTTCTGCAGGTCCAGAATTCACCAGGCTCGTGAGAAAGCTGGACACGGTGAGCGTCACGTCACTAGAAGCAAAGTAACGCAAAGCGTGTTGTCTTGTTCGGGTGTGGTTTAAATAGCCACTGTAAAGTAGTCCAGGTAAAGTAGTCCCTAGGCCACCACACCCAAAACACTAGACCACATAGCTTGGTTCTAGGAACCAAGCTATGTGGATGCCTCCATGTTGGCTGAAAGCCTAAATAAAGTAGTTCTTCAAGTAGATGTCTTTCCTTACTGATGAATCTGGTGCCAAAGGCGCCAGGACTGGCCCCATGAGGGCCTGAGAAGTGGATACCAGGCCTTATTAGTGATCCGAGCCCTGATGCCACCTGGCCAATGGGGTTGCCAGTGGGGATCAGGGCTGAGGGTCGTGACAGCACCCCCCCCCAAGGCCCCTCCCAAGGTGTATCTCCAGCCTGGTCCAGGTTTAGTTGGGAAGTTCTGATGAAACTTCTTGATCAGACGTGGTGCATGGATGATCTCACTGGGTTCCCAGGATCTGTTCTGAGGCCCAAACCCCTTCCAGTCTACGAGATAGTACAACTTGGCTCTAGAGTACTTAGAGTCCAGGATGCCCTTGACTTCGAATTCCGGTTCTCCATCTATTAGTATAGGTTGAGGTGGTGTCTTGATTTGTGTACCGGGTTGCATTGGTTTTAAGAGGGACACATGGAATACCGGATGGATTTGTAGATTAGGTGGTAAGTCCAATTTGACGGCTGCTGGGTTGATAATTGCCTTGATGGTAAAGGGTTCCAAATATTGAGGATGGAAGGGCCGGGTCCCTTTGATGGGTACGTATTTGGCAGCTAACCAAACCTGGTCTCCTACTTGATAGTCTGGGGCCTTTTTCCGATGCTGGTCGGCAAAGTGCTTTTGTTTTTCTTTAGCATGAATAAGATGTTCCTTCACCTTTCTGAACGCCTGAGTGATGGTTGTATGAAGAGTCTTTACTGCAGGCATTTCCAAGCTGGCTGGAAGGTCAAGTTCTGATGTACGTGGATGTCTGTCATACAAGGTGTAAAAAGGTGTTTGGCCTGTGCTAGAATGTACGGAGTTGTTATATGCGTACTCGGCTATCCACAGTAAGTCCTTCCAATCTCTCAATTCATGGTGCAGCATGCACCGTAAATACTGCTCGAGGGTCTGGTTGGTCCTCTCGGTTTGGCCGTCTGTCTGGGGGTGGTGACTGGTGGATAGCCGATGTCAATCTGTGCCATTGCGCAACATTTTCTCAAAAAATTGGATACAAATTGGCTGCCTCGATCGGAGACCAGAACTGATGGAAAGCCATGCAGCTTGACAATGTTTCCAGAAATACTTCTGCTTGGGTGGATGCATCCGGGAGGCCCTTGAGAGGAATAAAATGTGCCATTTTTGAGAACAAATCCACGATTACAAGAATGGTGTTAAAGCCTTGACTCAGTGGCAGATCAGTGATAAAGTCGAGGGAAAGAGTGTGCCATGGAGCGGGAGGGATGTCCAGTGGTTGTAGGAGACCCGATGGTTTCTGTTTCTGTGATTTATTTTGTGCACAGACACCACAGGACTGAACATACTGGACAATGTCCTTACACCAGGTAGGCCACCAAAAGTTATTTTTTTACCTTGGCTAAAGTTTTACCGATTCCAGGGTGTCCTTCGATCAGAGAGTCATGATAACCTGAAATGATATGCTGTTGTAACTCCTTCTCGGGTACATATAGCCGGTCCCTAAAATAAGGTAACTGATCCTTGATGCAATATTGTTCTCCTTGAGTTTGCCATGCGAGGAAAGCATCCGGGTTCATTGACTGTCAAAGTTTGTTTCGTAATTCGGCTTGTGATAACGCTGTTTTGATACCCAAGAGTTTGTCTTCAGGTATGAGGGGTACCGGGTCTGGAGTTGTATACACTATTTCATCGATGCCCATTTAAGATAAGGCGTCAGCTTTCCCATTCTTGAACCCTAGTCGAAAGGTGATCACGTAGTCATATTCGGCAAAGAAGAGGGCCCACCATAACTGGCGTGAAGACTGGGCTTTGTCTGTTTTGAGATATTGCAGGTTCTGGTGGTCTGTGATCACTGTGATGGTGTGTCTAGCTCCCAGAAGATAGTGTCGCCACGCCTTGAAAGCGGATTTGATGGCTAGGAGTTCTTTGTCCGTGATAGGGTAATTAATTTCCGGGGTGAGAATTTTTTTGACCAAAAGGCCACAGGATGCAGCTGGCCAGTTTCTGGGTCCCTCTGTGAAAGGACCGCTCCCATTGCCATACTGGAAGCAGCTGCTTTTACGACATATGGGAGGTCTGGACATGGGTGCCACAGGATTGGAGCGGAGGTGAACCTTTGTTTCTCCCTAGGAGCGAGGAATGTCCGCTTGGAGAGTGTCCTCACATGCCTGCTTCATGGCCAACAACTATTTTTCTAGTACAGAATAGTTCATTTGACTAGCAGTGAGAGTGTGAGATAGGAACGCCACAGGATGTTCAACTCCTTCCTTTTCTTGGAGCAAGGTTGCTCCTATAGCTGCTGAAGAGGCATCTGTTTCGACAATTAATTGTTTTGTCTGATCTGGTCACAATAAAACAGGAGCCAAGCAAAAGAGAGCCTTGAGGTATGTAAAGCTATTTTCAGCTGCAGTTGACCATACAAAGGGGCCGAAAGACTTCTTAAAAAGAGATGTTATGGGTAATACGGTCTCGGAAAACCGGGGAATGAATCTTCTGTAGAAATTAGTCAGACCCAGAAACCTTTGTACATCCTTAATGGAAGAAGGAGAGGGCCAGTCTAGAATGGTGGAAACCTTATGTGGGTCCATAGAAATTCCGTGTTCAGACAATATGAACCCCAGGTATGGGATGGTAGATACTAAGAATTGGCACTTTTCGGGTTTGGCTAATAGGCAGTTTTCCTTGAGACGGTTCAGCACCGCCAGAACATGTTGTTCATGTTCATCCTTGTTGACTGAGTACACCAAAATGTCATCAAGGTAAATTATTACAGTGACAAACAAGAGATCAGAGAACATGCGGTCCATAAATCTTGGAAAAATTGCTGGGGCGTTGACAAGTCCAAATGGTATCACTCTATATTCGTCCAACCCAAAAGATGTACGAAAGCCTGTTTTCCATTCATCCCCCTTAGCGATGCACAACAAGTGATAGGCATTGCGAAGATCCAACTTGGTGAATACCTGTGCCCCTTGTACAGCCTCAATAATGTCAGTTAGTGAGGTGGCAGTGCGGCAAGTTTAATTTCTGTGAAGACCCCTTGGAAATCCACACAGAAATGCGGCAAGGCATGCACACTCGAGGATTCTTGGCATAGAGCAGGTGAAAGTTGAAGTTTCATGTAAGACTGGTGTGGAAGACATTGCTGCTTGCAATAGTTTGATTCGAAACTCAGCTGATTAGAGACCCAATCTATGTGAGGATTATCTCTTCTAAGCCGGGTAATCCCCAGAATGACTGGGAAATGGGCGGCTCTTATAATGTTGAATCTTAACATCTCCATGTGTTGAAAATCCTAACTTGTAGGATCTCTGTAGTCTGCATGATGGGTCCTGACGAAAGTGGTGTCGCATCTACACCTTCGACCTTCTGGTCTTCCATGTGTGCCAGCCTCTTTAGGCCCACCTTGTTGACCCATAACGTGTCTACGAAGTTACCTGCTGTTCCGCAGTCAAGGAGGGCTAGAGTCTCAACATGTTGGCCATTAACATTCATGCTGACGTTCACCACCATGAGTCTGGAATCTTCTTGGGTTTCCTTGGTAGAAATCGACAAAGAGACGTAGGGACTGGAAGAATCTGAAAACCCTCAGACTCTCATCTCCTTTAAATCCGGAGTTGTTCGTTTCCCGAACATCGTTGGGGCAATTCTAAACAATCCTTGAGAAGGTGCTTATCTGACCCACACAAAGCACATAGTCCTCTTTCTCTTCGCCGTCTTCTTTCTTCTGCGGAGAGTGGTGCTCGAGTTATACCGATGTGCATGGGTTCATCTCGAGGAGCAGACGGTAGCGAGGAAGGACTTGGCGGAGGATCATTGCTGGCGGAGCTTCCTCTGTAGCATCTTCTTTCATTGCGTCTTTACTGAAGCTGGTACTCTATCTGCAGTACCGCGGATAAAAGGTCTGAGAATGTTGTAGGTCGTGTAGACCGGGCCAATTCGTCTTTTACGTCCTCTTTGAGACCTCTGCGAAATATGGCATATTGAGCTTGTTCGGGCCAACCGGACCCTGCAGCCAAGGTTTTAAATGTGGTGATGGAAGAAAGAAGATCAGAGGACCCCTGTCGGACATCCAAGAGATCTTTGCATGTTGTGTAGGTAAGTTCCGGCCTCTCAAAAGTCTCTTTAAGAAGGGTCTGAAACCCCCATAATCTTGCAATATTGGATTCCCTCCTGTCACTAAGGGAGTCGTCCAGGCAAGGGCATTGCCGGACATATTAGAAATCAGAAACCCCACCTAAGACTGATCTGTAGAAAACATTTGAGGTCTGAATGTAAAGTAAACAGTAGCAGCCTTTAAGAATTCCTTTAACTTCTTAGGAGAGCCGTCAAATTTTCCTGAAGACAAGGCAATGGGTGGTAGTTCGGGAGGTGGTTGTTCTCGATTTGAAACCAGTTGCTTCAACACCACATTCTCAGCTTTGACTGTCTGTAATTCTTGGGAGAGGCTTTGCACTGCCTTCCAAAGTTCTTGCACTTGCTCCTGAACCTGCTCTGGTGTGGCCATTTTAGGGTTCTGGTGTTGCAAACTGTCAGTGTCCTGTACTTTTTCTGGGATACCTTGGGTGCCACAGTCTAAGAACCCGACCTCCTCACTCAAGTCACCACTCTCTTCACCTGAGAATTCGGTGTCTGTCTCCTCGCTGCCTTGTCGATGGGCCAGATAGTCCTTCTTCAGTTTTGAAGTCTGTGAGCTGACACGAGGAGTAGCCGTGATGGATCCTAATCTGGACCACTCCACGACTCCAGCCCTGGTTGCAGGCTGTATTGGGGGAAAAAGCCCTTAGGCAGAAAAAAAACCCACAATGATCCAGAAGATGCTGGCCAAGGTAGTAGTGGTCGTAGATGGCAGGCTCTGGTAGTGCAGGCTGAGTGTGGTCTTGCCGAGGTAGAATACTGGAGGTAGCAATAGACAGCGTGTGGTTAGCAGAAAATCCGAACAGCAACGGTAAAAAGGAGCAGGATCTGGACAGTGCTATAGATGGCAGCAAGAAAATAAACAATGGCAGAAGCGGGACAGAGGAGGGAGAAAAAGAAGGGCAAGGCAGAAAGAGAAAGAGATAACGAGACGGAAACCCTGAAAGGGCAAAAAAGGGAGTAAATAGAAGGAAAAAGAGGAGAAGGAGCGAGAGCATGGACGGAGCGGAGACCTGGAGAAAGGAGGAAAAGAGGAAGGAGAGAAACGAAGAGAGAGGCAGGCTTCGGTATGAAGCGCAGAGGGAAAAAGAACTAGCGTTTCACCGCAAAGCGTAGCGAGAAGGCTGGACGGTTGCAACGCTCCGACCGCAGGGTTAGCTGGGAGGAAGTACTCCTGGCGGCGGCGTATGGGGGAAACAACTAGAACATTGCAACCGAACGTCAAAGATGTGATGGAACAGTTCAATGGCGGTGAAGCCGTATCCTTGGCAACCACCACCACCCGAATGGGTTTGTGACACTGTGCTGGAGGTGCGGTCTGAGTCCTGTTTGCCCATGCCCTCCAGGTTTTCCTGCAGGGATAGTGCCACGGACTCTGCAAGTGTGGACACATCCTCATTCCCCTCATAGGACCTCTGGAGTATGTGGGCAGAAGAAGTATGTCCCAAGGCAGGGGCACAGTGCCATACAGTGGACTGTATTGACTGCCTAATTAGCTGTGCCTCTGTCAGCTGCTGGCATTGGATTTTGACGGTCTCTTCATGGCAAGCCTCCATTTGGTGAATGCTCTTGTTCTTCTCTTTGATGGAAGACATTGGTGGTTGTGGTGGGCTGTGGAAGGTGGAGGGACTGATGGTGAGGGAGGGATAGTTGTAGTGTTGTGGTGTGTCATCAGTATCTTGCCCACAATCTCCTGCCTCAGCATCATCAGAGGTGTTTCCGTGGTATGTAAAGGCCTGATAGTGAGGGGCGCTCCGGATGGCTGCCAAGGGTGTGCCACTGCCTGGGCTTGGGGAGCAGGCTGCTGTTCCTGGGTAACTGGCTAGGCTTGGGGAGCTGGCTGCTATTCCTGGGCAGCTGGCTGAGCTTGGGGAGCTGGCTGCTGTTCCTGAGCAGCCTGCTGGCCTTGAGGTGCTGGCTGCTGTTCCTGGGCAGCTGGCAGGGCCTGTGGAGCCTGCGTAGCCACAGATTTAGTACATGCGGGCTGTTGGGCAGCCAACAGGTTCTTGCGCGGCCTGCGGCTGGACCGGCGCTGTCGCTGTCAGTGGATGAGCCTGTCAGGGAGAGAAAACAAAGCAGTTAGATGCATGTGTGTGTGACATTGATGCATGTGCATTATGCTAGTTGAACATTGTATGTTCCCTAGCCTGGTCATGATGTGTGGGGGTGGATTGTACCCTGAACCGTGCATGCATGCATGCATGCATGTATGTATGGTGTCTGTCCATTTTTGTTGGACTCATGGCACGGTGGCTGGTTGTTGTGCATATATTGGGGATGTGCTAACTGTCCAGTCATGCCATGGTGCACATCACAAGTGCACATGTGCATGGATGCTTGTTAGGTACGATAATATTGCATGGCTTACATTGGGCCCGATCCCTGTCATCTATGTGTAAAAAAGGGACTTTAGATGTTGATGTCACACTGACTACCTCTTTTCTGGGCAAATTTCCCTGGACTGTTGTGTGTACACTTTTTGTATGGTGCAGGGCATTCTGGTGTGACTTTTTGTACTCACTGCCATCCCCTTGGGTCCGTGCTCCAGCTTCTGCACCTCCAACGCCCTTGATGCCCTCCAGATGCATAATAGAGGTTCAACGCTCTTCCCAAGGCATGAGTCTGATGGGAGAGACTGTCCTGCCTGCTGTTGCCATTGTCTCACAGCAATGGACTGCCAGCAGGTTGCGCACCCACAGCTGCAAGTCATCCCACCTCCTGCAGTAGTCCTTTTAGGTTCTGGGGACAGACTGAACTGGTGTCACTTTATTGGCTACCGCCAGCCGTATGGTCGACTTGCAGTGCTGGTTGGTGCAGCGGTTGTCCTGGCCAAACTGCATCTTAGCGTTGTCCACGATGTGGTTGGTTAGGGCAGTCAATTCTGCCTCTGAAAAGTGAGGATTCAAGAGCCAGACTTCAGGCAACCTACTTGTGTTGCTTCCGGACATCCTGGCAGGGTTTCTGGGTGTGGATGGCAACAGAAAATGCCTGATTTAAATTGGATTGGGTTTTCCAAAATGACCACTGGCCAACTCCGAGTTCCTGGGATGACGATGTTTCCGGTGCCGGTTTTACCGGTGCCAGTGTTTCCGGCATTATGGGGGCAGACTTGCTGTTAACAGAATTACTTTCTACAGTGGCATGGTCATTTCTCGCTATTACTGTAATGCCGGTGTTAACGCTTACAGATCTGCCGGATACGTGCGCCCGCAGAGTTGTAATATGTTGGTGATTCCACCTCGCAGGAAGCTGGTAACCGTGCTACCGGATTCACAAAATCACTGCCATCGTTATGGCAAACTTGTAATGAGGGCCATATTCTCGAAAGACAGATTTGCAATACCACCCTACACGATCAAACATGGAGGAAACCCAAGCATAGCCCTAGTCCCTGTAGTCCCTTTTCCATGTTTGATTTCCTTTTTTAAATAGGATCTCCCCCCACAAACGTAGCCTGTTATGATGCCAAGCTGATCCCTGCCTTCGGTGAGAGGGAGGTAGCTGAGGACTGTGACGAGAAAGCCTAACCCTCGTAGTTAGATTACTGATCATCTTTATTGCCCTAGGTACGTGGTTACTAAATTGAGTTCGTTTAAGCAAACCAGTTGTAACAAAGGAGCAGCCCACTTACCAAAAAGAAAACGATACCTTAAAATGCTTACAGCCAATGGAACAGAAAATTAAGTTTGCTCAAAAAGGAAACCATGACCCCTTTTCTATTTCCATCACAGCAGAAGCTGACGAAGAGGTGCTGCTATGGACTGACATATCTAAAATTAACATGGCAGAATGTATGTTTCGTTTTATTTATTTTTGTAAAGTATTGAGGGTAGAGAATGAGTAGCCAACCCGACAGGCAGATTTTAAAGCATTCTTGGATCTGCATATGAAGTCTATGTTGCAAACGTACTGCTTGGTTAATACAAGTCCGAGCCTTATGTCATACCTGCTAACATCGTGCATTCCAATGTGTATCCTCTTCTTCACATACTTTCCTTTATCATGCATTCTGGGACTTGTAGTCCTAGACTTTCCCATAATAACTCCAGGACGACAACTCGCAGAATGCAAATATAAAGCAATGACTGGACTGGTGTCTCCTGAATGGAATGGATAATGTTGATATGTATGCCATGCCAGCTAATGACTGGACTGGTGTCTCCTGAATGGAATGGATAATGTTGATATGTATGCCATGCCAGCTAATGACTGGACTGGTGTCTCCTGAATGGAATGGATAATGTTGATATGTATGTCATGCCAGCTAATGACTGGACTGGTGTCTCCTGAATGGAATGGATAATGTTGATATGTATGCCATGCCAGCTAATGACTGGACTGGTGTCTCCTGAATGGAATGGATAATGTTGATATGTATGCCATGCCAGCTAATGACTGGACTGGTGTCTCCTGAATGGAATGGATAATGTTGATATGTATGCCATGCCAGCTAATGACTGGACTGGTGTCTCCTGAATGGAATGGATAATGTTGATATGTATGCCATGCCAGCTAATGACTGGACTGGTGTCTCCTGAATGGAATGGATAATGTTGATATGTATGCCATGCCAGCTAATGACTGGACTGGTGTCTCCTGAATGGAATGGATAATGTTGATATGTATGCCATGCCAGCTAATGACTGGACTGGTGTCTCCTGAATGGAATGGATAATGTTGATATGTATGCCATGCCAGCTAATGACTGGACTGGTGTCTCCTGAATGGAATGGATAATGTTGATATGTATGCCATGCCAGCTAAAGAAAATAATTGAATGGCGCAACACAATGGATATTGTGAAGCACTATAATAAGCATGGGCCTGAAAGGATAAGATGTAAACCATGTGCTACATGATGAAGGGTAATGCGTGTAGAGGAAGAAACACATTGAACCATATAGATGTATTTACTTAATATTCAACAACCTTTGTTAAAAAAGAAAAAGTTAAGGGGTGAGCTATTTATCCAAACATGATAAATCACTTGTGACGTTTACGCATATATAGCACAAAGAAATAACAACACTGTAGGGATTCTATGCATACATTGCACTGACCTCTTAGATTTAACTTCATGCCCTATCCTTGAATGTTCAAGAACCCGCACAACAAAAGACATGAAGACACGCAAATGTGCATTGGTGCTGACAGCGACGCAGGCGTGGCTAAGGAGCCATATAGGAGGACGTGCCTTCCATTGAGCTCCTGCGGATCCTACCGTTATCCTGTAAAATACTGTGTGGAAAACTGATACAAGTGTCTACAGATTGGAGGATCGAGCGTGCGACGCCTGTGGGCACAAGGAGATGCAATGTGGAGCTAATCTGCGGAGCGCGTGGTTACTAGCACCCAGCGGAGTTTGCCGGGATGTTTGTTGCCGAGCTGAGGAAGATGGCCGCCGACTGGCAGTCAAAGGGACGGCTACGTGCATAGGCGGACCGTGTGTTTCGGCCCGAAATTCTGCAACCTTTTACAACAATAGTGCCCCGGACAGAAAACAACGTGGGCCGTGTATGCTGCGGATGAGGAATGGAAATTGATGTACTGGCAGCGACAGAAGTGACATCACGGAAAATAACATTGCGACAAGTGTCATCATCCTTTGACACTCTAGAGCATCGTTGGAAGTGACATGAAATGAACCAAGAGACAAATAAACTTGTGATGTGCAATACGTGAATGGTCACTAGTAACAATATGCAACAATTCTATAGTTTAGTAAAACATTTGGGCTGATTTTTAATAGGATGAACTGAAAACTGAATAACTTTCGAGGACTCCTAATTTTAATAAGGTACAGTGAGGTTAAAAGATTTGCCAAGGATCAGACTCTTTGCCTAAGTGGGGAAACCAAGATTTAGGCGCAGTACGGGACTTAAGCACTTGATCACACATCTTACCAGCTTATTAAGGCAATGCCTTGAAAAACGTTATATAACCTTGTTGAGTAAAAAGAATCAAGGCTATAGATTCATTTTCCCCATCCTGAATGGAAGATACATTAGCAGCCTTCAAAGGTATGTGCGTCTTAACAAATATCATTTGGGTTTTAAATCTGTATTCACAGTGAAAGAAGATACAACTCACTATGACGTCATCTGCTCGAATCATTATTTCGGACAGCATGCACGGTTACGCTCCTCTTCCATTCAGCATCACCTATCCTCCACACCTCTTAAGGGACACTTGCCCCACTCCCCAGGCGACCCTGTGTCTGGGCCAGTAACCTCTAATGTCTCTTTTTGTAATGCTTTGTTGGCACAGAGCGGAACCTCAGGGGGAACGTTATGCTTCCCCCCACACATGAAAAAGTGTAAACCCTGAGGCTTTCGACATCTGAACCTGCTACAGAGGAGCAAAGGCAGGACTTTATTTCATCCCGAACAGGCTGTGTGTAAGACTCGGGAGACAGCCCTTGAAATATTGAGAGTCCCGCAAACGTGTCACCCTGTACACTGAATCCCTCCTATGGTGTTGCCCCTTTCAGAGTGAGTGTCATGACATTGTCAATAAAAGGTGCCTCAGCCGGCACGTGAGCCAGAACTGCGGCAGACTCCATGAATGGCACTTCTGTATATGTATCGGACGACCAAGTCTTGCTGTTCGTGACTGTTGATTTGATTGATGTCCATTGATGTTGTCTTTGAATTGTTTGTTATGAAAAATGAGGAGTGTGGTGTTACCCCTTTAAGAGTGAGTGTCATGACTTTGGGCCTCATTACACGGTAGGCGGAGGACCAAAGTGCTACTAGCACCTTGGTCCATGCCGGTAAAATACCGGCACCGCTTTGGAGGAAAGGGGAATTACCGCCCTATTCCAAGGTTGGCGGGGCGGTAATTCCCCCTTCCCCCATTGCCCTTCCCCATTCCCATTTTTGCCCCATAGGGCTCTATGGGAATGGGGAAGGCGCTAATTACGGTGCCGCAAATTGCGGTACCGTAATTAGCACCCTGGTCCCTTTGCGGGTTGGTTTTTAACGCCTGCTAAACAGCAGGCGTTGAAGTACCAACCCGCAAAGGGACCTCGTAGTAAGGCGGTAAGGGTTTACCGTTACCGGTGCTCTTACCGGTAAACCCTTACCGCACTACTTGTAATGAGGCCCTTTGTCACGACTGCCTGTCAATAAAAGGAGCCTCAGCTGGCACGTACGCCAGAACAACAGGAGACTCCATGAAAAGCACTTCTGTCTCTGTAGCTTATGGGGCTTGCAGACTAGCACGGTTTGATCATGGCCCTGCTAGCCTGGACTGCAGAATGACGCTGTGTGACCACGGTACTGCACCCACTGCTGATCTGAGTGCCCCCAGATCAGCATGTGTTACCTGGGAGCCCCCAGGACATTGTCACGTTGTGTGTGTGAGAACAGTCCAGTTGCTAGCCTGGGAGCCCCCAGCAACTGCTGTCCAGTCGTTGATCACGGCAATCAGAGCAATCCCTGCAGCGGTCAGTGCTGTGTGACTACGGCATTCCATGAATCCACTGGGTACCCCCTGAACTGATCGGCTGGCCAGGTCCAGTCCCAAAACCTCCTACTGTATCTACCGTGAAACTCTATTGCTCATGAACTAAGTACTGACTTCTGATATAGGGCCTGATTCACAGAAGGGTTTCACAATGGAGCAATCCCATAGGAAACGCTCTGTGAACCAGGCCCATAGGGCCATCTGGAACTTTGAACTTTCGAGTCCTGCTGCAGCACTTAGAAGCCGTAAGAAGCTAGCATGATAAGAACATATCATTATTATTGTTGTTTTCAATAGAAAATATTTCACATGATTGAAACTCTCTCTATAACATTCCCAGATAGAGGTAACCTGAGAAATGAGTTGCTCGGTAGCATTCCCGCAGTAATCGGAATACAAGAGCAGACATGCTGGGTGAGGAGGTGGGGATCGTTTTTCCTGCTTGTCTCATGACGATTTTTTCCACTTTGCTTCCACAGCAAGTTAATACATATTTTTGAAGTCCTGTTACTATTGTAGCAATGAAAACTGAGACCTGCAAATGGTCGGCAGTAGTAACACATTTCAACTGCATCTGTCAAGGGTGATAGTGTTTTAATAGCAGCTATGGTGAAAATGTGAGAACATGTCAAAAAGGTGCTTAAACGTACAGGGGAATTCTATGTGACTTGAAAAAAGAACAACGAGCAGAGCACCGAGGGACTGGATGCCGACCTTTAGCTCAGAAAAAATAAAAATAACTCTAAAAATAACTCTATATTTACTCATTTGAGAAGTGCATTCGGTAAATATGCATACCCTGATTCATGCGGGAGGATGCTGATAGCACCCTGTGCTGATTTATGGAAGTAACATCTTCTTGGGTTGATCCAGGTCGCACCTCTGCCTCCTCTCAGTTACAACTAGTTCAAAGAGAGCTCCCAGTTGGCCCCCTCCAAGTCTGGCTTTTAGGTAGAAAGGGGCATATACCTCCAACGTGCATGCGCTCGGCAATGCGAATCACAGAGGAATTGCCAAGTATGTGTCTCCATGAAATGTAGAGCCCGGTTAAGGGATTGGAGGATGGAGCCTTGTGTGGGCAAAATGCTGGTCGCACAGTTAACAGGCAGCGCAGCTGGCGGCTTTGCTGGTGATAGCTCGGCCTCCCTTTGCCTCTGCCCTCAAGTCAGCCTTCAGTGAATGGTTGAGAGTGCTGGCACATTCACTACCAGATTGGCTGGTGGTAGCCCCCCTCCAAATTCCCTTCCAGGTCTTAAAGAAACACAAATGAATTTCCGCCACTCAGCAGCTCATACATGGCCAAGTGGAGGGAATCCCAGCAGCCGCCTGCGGGTACAAGTAAGAAAAACAAGTGGAAGCTTAATAGAGGCCTAGGAAGCCATCTACCTGATTGGGTCAGGTGAGTTAGCCCCCTGTGGCTCTACTCTCTGGCCTCAAGATCAGGGGCGTTGCTAGGGGGGGGCTAAAGGGGCTATAGCCCCTGAGCTTTTGGTTGTAGCCCCAGATAGAATCTCAGGAGCTACAGCCAAAAGACTAGCTAGCCCCCAGTCCCAACAGTTCCGACATCAGCTTAGCCCCGGGTCTTTTGCAGACCTAGCAACTCCCCTGCTGAAGATAGCAAAGTAATCCCACCACTCAACATATTAGCATTGCATAAAAGCCAGGAGGGAGCCTAAGCCACACCAGGGATGGCAGTGGTTGTAGAAAGGCTACTGCCATCCACCAGCATCCTCCCCGTTACTGACTCAAATGTCACTCCCTGACCCTCAATTCAATGAAGGTGGGGTGGAGGAGTTGTGGAGGTAGACTCCTACGTGCAGAGCAGGTGGAATCTTTGCCAAGTGAGGTTGATGGAAAAGGGTGCAAACGTCCTTCCTCCAGTTACTAATTCGAGTCATACTGTAAGTGTGCTGTGGATAATTAAATGGCATGCCATGAAGTGGAGTGAGCTTTGAACAGATAATTTATTTTCTTTATTTGACAGCAGCAGGGACATTCTTTTTTTATTTCAAAGGAGCTTTTCCTTGTATAGCACTACAAGTCCAATAATTCCTTGTGCACCATGGGTAGGGCACAATATATCATTTATGTAATCTTCAGAAATATGCCCCACCAACTTGCCACTAACTTTTCTTGAGGCTGCACATCTTCGGAAGAGAAGGCAAGTTTGAGAGCATCATGACATGGAGTGCAACTCTGAAGACATCAGACGGAAAACTGCACTAACCGAGCTTGCAGCTGGAATGACAATCAGAGAATAGTGGGTGGGGTGAGGTGGTAGCCAAAGCTTCTATAGCCAAGGGATGGATAACACTCGCCACTGTGCCCTGTATGAAATCTAAACTTTTCCGAAGGAACACAATCGCATTTAATGATAGGGTACAGAGGCTACCTTGTCTTCAAGTTCAAAGCATAGATAGCACAGCTGACGCAACATGGTTGACTGGCTTACAGTAAAAAGTGCTAAACCCAGACTCATTTGACCAATTGGCTGCTCTAAGGATGTCCACAAGATGCATACATGCCCACAAGGCATTACTGGCCATAGCACCTCTGGCCGAGTAACCCCTAAAGGAAAATAAATCTACACCTGCCTGAGACATTACCCATATGATCCATCTAGTTAGAGTGGAAGAGGACACAGGAATATAGGTTTTACTATAGCAAATAATTAGCTGAGACAGGAATCCATCAGACATCTGCCAACATCCTCATACAGCTTGAGACCACAGGTAACACACAGGTTTGGAAAGTCATTATACATCGGATAATGTCAGAGAGCTTATGTCTTGATTGATCATCCAATGTTCAGCAGGCCATTCATGCTGTCTTAAATGTGTTTGCATAATAAATAGAACGTAACAGGTGTTTCTCCTAGAGTGTAACATCCAAAAGTAAAGCGCAACAGTTCTGCGACCTTGGGGCAGGCAGCTGTGAGAGTCTTTGGCCTGACAGAATTGCTTTTCAGATACTGCACAACAGCCTCGCTAGTGGAGGTGGAGAGTGTTGAGATCGGGCATTGCCATAATGTTAATTATAATCCACTTGCAAGAGCCTGGCCTCCACCAAAGACACTGTCACAGTGCTCGCCTGAGGCTGTGGCAGGTGAACACTTTACCGCTGAGACAGGTTTATCTTTAGTCGGCTACATCGTCATAAACGTATCACCAGATCTCCTATAAAGCAGTTATTTGTGCCTCTGCTTCTTGCTGGTGAAAACCCTATCATTAGCACGTCAAGGCCGCTTCCTACATCGCAAACACCCACCCTATAAGGACTTTTTGGTGTTTGTACAATATTGCCTGGGACAAACTGGTGGCAGCAGCTTACTTTTAAAGTATTTTTACTTTGTTTTTATGGACCATACCGCGTTTGCTGCGTTTGGCCCAACACTGTGGGCAGTGCCGAAAAATGGCCATGCAACTAAGTCTTTTGTTCTGTCCTTTGGCCATTTTGTCCCTTTGCCTTCCCCCGGGTCTAAAGACCCGGGTATTCCTTATTTGGGCATGCAGCCTCCCGCGTACTCGCATCTTTCGCAGGCTCCTGCATGTCACGTGTGCTAGTGCCCAGGAAGAGGGTTGGGAGTGTCTGGTCTCAATCCACACTACTGGTGCCAGTATTTCTGGTAGGCCTTAATGACTGGAACCACGGTGGGCCACGATTGACCCGAGCCTGGTGTACATGCAAGAGATCAGATCTTCCATTGGTTATCTGAGCTTTGGACACAAGACAAATCTTGGATAAGAGAAGGGGCTTTGCATCTATTGCAGGTCGATCACCTGAAGTTCACACCGAACTACAGCAGGAGTATCCTGAATGAAAGAGCAGACTTGTGGAACCGCTGGAGACATGCTGGAAGTTCTGGCACCCTGACCCCGCTGGTGTCCCTTCGGACCCCTGCTTTTGCATCATACTTAGAAGGACTGCAAGGGCGCTCAGACCCTTTGGAGTAGAGGGACGAACTCTTCTAGGCACCCCCTGCTTACCCTCGCAAAGAGCCTCTTCAGAAGGGTTCCTGGGCCATCCAGTGAACTGAACAGCTTGAACCCAGAGTATCGCACGGGAGCACTGCCCTCCCTAGTTGAGACTTGAGACTTTGGGCAGTGCCTACTTGTGGTCGTGGGCCCTCTCCCACCTCTGGGTCACGATTTATGAAAGTGCACAATGCAGTGAGCATTTGTGGTCCATGTGTCGCACCGCGGGCCGCGAGTACCTTCATCACTTACTGTTGGGCCCCCTGGCACAGCCATCTGTTTTTACGCAAGAGAATCCTTTAAAAGATACTCACCTTGGCTTGGCTACCCTGAGCTCCCCAGCTATTCCTGAACTCTGAAAGTCACACTATCTGCAAGGGAAGACCCTCCTCAAGGAGTAAGGCTTTATTCTTCATCACCTCAACCCCCTTCCTGAACAGCTACAGCTCCCTGAAGAGAACCCCCTTTTTGCTTTACTTACGACCGCGCAATGTTAAAACACTGCTGTACTTTGAGCATAAGGCTCCTCACTTCATAGGGCTGGTCTGCATAAGATAGGGATTTACTTCGAAGAACTGCATAATGCGATATCTGTGTTGAACTTACCCCTTTCTGTTACCGGTTGTGGTTATTTTCTCGTCTTTCATCAGCATTAGGCTAAAGGCATTTTTTATGTATGTTACATTGTGAAAAGTGCGTGTGCTAACTGTTTTATTATTACTGTGGTTTAATCGTGTTTTGTTATGAAGGCCTATATTAAATGCATTTTTGATATACATCTGTCTAATAGTAACCTGTGGCGTTTTACTGTGTGTGCTCATTGTGGTCTTCCGATCACTCTCGCCCCTCCTGCGACCACCTGCCAAGCAACCGTGGACTGGTCTAGTTTGTCCAGAACGTTCCCTGTTCCACTAAACTAGAGAGGCCTCCTAAACATCTACCCACCAGGGCAGAGTTTAGAAATCCATTTTAACACCAGTGAGTAGATTCCACTGCCAGGAAGAGCTATCACAGAGCAGAGAGCCGAGATCCACACAGATATCACCAAACATGCTTGCAGGTTTCTAGGTGCGCGCAGCACCATTCCTGTCTACCATAGCCCAATCAAAGATGGCCTTAGTGAAGGCCCAGTTCACCCATCAATGGGTTCTTGCATTCTTCCACATGATTCAGTTGAGCGAACAACACCGTTAGACATTAACCAATCCACTGCACAAGACACAAGTGTAGCCTCCTAATTCAAGCCTTTTCTAGAGGTAAACAAAGGACCCTATGTAAATGGACAGTTCCAAAGAGCTAGCATGGCAGTTTGGAGCAGCACGGCATTAAGCAGGAAAGCAGAGGAGAGACCATAGATGCATGAGAGATTGGAAGTGTGGATAATTGGTATATTGATATTGATATTTCATTTATATCGCGCTCGTACACAAGTGTTTCAGAGCACGACCAGACGAGGGAGGGAAACAAGGGAGAACAAAACAACGATCTTACTAGATACAGTGACATTGAGAACATGCAAGTGCATGGGAGAGGGGAAAAGTGCATGGGAGGGGGGTAGAAGTGGAAAGTGTGGAGCAAAGGAGAAAACAGATACATAATAATAAATAAAAGACAACAAGCAGTGGTAGTGTAGACAGCAAGCGGCAAATGCTGGGTTTAAGGCAGCAGACAGGGTATGTCTGATAAGTGCAGGAAGCAAAAGGGGGGAGCTGTATGGGTACAGATACAGACCCCAGTGCAAGGGGTGGCCCAGAGGCAGTACAGGAGGGTGGCAGGGTGAGTAGGTACCTGGGCCCGGAAGACAGAGGGTAGGCCAGATGCACAGTGCCGAGAGAGAACAGATCAGCAAGGGAGAGGGGGGCGAAGGCAGAAGCAAAGAGGAATGTCTTGAGGTGCTTCCAGAATCGGAGATGGTTCTCCTCAAGTTCTACTCCAGAGGGAGGCTCCAGCCGAAGACCGAGATCTATCCCAGCTCGTTTCTTTGAAAAATGACTGGCCCTGAGGGAGTTAGAGGTAGAGGAGTGAAGAGCTCAAGAGGGGACGTATTTGCGGAGGGATAGCTGAAGGTATTTTGGCCCAGACCCCAGAAAGCCTTGTGGGCAATGCAGAGGGTTTTGAATGTAATCCTAGCATTCACTGCGAGCCAATGGAGAGATTTCAGAGCTGGCGAGATAC
Organism: Ambystoma mexicanum; assembly: GCF_040938575.1. NCBI lineage: Eukaryota > Metazoa > Chordata > Amphibia > Caudata > Ambystomatidae > Ambystoma > Ambystoma mexicanum. The sequence goes on from NC_090932.1 coordinate 615,397,010, forward strand.
GATCCCAGGGCTTGAGGCCAAGGACAAGTCTTGCAGTCTTGTTCTGGATTAGTTGCAGACGGCGGAGAGTAGAGGCAGGTAGATTTAGAAAGAGGCTGTTAAAATAGTCAAACCTAGAGAGAAGCAGAGCATGAGAGACAGTGAGCTTCTGGGGGAAGGAGAGGAAAAGCAGACTACTTCTGAGGAGGTGTAGTAATAAGTTACCTTTTTAGGGACATCAGAGATGTGGGCACAGAAGGAAAGTGTGGAGTCAAAGATGACACTGAAGTTCTTAGCCGTGGGGGCAGGAGGGGGCCAAGGGAGGCAGGCCAGAGAGTGAGGGACAAGGAGGGTGAAGGTGTGCCGATGAGGAGGATCTCTGTCTTGCAGAAATTCAGACAAAGATTGTTGGTGGCACACCAATCTTGAATGGCAATTAGGCAATCAGAGATGAGAGAAGGAGAGGAGGTGGCCGAGGGCAACCTGAAAATGTGTTATCAGCATAGCACTGGAAATTGGAGCAGAAAATGGAAATGCAGTGGGCAAGAGTTGCCAGGTATTGTTTACAAAGCCAGGGCAAGAGGTTAGACCCCTGGGGAGCACCACAGGTATATAGGAAGGATCCAAGTTGGACCTGGGAGGGTCAGTCAGAGAGGAAAGAGGCAAACCAGGCCAGAGCCTGATCAGTGATACCCAGGCTATCACAGAGATGGTTGAGCAGGATGTTATGGTTGACTGTGTCAAAAGCAGAAGAGAGATCAAGTAGGTTGAGGACAGAGGGATTGTTAGAGTCAAGGTTGGAGACCAGATCTTCACAGATGTTCCGGAGAGCAGTTTCCGTGCTTCTGGCAGTTCTGAAGCCAGACTGGTGGTCGTGGAGACAACCATCAGAATTAGGTTAAGCTGAGAGATGGCCAGATTTTCCAAGAGTTTGCCCATAAAAGGAGTAATGGAAATTGGGCAATAGTTACCTGGACAAGAAGGATCAGTTGTGGTTTTCTTAAGAAGTCGACATACAAGGGAATGCTTCAGAGGGGAGGGGAAGAATCCAGAGGCAAAGGAGTGGTTGCAAAAAGTGGCAAGGGCCAGAGAAAGGGTATCAACATGGTCCTTGATTGTTTTAGAGGAACCGGGATGAACCTGTTTTGACGAGGCTTTCATAGATTGGACTTGTCTAGTGACCTCATCAGGGGAGAAAAGTGGAAAGGATGAGAAAGAGGGTGGGGAAGTGGCTGAAGGATGGTCAGCAAGCACTGACAGAGAGTGGAGAGGAGGGGGAAGGCAGGAGAGGGAGGACAGGATGTCCTGGGTTTTTGAGATAAAGTGAGAGGCAAGGGCATTGTAAGAGCCTGGGAGGCAACAGTAGGAGTAGAGACTGCAGCAGGGTTGGCCAGCTCCTTGCAGATTGTAAAGAGTTCAGGTGAGTTGCTACATGCCGCAGAGACACGGGTTGGAATGTGGACTCTCTTCTTGGTGAGGACATAGTCAGTATTGCCTTTGGAGCAGGCAACAGGCCAATTTGTCAGAGGATGAACAAGCAGCCCTCATTTCCTCTCAGCCACCTACACAAACGTTTAAGTGTAGCTAGGTCAGAGTCATACAAGGAATCGTACTTGGCTTTGGACTTCAAATGGATCCTCATGACAGGGGCAAGAGCATCAAGAGTATCAGAAATAGAGGAGTAGAGTAGAGAAGAGTCAGTGCTGTGCCTGGATGTGAGTCAGCCAGAGGTGGGGGGCGAGAGAAGGTGGTGGCAAAAGCCTCAACTGACACACGCTTCATGGGCCGGATATCTGAGAAGTTAGCTGGCAATGTTGGGGTAGGCTTGGCCTGGGGAGAAGAGAAGGAGAGATGAGAGGAGCGGAGGGAATGGTTGCTCCAGGAGAGAGGAGTGGTCAGAGGGATGGAGAGGGGGAGGTCAGGGGAGATCAAAACATTGTGTGTGTGCCCTACAGAGTGAGTCGGGCCAGGGGGGAAGATGGACAGGAAGAGGGAGTCACAGAGGTCACAGAAAAGAAAAGAGGAGAAACAAGGAGAGTCTAGATGGATATTGAGGTCACTGAGGAGGCGATGTTGAGTGGTAGAGGCCAGGAAGGAGGAGGAGAGGTCTGCCCACTCAGAGAGAAATTAGGCGATTTCACCAGGAGACCAGTAGATAGAAGCCAAGGTAAGAGAGTGGCCAGGAGAGCGAGAGGGCTTACAGACAGACATAATCCTCTTTTGAATGCCTTGAGTGGGAACGATAGAGGCAGGAATCCACTCAGGAAAGATCAGGGCAACCCCCCCACCGGACCGGGAGGATCTGGGTGCAGAGAGGATCTTGTAGCCATTGGGGAGGAGAGTGTCACAGCTTGTGACAGAGCTGGCCGTGAACCATGTCTCAGTAAGACCAAGGACATCAAGGTTTAGTTCTTCAAGGAGGGGACAGATGTCAGACAAGTGTTTGACAGCAGAGCGAGAGTTGAGAGTGGCAGAATGAACAGGGTTGCCAGCTTTAAAGACCTTCCAGGGAGGGGTACAGATCAGAGGTACGCCCAGCGGAGGGGAAGGAACTCTAGTAGGGGTTGAGGAGCAGGAGGAGAGGGCAAGGTAGCGAAGGGGGGGAGGAGGAGACAGCAGGAGATAAGAGGAAATTGATGAGGCGAGGGAAACGCCTATCAAAGAGGAGGGGATTGTCCTGAGGGCCTTGGACCATGACAGTGCCATTAAGGTAGACATTAATGATGACTTTAGAGGAGTCGAAGGAAGCCATGAGAACTTCCCAGTGAGTGCCACCATTAACGGGAGAGGAAGAGATAGGACAGAGCACAGAGATCTAGCGAAGGAACGACAAAGAGCATGTTGGTGAGGGTCTGTCTAGAGGAAGTGTCGGAGTAGATGTCGGCGATAGGGAGACCAGGGTTGGAGGCCAAGATATCCTTTTTTAATTTCTTCCTGCCAGATTTAGTGAGAAGGGAAGGATAGTCAATGGAGAAGCAGTTGGAAAAGATAGGAGAAATAGAAAGTGCAATGGGAGTGGAAGCGAGGAAAGGAGGGAGAAGTAGGGAGTGAAAGGCAGGTGGAACAAAAGAGAGTGGTGAAGTCACTGGGCTGGCAAGTTACAGAGAAGCAACACTTTACAAGCAAAGTACAGAAGCAAAAAGCAGAACAGCAAAATTTGACTTTCAAGCAAAAAGCAAAAACAGCAGAATGTGACTTTCAAGCAAAAAGCAGAACAGCACAAATTTGACTTTCAAGAAAAAAGCAAAAACAGCTAAATGTGACTTACAAGCAAAAAGTAAAAACAGTAAAATTTGACTTTCAAGCAAGAAGCAAAACAGAAAATATTTGACTTTCAAGCAAAAACAGCTAAATTTGACATTCAGCGAGAAAGCAACACAGCAGAAATGTGTCTTTTATGCAAAAAGCAAAAACCGCAAAATTTAACTTTCAAACAAAAAGCAAAAACAGCAAAATGTGTCTTTCAAGCAAAAAGCAAAAACAGCAAAATTGCACTTTCATGCAAAAAGCAAAACAGGAAGAATGTGACTTTCAGGCAAAAACAGCAAAATTTGACTTTCAAGCAAAAAGCAAAAACAGCAGAATTTGACTTTCAAGCAAAAAGCAAAAACAGATAAATCTGACTTTCCAATTAGGGATTCAGATGTTATCAAAGGTTTTTAAGAAGCACTGCGAATCAGGATGACAACATGAGAGAAAAAAACAGAAAGATTAGTGATAGTCAAAGGTGGTAGGAGTGAGTCCAGAAGGAGGGAACTAACCCATAGTTCAGGAGGTTACAATGTCAAGGCAGCCCCGGATTTCTTAGAGGAGTGAGGTGGCAGCACCATTCTAGTTAAGGCACTAGGGTGTTGGGAGGACCCCAGGACCCCACATAGCACCCTGGAAATGGACAGGGAGCAGACAGGGGCCTTAGGAGTGGGCCTTTGGTGAGAGGGCCGGCTAAAGCCTGCCGGTCCTCAGTTGGACAGAAAAGAAACTTAGCAGCCAATGTCAGCGCAGGAAAGAAGAAGGCACACCAGACACAGGGCCTCATCACGAGTTGGGCTGTATTCCCGGCTGCAATACCGCCGACTGTAATAGCCCTAGCACCGACCAGTCCGGCTGTATTACCGCTGGATCACGAGTTGGGTGTTAACGGTAAATCCCCACTCCCAATTGGGTCCATTGGATTCAATGGGGTATTTTCAGCGCTAATTGTGCGGGCTAATACAGCCGGCGGTAATACAGCCAAAAACAGGGGATTTTCACCTCCAGAGAAAGGCTGGAGGTAAAACATCCCATTTAGCACCAAACTCGTGATAGGGCCAGCCCTTAAATGCAGCTGTAATACCGTTACCACCGCATTTAAGGGCTACAGCCCAACTCGTGATGAGGCCCACAATGCCTCAAGCAAACATTACAGCAGAGCGGCCATGTTGGAAGCACTGCATGGTGATTGCAGGTGCAGGCAAAAAAATACACAGAGGCTCAAATTCTGAGTGCAGCAGGCAGCAGGATGATGAAAAAGGGGAAGGAGCAGGAAAGGCTAGAAGTATATGTTGAGGTGGTGAAGCAGAAAGGCTTGGAGGAGCAGGAGATGAGCGACAAGCAAAAGGGATGGGAAATGTTAATGGATAGCTTGAAGGAGCTGCTTGGGAAGAAATTTTTCAGAAGGTATATTAGGATCAGGTTTGAAGTGCAGAAAGTGGTGAAATGCAGCAGAGAGATGGAAGTAGGTGGTGTTGGGCTCGTTTTGCAACTTGCCCTCCATAGTTTGCTGTGTAACCCCATTCTTTGTGCTCTGTTTGTGTCCTGCACTGACGGTTTGAAGGGAAGTAAAGCCTTCAGCTCCACTTCCCTTGCTTTCTGCTCATTGTTAAGGGGAAACTGATCAGTCCATCAGGCTATCAGTACTGGAAAACTATGTATCCATTTTTAATTCTTGTGCTTTTTGACATTGCACACATAACCTTACAGTGCAGTGCAATGGGCATACTTTTATATCACCCTATCTTTTTACACATGGGATTGTTGATTACTTATATATGTGTCTAAAGACACAAGCTTGAGGCAGCAGTTTCATTTTGACTGTTTTTGCATTATTTGTGGTGTGCATATTCGAGTTTACCACGTTTGGCTTTCGTCTGGCAACTAAACATGCGTAGTGCCCTAAAATGGCTGACCCACGAGATTGTGCTTGTTCTTTGGTACCCTTCCATTAGCCAGCCCAGTGAAGCCCTGCTCCTCTGTCTGATCTCCGAAGACCCTGAGCGGTGCTTCAGCCCTACACTAGTGGGATCAACTATTCTTAACTCCTTCTTGAGGATCCTGCCCTTCTGTACCTTTGGACGTGTCTCTGACTTGCTCTGTGGACTGACCAGATCTCTCGTGGGCTGCCTCATCAGAAGTGTTGCTGTTTCGCGTTTGAGCAAATACAGTGGAGCAAACATTTCTCCGAAATACATTCTAATAAGTGATCAAATCCAATTAATGAGGACCACCGGCCCGAAACAAGTTGAAAGTTGACCTTCTCATCTGAAGATATTCATGATCTAATAAAGAAACTTAAACTGTCTTGAGCCCCAGGCCCTGATGGGTTATCTAATTTTGTTTATAGAGGGCCTCCACATATGTGGTCAGTGATTCTTAACATCTTGTTGAAATTAAATAATTACCCAAATTTTATGTGATGATCTTAGTGTTGTACTTATTGAAGATATTAACTGTTGGTATTGTGTTATAATTTCATCTTGCTCATTCTACTGTATTTTCATCTGGTTTTATCATGTATATTTAGATTGGAATATTATGTTTTCTATTAATGTTTTCATGAAATGTATCTGTATTTTAACTTGTGTAAAGGTTTGTATTAACCATAAACACACATAAATACAAAATAAAAAAGATGTCTTGTTCATGCATGTCCTGACTAGACACAATACACTCCCAAGTTGGAAAATCTCTCATCTTGTTCCAATTTTTAAAAAGGGGGATATGACGAATAACTCATCTCAAGCTAAATATTTTCATCATTAATAGTAAGAGAATTAGAGGCTTGGGCTTCTACAAACTGAAGAATATATCATCTTCAATCCGGGTTCCGCAAAGGCTTCTGTACCTCTACCAATGGATTCTTCTTAGAACTAATGCAAAAGAGAGCCCTGAGGACTCATCAGCATATCTATGTTTGTTTCATTGACTTTAGTATGGCCTTTAATTCCATACATAGGAAACATTTATGGGACACACTGCGAAGATGCAGTTGTCCTCCTTCATTGGTGAACATCTTGAGTTTTATTCACACAGACACAGTGGGCCTCATTATAACTCTGGCGGGAGACATGCCAGTACAAACGGCAGGCTGCCGCCAGAGTTATGATTTTTTTCCGGTGCCTGGCAATGTGGAATCACATGAGCATTACAGCCCTGGCGGTCCTTGAAGCCAGGCAATGTGGAATCACATGGGCATTACAGCCCTGGCGGTCCCTGAAGCCAGGGGTCGGAAAAAGGTACTCTCCATTCCCATTCAAGTCCCATAAGACTCCATGGGAATGGGGAAGACGGATGCACCGGCACTTTGTGCAACAGTGTCATTGCATCCGTCAAAGTCTGGTAGCAGGTGCCTTTCCGCCTGCCAGGTCAGACCTGGCTGGCGGAAAGGCACCTGCATGCAGAACTCGGAGTGTGCCGGTCCGGTAACAACGATGACCGGACCTTGCTGTACCTGCTATGTTTGAACCTTACCTTTCCTCTATCACTGGATCAGCACTCTCAACCTGCGTTGTTCTCTATCTTACCTGCATCCACTTGTTCACACTCTGAGCCCTGAACTGTACTACCTACCTGTACCTGCATACTTGATGTAGCCCCTCACCTTGAGGCGAGGCAGCCCAATGTTGCATTGTACTTATTTGTACATGCACATTTGATGTAGCCCCCTGAACCATTGGGTGAGGCTTTCTAAATGTATTAACTAATTGTACCTGCAAATGTGATGTAGCACCATGCACCATAGGGTGAGGAGTTCCAAATGTGTTCTCCCATGCCTATGTCGTTTATTCATATTGATTTTTGTTTGTGTTTTACTCTTGTTTCCTCACCCATGTCTGTCTCCTGCCCTCCTCCCTCTCCCATTTTTTTAACATAAGAGCATGAACACATTTAAAGACAACACAAAGAAAATGAAATTCAAATCTATATCTAATAGGGAGACATCGAAGCTGAATTAGAAAAGGGGATATGATAGACGAGTACTGCAGTCCAAACAAGAGTGTGACTGCTGAATGAAGAATAGATGGAAGTGGGAAAAGAATGTGTGCTGGTAATACAAAATACAAGGAACAACAATAATTAAGACTAATGAGAACACAGGTTTGTAAGAGAAGTTGAGTAGAAGAAAAAGTTAAAGAATGACAAATCTAATATTATGAAGACAGAAGCAGCCAAATTGAGAAATATTGGAGATTCGATTTTGAAGGGAAAACACAGAATCAAAAACAAATCCAGATTACGGGCATGAGAAGAAATAAATAGATCATGAGGAGGAAAATGAATAAATGACGATGAAATAACAGAAGGGGATTTATATGGGGCTCTTCCCCATATAATTAACTGCCAACTTATACTGCTGTATCAGTATGGCACATAATTTTCACAGTCACCTGTTGTTTCTCAGGACAGCTACGCAAATTGTTTTTAGGCATATCGAATGAAATAAGCGTGATTGAGCACCTTAGCAAATCTAAGTCATGAGGGAAATCTGTAAAAGTGGAGCCGCTGTGAGACTTGGAGACTCCCTGCACCTTTCCAACCACAACTGCAACAACTGCACTTGGCTTGTGCTTCACTTATGTGAAGCTTCCAGTGATTTATTATTTGTAGCTCATTCTCCTCTACGACAGCTTCATGTTGGGGCTGATCCTAAACCATGCACACTAGCTAAATTGCCTGCAACAACTGTGCTCGGATTGAACCTCGCTTGCGCAAAGCCCATAATACTTTTGAATGTGTAGCTCCCCCTCCTCTTTGTCAGCTACACATGGGCTGATCCAAAACCATGCACACTAGCTCTGTTGCCTTCAACAAGTGAGTTTGGCTTATGCTTCATGAAAAAAATATGGATAAAGTGTTATTTGAACAAATTTGCAAAGTGAACACAGCTCCGAACGAAGATGCTTATACAATCCAAGACAAGGAGATAGCGTGGAACTTGGATATTTCAGTTGACAATATTCGGTGTATTATAATTAAATCTAAGAACTCAGGAACCCCAGGACCCAATAATCTTTCAAATAAAATATTGAAATTGAACTCAACATTTTGGTCGAAGATACTTTACCTTCTGTTTTTCGATAGTATCAGGACAAAAATCGTGCCCTATTCATGGAAACTATTGTACGTAGTACCCATTTATAAAAAAGGCAATATATTAAGTCCCAAGAGCTACAGGCCAATAGCAATAGTTGACGTAGAGTCTAAGACCTTTGCATCTTTAATTCTTAAACATATTCAGGAGTGGATAGATGAATATACAATCCTGAATAATAAACAGATTAGATTTAAAAAAATTAATTTGGAGACAGTTTGTGGAGGACTTGTCCTCAGGAGTATACAGAGGAGGGCAGTCGGTAAGGCAGCCCAGTCAGTATTTATAGCATCGATGGACCTTTCAATGGCCTTCAATATGGTGGATTGCCCAACACTATGGAGAAGGCTTTTTGAGTTGGGCATACCAATGGGCTTGTTAGATCTAATTATTTTTATGTTCTCCGAAACCAGAATGAGAGTGAGGCTGAATTCTATGCGTCTATTGACAAAGGAAATCGACACTTCGGAGGGACTCAAACAAGGGTGTATGTTAGTCCCTACCCTTTTCAATTTATACACCTCTGGTGCAGGTGTAAAACTGGATGGGAGCAGCCTGCTCCACCAAAGATAGGAGGGTTAGCTGTGAGCTGGATATCATTCCATAAACTCACATATGCTGACGATTTTCTTCTCTTGGATGGTACCAGAGTGGGATTGCAGCGTATGATTAACGCCTTTGGGTTATTTGTCAACAAGCTAAAAATCCAGATCAATCCTCTAAAAACAGTCTTCGTAAGGATGGGTAGAAGAAACAAGGCTCAGTCAAATTTTACTTGTATATGTGAAGGAAAACATTTAAAAGTATTAAGGCTATGAAATATCTGGGCTATACGTTACTTCTAAAGGGTCTGTAATTACATCAAAAAGTACTCTTAAAGAGAAGGCACTGGTAGCCCTGAGACAAATGCGCCTTGTTGAAAGGAAATATGGACAATTCTCAATGGTACCGTCTAAACAGTTCTATAGAATGAAGGTGTGGCCTCAACTTTTTTTATGGAATGGAATTTTTTTCTTGTGAGTTCATGGAATACTTGTGCATAATTGAAGGAGTAGTTTGGAGGGAAGTGTTGTTCTACTTACCTAAAAGTGTTCCGATAGAACTGTTAAGATATGAATTTGGTCTTCAATCATGAAAATCCTGTGTTCAGTGGAAAAGAGTTGCCTTTTGGAGAAAATGTCTCATAGCAAAGAAGGAAGATATATATGTACTGTTGGGAGCAGATATTCCGGATGTCTTCATGATGGAATTGAAGGTAGAGGTTGAAAGCATCTTAACTAATCTTGGTACATCAATTCAAAATCTTATTGGTAATCCTCTTAAAGTAAAACATTTTTTTAAATGTAATAATTGGTATGAGAATAATCTGTCTATTATAAGATCTAAGATTTACTCTCAAGCGGCCTCATCCTGGAAATTCCATTCTGAACTTGAGGGGTACCTAAGTAAGTACCCAAGTAGACTAATCAGAAATGTAACCATGCATTTCAGGATGAACATTATGAAGACGAACAAAATACTAAATATAAGACACTTGATTGGCAAAATAGGGGAAAATTGTCAATTCTGTGGATCGAATGGCGAGGAAGAGTCGCATCAGCAGTTATTGCTTGTTTGCCAACCTCTGCTTCCGCAGAGAATTCTGTATTTTTCCAAATGTGTGAATTCAATTTCGTTGATCAATCGAGACTTGTTAAGGTTGACAATGCTTCATGGAAATGAAATTGCTTTGAAAATCAGTGTTATGTATGTGATTTGACGTGAAAGGATTTACTAATATTATTTAGTCACAATACTTATTTACGAGTATGAAATCCTTCTGTGTCTTATGATTTTAGGGTATGACTTAATCGAGAGGATTTGGACTTGTTTTAAATGAAAGTTGTTTATGTTTTTCTTTCTTTCTTTTTATATTAATGGACGTTATGCATTTGTTTGCAAGTAATGTGTTGTAATTTTTAAATAGTGAGTGTATGAAATTGTTCATGATTCATAGATTTGTTTGAATTTTTGTAAAGGTGTATATAAACCATATACAAAATAAATAAAACATTGTTTAAAAAAGTGAACACAGCTAGAGGGAAATTTGTGGGAACGGGCAAACATTACAGATCTCCCTACATTATGAAATCATTTTCTCAAAGATCTGGGTATGTACTTAACCAACTTTAAGCTGTATCTGCTACTCTGTGGCAGGAGGCCATTACCTGTCCTGCTGTTCATTAATGACACATTTTTCTAACCACCAGCAACCCTCCTACAATGAGCACTTTGTTAGGTATTTGTTCTATGTAAGAAATGTCTCATCATGAATTTTCACAAAAAAAGGTCTTTGGTTGAGCAGGTGTGTCAAATGCAGTTTGGACTTACAATGAATTTAATAAAATGGTAAAGGCACCTATTTTAATAGCAGCCTAGAAGATTGTATCTTCTTTTACATGTACAGCCTAATTCATGGAATTATTTGCATGAAAAACGCAGATTTGCGCGCCTTTCTGCCCAAAAATCCCCATACTTCAAACAGGGATTTTCAGGAAGAAAGGCGTGCAAATCTGTGTTTTTCACGCAAATAATTCCATGAATCAGGCTGTTAGGATGGACCACCCCCCATTAACATCCCCCCTCTAGTTGAATTATCCGGTACACTATCTTTCTCTTTCATCTTATCAAAAGGAGTAATCGGTACCCACACTTTCATTACATTTCTTAAATCTCCTTTGTATTATTGTGGGCTGCAGAGCAAAAAACAACAACCCACATCCCTCGTATGATCAATATATGTTTCAAAATAGTTCTCAGGGTCATCAAAGCAGTCAAACAATATTCCAGGTGGACAATTCTGTGACATATTTCAACCATATGAGGCTTGTCCTCGTGAGTCCATTGTTCAGTTTAGGTCTGTGTGTCCTTCAGATGGGGAGTGTCATCAATAGGCTTTATTGTGAGAGACATTATGGGCATTACCTTAACCATAATTTTCTTGCGGTGTCCCAAAACAAATTGACAAGTGCCAAAAAACAAGCAGCAGGATAATGATAGGAAGTAATACTTTGAGGTTACTCATCCATGGGTGCACCCATGTAAAGATTAAGGTGAACCACTCCTTGTTCTGCACCTCACCTTCTTTTTCTATGGTTGTGCTCAGAGTATGCAGTGCGGTTATTTCTTGTGTGATACTACCATTCTCTGCATCATTGGAGGGTATGTAAGTGCAGCAAGATGTACCGATTATTGGGCGGATCTCCCCCCCTCCATGGCAGTCATTAGATTGAGCATGTAGCAATTTTGCAGAGTGTTTATCCTTATAGTTCTTCCCTCACTGAATTTAACCCATTCTCTGTAACAACACATGTAAAATATAGCATGAGAAAACAAAATATGCAACAAAAGAGAGCAAAGTATACTGCCTAAATTCATTAATGTTGACCCGATCTTGTGGTGAAATGTCTAGTCATTCGAATGGACATATGAATGTTAGACTGATACTCCCCTTGTCATTCCCCTCTCTTCTTCCTCCTTCTGTTAGAAAGGGGTGATGATACTCTTGTCTTTCCTGACATCACTGAGATGGATCCATGTTTTTTCTGCCAGCTACTTTGACGGCTGTGGGAGTAGTGTAGACCACTGTGTAAGGCTCAATGCATTTAGGGTCTTTCCACATGTGTACTCAGTTCCAAATAAGCACATGATATCCCTGAAAGTGCTGCAGTTGCTGACAGTGTGTTGACTTCTGTGGTGCCTACAATTACTTGTCTAACAGTGGGTCAGGACCATATTGATGGGGCCCAACCTGGTGAGATATATACCTGACAGATATATCAGTTCCTTAACGTACCCCTGGAATGCTTCCCAGCAAATTTAGGCAGAGATGTGTGCATTGGAGCCTGTGCTTGTAGGAGTGAGAGGAGTGTGTAGCCTGCTGACTGTGATTATTTCATGCAGGGTGAGATGATAAGACCTTGGCTGGTTGCGCAGTGTGAAAAGAGCAAGGGGTAAACAGTGCAAATAATGTTTGTGTAAATCATCACACAGTTTGGCAACTTTTTGTTTCAGTACACCGTTCATTCACCCCAATTATCCGTTGGCTTGTGGGTGATAAATGGAGCACACTTTGTGTTTTATACGCAATAAAAACATATTTCCTTGAACATCTTATTGAAAAAGTGTGTCCTATTATCTGATCTGATGACATCACATATTCCCCATCGGGGAAACAATTCACGTACTAGAAAGTTAACTTCTGATTTAGCATCAGAATTGACACAGGGACCTGCTTCAAGCCATTGCGAGAATGGGCAAACCACAACACTTAGGTAACAAAAGGTACTGCACCTGTTAATCATGTCCATTTAATTGATGTGCAGGTGTCTAAATGGTCCTGTGGGGGTGGGGAAATGCCACTTTCAATGTCCTAAGATTGTGACATGTAGTTTACATTTGGCAGGTAATTCAATTTGTTTTGAAAGCACTAATGTACTCTTGTAGGTTCGGAATATATCACTCCTGCTGCAACTCGGCAGCAATGCATTCCTTCGATGTGTGTGATGGGAAGTGCAACTGTTCGAGGGCAATGGTGAGCAGCTCTTGTAGCATAACTGGTTTTCCTGAAATGTTTTATTTCCATAGGAGGACTGTAGGAGACACAGAGCACCCCACTTTTGTCCATGAATCTTAAACCTGCTGGCGAGCTTGTGGCTGTAGTTCAATAATCTGGGTGTGGGGAAGTGCATTGTAAGGGACCTTTATGTCTACTTGTTGCAGAGAAGGTTTAGAGGAGTCTGTGGCATCAGGGTTTTCTAAGTTAGTGGCTTTTTTTGCTGCCATATCTGCTGCACTGTTGCCATAAGCAATGTGGTCTGTATTGTTTGTATGAGATGTGAATTTTACTAGCACGACTGCTTTAGGGAGCACTAATGTGTCTAGACACATTAGTGCTCCCTAAAGCAGCCGTGCTTGTAAAATGAGTGCATGGTGTACAGTCTGATTTAAACCCTCTCTTGTGCCACCTGAACTGGCCTGAATGTACAGTATATGGGAATTATGCTGAATCTGAGTAAATGGTAGTGGAGCACTCTTGAGACAATTCTAACCGAGTTATGAGGGTCACTAGTTCTGCTGCTTGTGCAGAGTAGTGGGAGGGCAGTGGCACCTTGGCTAATACTTGGTATTCCCCTGATTCAAGGCTCACTACTGCTGCTCTTGTTTGCCTTATTCCTATGTTCTGATAAATCATTGACAAACCATCAACAAACCGCACCGTCCCTCTTTGATTGTATCTTCCTTGACATGGGTAGTGTCATCAGTAGTGTCTTCGTATGTAGTGCAATCTTGTACTGTGTAATTTGGCTGTACTGGTTCTGCGATAAATGTTTCTGGATTAACAATGTGGCACCTGACAACGTGAATGGAGGAGTTTGACAACATTACTCCATACCCTGATGCTCGTTGGGTGGTGAGAGTGGATTTTTATTTTCTAGGATTTTGAAAACTGCGTGCTCTACATAAAGGGTGAAGGGGCATCCCCTGGTATAAGTGTAAGATTTCTGAAAGGCAAATATAGTGGCTGCCTGAGCCTGCTTGAATGGGAAATGTCCCTTCATGACTGGATCCAGGAGACCACTGTACTAAGCCAGTGGCCTATGTCCCATTGAAGTCTTCTGTGTGAGGACAGCCATCATCCCTGACCGTTGGAATGTGAGAACAAAAATAATTGTTTTTTTATTATCTGGTGTGGCCAGAACTGGGTCACTGCTGATCCCTTTTTTGAGCTCTTCAAACAATTTGATCATTTGATCTGTGCAGAGAATGATCATTTTGCTTTCTGTGCTTCTTTTAGCCCTTAAAGTAGGCGTTTGGTCTATGTTGAATAGTCAAATAGCCAGGCTCAACAGTAGTTACATAAACCTAAAAACTGCTCCATCTGCTTGACCCTAGGTAGGCTGTAGTGTGTTCTGTACTGCTCTGGCCCTTTCTGGTGTTATTCTTCTGCCTGACGATGTTGTTATCTTCCCTACATATACAACTTCTTAATGACAATCGTACAGTTTATCCTTGTACACTTTGTAACCCTTCTCCCTTTACTGAGTATTCCTACATATCTCTTTGTCGTGCTACAGACCAAATCACTATGCTCTGTTTTTGTACGTTTCCTAGGTCCATTTGCAATACCCTGTTATAAATGCTAGGGGACTCACAGTACACTTGGGCCACATGAGTGTGCTGAAACGTTTGGCCCCTTTAGGTAAATGCTTCAAGGGCTGGGATTCAGGGTGTAATGGGATGGGGAAACATACATTCTTGAGATCTATCACAGGATAAAAAGCCATGTTACATGGGGATTCTGATGGCTGTATTATGCCCTACTGCCATAAGCCTCTAAGTGGAGTAAATACCTCCTCCACTTCCATTGACAAGGGGTACTGTTTTACTCTGACCAAAACTGCTCCTGGTTTCAGTTTAATGTGAACCGCCCCTATGATTTTTATCAAGCCTACATTGTGTGGGCCACTGTTCCACAACTGACTGGGCCCACTGTCTAGAACCTTCTTTCAGTGTGACGATAATGTGTTGGCTAGAAGCAAGGTATGCAGTACTTCTTTGTTTTCCACTAAAACCTGGCAGGGTATCTAGAGTTTGAATACCATCTCTCCCTTTTCTTCGGTGTCTTCGAACGGCCATTCGTTGAACACAGTCCTCAATTGCTTTGTTGGGTCAGTGCATCAAACCGTGTGCCATTCAAGATCCTCCTCGTCCAAACTGGACAGGATTACAATTCTGCCTTGGTGATTACTGACTGAAAATATATCTTGATAATGGTGCCTGGAGCCCATTCCTACTGGAGAGCTGATCGAAATAGGAACTGTGCAGATTGCCTGGGGCATCCCATGAACACAATTAAGGGGCTGATTATTTGTGTGTGTCTATGGTGATAGGTATGTCTTCAGGGAAAGGAACTGATTTGAAAACCCCAGAAAACCATTGCGTGTCCATTATTTTGTTTGACATGGGAACATCCCCTCCTTAATGCAGGATTTGATAGCTCCTCTGTTAGTCAAAAAAGAAAATGTTTGATCCCTTATCTTCACACCTACTCAGGGTTCCTGTTCCTGCTCGGTAGGTACTAATCATACTGGGCATGCCAATGCATCCTATAGTCTGTCCTGTTGATGGTAAACGTTCAATCCTGGGTGTGGGAAATGGTTGCCCTCTAACACGGTTGCTCCTGTGTAGTGGGTGACTGTGCCTTATGGCAGGGAGTTCTTATCCCACAGTTGAGCAGGGGTCTGGGTAAAATGTTATTCTTGTGGCTGCATTTGTTGTTGTTGTACGGGTCCTGGTGCATACAGGGTGAATTGGGGCTGTGAGTGAAAGGCTGGGTGGTAGACTGGGGTGTTATTGTTGAATGGCATAGGCAGCCTGCTCCTGCAATCTTGTGCAAAATGACCCATCTTCTTGCAAGACCAAAATTGCGGTCCCATCAGGGCCACATGCTCCCCATACCTCCTCCTCTGCCCCTATAGAAATGACCTCTCTGAAAACCTCCCACTCCTCTCCCAAAATCTCTAGGCCATTTTACCCAACCTGTGTGGGGCTGTGTTCAGGATGCTCTTCAATGGTGTTGGTTATTACTGCACATTCCACACTCAGTTTTGCTAATTTCTTCTATGCCAACTTTGCATTTTGCCCTCTTTGCTTGTTCTGCCTGATCCTTATCCTTCTCCTGTCTCTGCTGGCAATAGTGTGTGATGTGCACCTGCATCTCAGGACATGATTTGGATTCCATCCGAACCACCTTTTTTAAATCTGCCATATACTTACAAAGGGAGCCCCTTGCGTAACATGTGATAGAAAACAACAATATTTTTGTTACAAGGCTCTCCTGACTCTAACTGCCACTGTTGTATCTCCTGAATCTGTTGTATATAAAGGGCAGGGTCCTCATCTGCTCTCATTATGCGGGCCATGATAGAATTCATATTGGGTCTGTCCGGATACATGTTCCACAAAACCTTCCATACCTGTGCTCAACAGTTATTAATCGGGGCACCATTGTGGGTGGTATTGTTCAATGTTACTCCTTGGTACTCAGACATACTCTATATCTTGACTGCCTGCTCCCCAAGCAGGGAGGCAAACAAGCTCTTTATATACCAACAGCTTGGGTGATGCCTGCTGTATGTTTCTCAAGGGCATGAATGCACTTACCAGCTCCCTCAGCAAGGGAGGGAATGGTGTGCATTAAGTTGACCCGATC
Organism: Ambystoma mexicanum; assembly: GCF_040938575.1. NCBI lineage: Eukaryota > Metazoa > Chordata > Amphibia > Caudata > Ambystomatidae > Ambystoma > Ambystoma mexicanum. The sequence goes on from NC_090932.1 coordinate 615,413,590, forward strand.
TATGTGGGGCCAAGGCACATAATGAGGTCTCTGCGGTCCCTTCTGTAATAAACTTGGAAGCCCTCAGTCGCTTCTTACCTGCCTGAGGCCATTTGGCCAGCTATGATCAAAGTGTGCGGCTCCAGGGTGTTACCTGCTCTGAGACCTCTGTATCCTACTCGTCGCTGTCCTCCCGCTGGCTTTCCCCCTGCACTTAATACATCTCTGTCCTCACCCATGAATTGTGATTTCTCACTTGTGCCCCATGGCATGGTCTCGTCTTGAGTGGTCTGAGCTACCCGAAATCTGGGGATCGGTGATGCTTTGCCATTGATCTTAAAGAGGATGCGTCCTGCTCTCCATTTATTAGTATCTATAATCGTGCTCTGTACCTCCCCTTTCTCCTGCTGTCTGTTCTGGCCCTGCAAGGCTTGTGTTTGCTCCTGCCATGCCCTTTGTAATACTGCCTCCACTTGCTTGCGAGCCTTGTTCTCAATGACTAAAATCGTGGGTTCTTTGGTGGCATTACCAGGCTTCTCTGATATCCCTTTCCCATCTTCTATTAGGGGAGAAGAAAACTGGCGGTTGGGTTATCCTACGGCAGGCTTTAAAAGATAGGACTCATGTGTGAGTGCTGGGGTGGTAGATCTTTTGCTCACCTGGGTAGAACCCATTCCTTGTAATACTTCAAAATCCTTTCTTTAGATTGCGGAAACGCTTTACACATATGCTCCAATGGCTTATTCATGCGGTCACGAATGCTCTAACCGTGCTCAAAAGAAAGTCGGCTGACACCGGCCTAGTGGCCAATCCCTCAACAAATACAAGACGTTGCTATTTTCAAAACTCAAATCCTAATAGCAGATCTACCTATTCTCTCACATACTAACAACATTTGACAAAAAACACGGTCCTAAACACAGTTGCTGATACTATCGGACTCCAAACACCTTCCTCTACACATCTGCCAACAATTCTTACCAACAACCACCTTTCAGGTATCCAATTGCTATCAATACCTAACAAAAAACACCTTATTTACACAATGGTCAATAATACTTGCAATAAAACATATTTATTTACACAATGATGTAGAACCTTCCTCTGCCCCCTTACCTCGAGACGAGGGCATTCACACCTCCTCATGCTCCCTTCTCTGGAACTGATGGATATTCCACACAATGGTGTCTTTCCCTTCTGAGGGGAGCTTCACCAGAATAATCCATCACTATAAAAAAAAAAACGCTGTGTTACCCCGCTAAATGGAGATTCTCAAGACTAGTTTGGCACTACACAATGTCATCTTTCACCTTTAAAGGGGAGATTCAAATCAATAATTCATCAGTACACATGCAATATTATACAGCGTTGTCTTTCCTCATTAAGAGGAGTTTCCACACAATACTTCATCCTTTCATAAGCAATAACAATTTGCAAGTATTGACAAAGTTTCAAGAACATTGTATTTTATACAAAACGTGCTCCCGACTTACTATGTGTCCTCTGAGTGCCCCCGATGCGTGCCATACCCTCGACAACAGCCTGCACACCCCTGGACGGACATCCCCAAGCCAAAAATCACGAAGACCTTCAGAGAAACACAGCGTTTGGCCACCTCTCTGTTTGGTGTGTGCACCTATTGATTCCAGGAGGCAGGCACCGCAACCTGGGCCATGCGGTGGGGGACTCCCTTCCCCTTCGGCAGGTGCTGGAGATCACGTCTGGGGTCACCACTTTGTAGACCCTCAAGAAAATCCAAACAATGATAGGAGGGCCCGAACTGTAAAAAACAGAACATTGTTGCAAATGCTATTGACTGTCGGGAGGTCATTTGGTCTCTTAAGACTGCAAAACTGAAAGCTCTCGATGCACCCACCATAGACAGTAGTATTTAAAGACAACAACCACAAAATTTGAATACATTTGTATACAATCTCAACATTAAATACAATCACATTCTAACAATCCTATTGGCTCCTGCCTATATACAACCTAAGTCAGCATAAATTGCCCTTTTCTAATTGGTTTGTACATTGCCCTGTTCTAATTGGTTAGTAAAATAACAGCAGATGACCAAAGTATGTGCAGTCAGTATGAAGAGCGAAATCTGCCCTCCTCTGCAAAAACAAGATGCAGAGCCATCTCTCCCATGCGCCCAGATATCTTGGCACCCATGCTACTCCCCACACCTGCTGCTCTCCCACATTAAGGCATGTCCTTAAACTATGATTTCATAATGTGTGTGGCTGCTTTGGGAAGGATTTCATGAGAAAGTGTAACAGAGGCATAACTCTTACAATAATAGCTAATATGCATGTTGGCAGGCCACCCAGAAACATACCAGCAGCCTGAAGGCTCTTTTGAGTGTGGCAGAAACTGTATCTTATTCAAATGAGGCACTCAAATAACATGGCAGAACACTCAGAGGCCTACTTCTTGACACAATGGAAAATATTTGTGCTCCTAGCTCACCCTGATGCATACTTGGCAGTCCATGGACTCTCTAGTGAGGCAGAAACGCAACTCCATTTAATAAAATGGGGAAGGCACTCATGTTAATAGCAATCCCAAAGCTTGTATCTTCTTTTACTTTTAGGCTGTTTCACCCCCATATTAACACCAGCATCTCTCCTATATATCTCAGTCACATTAAATTGATATCACACACGTGTCAGCTCTGTGGGCCCATTTCAGCTATGAAACAGTTATGTGTACTCATTCCAGACAAGGTTCTCCCTGCCCACTGGCAGGACTGTATCCTTAGGGAATCACCTCTCTATGCCCCTGTTTAAGGGGCAGGTAATACCCATTCCACAGGGACAACCACTCAACCGGGGCTGGCTTGGGAAGATGAGTCAAAGGGTACACCCATTCACAAATTGTTAGGCCTCACCCACAGGTGCTGCATTTCCAAAAGCCTTTAATTCTATTGGGAATGGAAGGGAGTGGGGTTAGTGAAGACAGGGAGACATCTGTACAATTCAGGCAACATTCTGCCATCTTGTTTCTCTCTGCCTCTGTATCTCTCTTTTGCATTTCCTTCAACTTCTTGTAGCACAAAGCACTAATTTCAAGAGCAGGTACTGAACACCTAAAACAGGCTAGCTTTAGTCTAATCACCTGTGAGCTTTCAACTTTACAAGAAGGGGTCTCACATCTGAAGAGGAAGTGTCGAGTACCGCCCCACTCCATTTGCTCCCCACCCATTACCTATTGATTTCACACCAAAGTATGTGACGTATGAAGAACAGGTAAATCAGCAGAGAGCAGCACATAGGCTCTGCCCAGTAACTATCAGTATGACAGCAACTATTAATATACCAACACCTAAGACAACCTGGACAGTAAGGTATCCATTAAAAAAGCCATACCTACATTCTAAAGAATATGACGGTTGTTTGAATAAAATACCCGAAGAAGCAAAGAAGATAATGAAGGAAGATGAATGGTGACGTCATAGGAAATCGGACTGACGCACATATACAAGATATAATGACCTGAGAATACTGACAAGAGACAAAATATAGAGAAGATACCATGAATAAGTGACATCTTGAACCCAAGGTGAAGAAGTGGATGTCAAGATGAAGAAACTTATGCCACACTTATGCCACATACATGATGAAGATATTTAGTTAGTTGAAACGTGTACAGATTCAAGTAACTGCAAGAGGCAAAGAAATTGTGAAGCTTGCTTATGCTAAATAGTCGATAGATTGCGGCAAGCACCAACGTTTACAAGTATATACCTCAAGAAGCACTTTATGTATGACTACGCATATGAGCTGAATTGAACAAAGGTTACATTGAGTAGAGCCAATCGGACGTCGTACTTTTAGTGACATTCACAGTGGCCAAAGGGTGGGCTAAGTTGCCCTACCTGACATTGATTATCCAAAGTCAATCGACCTGACCCTGGTGTCTATCTACTGAACACTGCCACCAAGCCCCTGCACCAAGTTGATTCGTCTGCGCATCCGGGTACCATCTCGACCGCCGTTGAACCTCTACCACTGACCAAACCTGGTGACTGTCCAATCCGCAGAGCTTGAGAAAACACTCCGGGACCGCAGCTACCTTTCCTTGATGATGCAGAGCGGTCTGGTTCGACAAAGTCAAACTGCCAAGACATTTGCAAAGGTATAACTGACTGATGTCTGCCCCCCAGAGTATGTGTTGGGCCCTGGAGACTGGATACGTCACCTCAATCCCTTTTACAAGCTCAATACATATCCTTTTGAACATTGTGATCTTTTAATTGCCTCTTTTTCCTGTGTATCATTATGCAGAGTGCTGCATCTATTCTATCTTTGCATATTCTGTGTTCTTTCTACTGGTGTGGGTTTTGACAGTGTTTTCTAGTTAGTTATTATTGTACGTGGTGTGTTTGATTAAAGTATATCTTTGTATAGAACCTTAATTGGACGTTCCTTTATTTTGGACTGTTATACCTTGTTGTTTGAGTTGCTATTGAACCACATTCACACCCCTCTTGAGAGTATATCCTTCCCTCTGTCCAGGTTAACACAAAAGGGGAAGGAGGTATATCTCTTAACTGTGCCTGTTTTACCATTACAATTATGTTGGCTCTTGGTTTGTAGAAGTGTGAGGACTGAGTGGGCACTTTAGCCTCTCTTCATCCTTGTACTCCTGCAGGGCAGTAGTCAATTTGTCACACTGATTCCCCTTTGGTTGAAGGCAATGCTGTAATCCTTGCATCCACTGGGAGCCAATGGAGAGATTTCAGAGCTAGAGAGATACGATCCCAGGGCTTGAGGCCAAAGACACGTCTCGTAGTGCTGTTCTGGATTAGCTGCAGATGGCTGAGAGTAGAGGCAGGTCGATTTAGAATGAGGCTGTTACAATAGTCCAACATAGAGAGTACCAGACAGTGAGCCTTTTTGGGGAAGGAGAGGAAAGGCAGAGTACCTCTGAGGAGGTGCAGTAGGAAGTTTGACTTTTTGGAGACATCAGAGTTGTGGGCGGAGAAGGAAAGTGTGGAGTCAAAGAGGACCCCCAGGTTCTTACCCTTGCAGGTGGGGGTAGGAGGAGGGCCATGGGAGGCCGGCCAGAGAGTGAGAGGAAAGGATGGTGAAGGTGTGCCGATGAGGAGGATCTCCATCTTGCTGGCATTCAGACAAAGATCTCTGACGGCACACCAATCTTGAATGGCAGTTAGGCAATCTGAGGTGAGGGAGGGAGAGGAGGTGGCCGGGGGAAGCCTGAACATGAGTTGAGTATCATCAGCGTAGGACTGGAAATTTGAGCAGAAAATGTCAATGCAGTGGCCGAGTGTTGCCAGTTATTGGTTGAAAGCCAGGGCGAGAGGTTGGACCCCTGGGGAACATCACAGGTAGAGAGGAAGATAGATGATACGAAGGACCAAAGTTGGATCTGGGAGGGTCTATCAGAGAGGAAAGAGGTCAGCCAGGCCAGAGCCTGATCAGTGATACCCAGGTTATCACAGAGATGGTTGAGCAGGATGGTATGGTTGACCATGTCGAAGGCAGAAGAGAGATCGAGCAGGATAAGGACAGAGGTAATGCTAGAGTCAAGGTTGGAGAGCAGATCTTTGCGGATGTTCAGGAGAGCAGTTTTCGGGCATCTGATCGCTCTGATGCCAGACTGGTGGTCATGGAGACAGCCAACAGAATTGGAATGAAGGTTAAGCAGAGAGATGGAGTAATGGAAATTGGCCGATAGTTAACCAGACAGGAAGGATCAACTGTGGGTTTCTTGAGAAGGGGATGCACAAGCGAGTTCTTCAGAGGGGAGGGGAAGGAACCTGAGGCAAAGGAGTGGTTGCAAACATGAGAAAGGGCCGGAGCAAGGGTGTCAATCTGGTCCTTGATGGTTTTAGAGGCACAGGGATGTACCTGTTTTGACGAGGCTTTCATAGATCAGACTTGTCTAGATTTTGATTTTGACTTTGATTCATTTCTTATGCGCACCAAGCAAGCAATTGCATTCGGGCGCAGATGGTAACCATATGTTATATGTTTAGCTGTGGAGGCTTAGGGTCACCATGGTTACTTAAGTTCATTTGAATAGGAATGTTTTTAATTCCTTTCTGAACGTTGCCAGTGTAGTGCATGAACGAACGCCAAAAGGCAGCTGATTCCACAGCTTGGGGCCAAACACGGAGAACCTCCTGTCTCCTTTAGAGGTGTATTTTGTCCGGGGGACACATAGCAGGAGTTTGTCTCCTGAACGGAGGTCTCTGGTAGGGTAATACTGGTGGATTCTCGTGTTCAGGTATCTGTGTGCGAGTTTGTGGTAACATTTATAAACCAGACACGCCACCTTGAATTTAATACGGTCCTCCACCATCAGCCAGTGGAATGCTTTCCGAGATGTAGAAACGTGATCTCTTTTGCCCAGGTGGGCAGTTAACCTCACTGCCGCATTCTGGGCCTTTTGTAGTCTTGACATTTGTTTCATAGGAATCCCTGTCATGAGACTGTTACAATAGTCAAGATGGGCATTTACCAAGGCTCCCACCACCACTGGCTGATCTTGGGGTGTTAAAAAAGGAAGTACGTTCCTAAGAAAGCATAGGGCGTAATATACTACTTTTATTTTTGCCCCAACTTGTGCTTCACTGGCCAAGTTTTCTTGCCAGATGCAACCAAGATTTTTTACTTTCCTAGAGAACGTGATGTTTTCACCTAAGATCTGTGGAGTTATGTGGGTTCCTTCCTCTCTGTTTTTGTTCTCTGATCTGAACAGGATTACCTCCATTTTGGCTGCATTGAGCTGTAACTGGTTGCAAGCCATCAATTTTTTGACATCTTGCATACACCGTTCTATCCTTTCAAATGCCTCCGGCAGATTATCTGTCTCCACATAGATCTGTGTATCGTCGGCATAAGAGTGGAAACGTAGACCGTGTTTCCTCAGGATTTCAAACAGTGGTCGAAAATCAGAGGTGAAAGCGCTGAGCCTTGGGGGACTCCACATCTCAGTTGTATTAACTCTGAGAGGAAGGCTCCCAGGGCCACCTGTTGAGTTCTGTCTTGTAGGAAGGAATCAAACCAATCCACCACAACTTTAGCTGGTCTGCCTATACTTCCAATCCGTTGGAGTATAATTTTGTGGTTGATTGTGTCGAATGCTGCCGACAGATCGAGCATCAACAGTATTGTGTTGCTTCCTCTGTCCGCAGCTTCTAGTAGGTCATCCTGGACTGCCAGTAATGCAGTCTCTGTCCCATGATTAGGACGAAATCCTAATTGGTGTTCGTCCAAGATGTCTCTATTGTCGACGAACTGCTGGAATTGGTTACAAACAATGTTTTGAAGAATTTTAGTAGGCCAGCATAGATTAGCCACAGGACGGTAATTTTTTTAGTATCATGGGGTCCAACTTGGCCTTTTTTAATAGTGGTTTTACCACCGCTCGCTTAAGTTAGAAAGGAACATAGCCCTCTGATAGGGATTTATTTACAAAAATTGTTAAAAAAGGGGTGAGGTTGGCTGCTAAACGAATAGCGGTACATGCTGGTATAGGAAAAGCCAAGTCCTTAGTGGGTTTTAACTTGGGTATTAAAGCTTCTATATCTTCCTTCTCAATAGGTTGGAAGCGAAAGTTCTCCTCAGTTTCCTGGCTTTCTACTACTTCTCCCTCTTCTCCAGATTCTCCCTATTCTTCTGCAGTTATCAATTCAGTGATGCTTTTCTGAATGTCAATGATTTTTTTTCAAAAAAATCATTGAACTTATTTGCCTGTTCCTTAGAGTCGGCAGTCGGTACTGCCATGCATTCTCGGTTCCTGAACCTTGCCACTACATTGAACAGGTCTTTTGCCTGATTACCTGCTAGCTTAATTTCTTCTTGAAGGAAGTTTTTTTTTGGCCACAAAAAGGGCATTTTTATAATCTTTTATTCGGGCTCTCGCCTTCACTGCGTCTTCAACTACTGTAGAGGATCTCCAGAGTTTATTCGCCTGGTGAACTTGTTTCCGCATAAGGCCCAGTGCTGGGGTATACCAAGATTTGGATTTTTTAACTGTCTTAAGTCTAAGTGGGGCGTATTTATCACAAATTACCCTTAACAGATCTTCCCCCTTACTAAAAAAATTCTTCACATGTCGTATTGGTATCCAGGCATGCCAATTGGTCTTCAATTTCCTTCCCTGGAATTCTTTCTAAGTCTGACATCTTCCGGCCCCAAATTGGTGCAGTCTCCCGTCCTTTTCCCCTCTGATGTCCTATTTCTCTAATAGTCGCTAATTGTAAGTAGTGACCGGACCATAGGAGTGGGATAGTCTCTCCAAATTGAACGACACCCCCTCTTGCTGCAACAAGATCTAGGCAGTGTCCCTTCTTGTGGGAGGGTTCCCTAGTAATAAGCTCCAGATCATGATTGTCTAAGAGTTGCATCAGCGCAGCATGATGTGGATGCAAATTATCATTTTCTAGCCAAATATTCCAATCTCCTATACATAGTATGTCTTTATATTTGCTCCCTCATAATGTGAGGTGGGCATCTACTAATTCTAGAAAGTTCAGTAGAGGTCCAGGTGGTCTGTAGCCCAGCAGTACTTTCATAGTTTGGGTATGTGACACCGAAATTGAGAAAACCCCAAACTGGGTGTTATCATCCCAGTCTAGTTTCTCCAAGTGTGAAATAGTCATAGCCAACTTGTAAATTATAGCAATGCCCCCTCCTCTCCTATCTTCTCTATTAATGAACTGAATGGTATATTTTTCTGGGACCAATTTATGGAACATGGTCTGTGAACCTTCCGTAAACCAGGTTTCTGTCAGGCATAACAGCTCCATATCTAACTCTTGAATAAACTCTCCCACCTCTACAGCGTGAGCCACTGCTGAGCGTGCATTCAACGAAGCATTTTTAAATGTAGTATTTCCCTCTTGCCCTGTCCTCTGCCGAACCCTTTCCAGTCCATGCTGGCGAATTTTATCCAGACATCTTAATTGCAAGTGGCCCTGCCCAGTATTCCAGGCTTTCATCTGTGTAATTGTGTAAGTTACCTTTATTTTTTGGAGCTCCATCCTCTGTAGCTTTGACTTCCCCAAAATAGTAATAAGGCCCTGTGGCACCAAAAACTGGCAGCGTATTCCGCCGCTCGCCGCTCTCGGCCGCAAACAGGCCTAAACAGGATTTGCCAGTTAAGGGCTGTGTCTCACCTGAATGACACGAAACGCGTGCGACTTGCACTCGGGTTTCTGGGAAGTCCGTTTTCAACTACACGGAACTAACGCTCTCCCCCAAGTCGCGAGTGCAGGCAAGTAGGTAAACACTTACTGCATTACCCCTGGCTTGAATGTGGATCTTGTAGCCATCAGGGAGGAGAGTGTCAAATCTCGTGACAGAGCTGGTCCTGAGCCATGTCTCCGTAAGACCAAGGACATCACGCTCCAGTTCTTCAAGGAGGTGGCAGATGTCAGAGAAGTGTTTGACAGTAGAGCGAGAGTTGAGAGTGGCAAGATGAAGAAGGTTGCCGGCCATAAGGACCTTCCAGGGAGGGGTACAAATCAGAGGTACGTCCTGCTGAGTTGTGGAGGTAGCCTGAAGAGGGGCAGAGGAGGAGGGAAGAGTGGGTAAGGTAGCCAAGGAATGAGAGGAGGGGACAGCTGGAGATGAAAGGAAATTGATGAGGCAAGGGTACCGCCTATCGAAGAGGAGGAGATTGGCCTGAGCACCTTGGACCATGACAGTGCCATTTAGGTAGACATTAAGGATGACTCTGGAGGAGTTGAAGGAAGCCAGGAGGACTTCCCAGCGAATTCCTCCATTAATGGGAGAGGAGGAGACAGGGCAGAGCAGAGAGAGCATATGTGGGGTCCATAGATCCGGCGAAGGAACAACAATGAGGATATCAGTGAGGGTCTGTCTGGAAGAGGCGCTGGTATAGGTATCAACGATAGGGAGACCAGGGTTGGAGGCCAAAATATCCTTTTTCAACTTCTTCTTTCCAGACTTAGTGAGAAGGGAACAACAGTTGATAGAGAAGCAGTTGGAATAGATGGGAGAAACAGAAAGCACCATGAGTGGGAAGAGAGGAGGCAGAGGAAGGAGTAAGCAAATACAGCGGTATAGAAACAGTCACTGGGTTAGCAGGTTTCAATCAATGGTCAAAGTTAAATGCAAAATACACACAAATTCGACTTTCAAGTTAAATGCAAAATACACACAAGTTTGACTTTCAGCTAAATGCAAAATACACCCAAGTTTGACTTTCAAGTTAAATGCAAAATTCACCCAAGTTTGACTTTCACTTAGGCCCTCTAGTTAGGCGTTAAGGAAATGAAGTGGGAATCAGAACGTAAAGGTGCATATAGAAACTACTTCAATTGAGTACATAACAGGGAGAAATGAGAGTACCAGCAGAGAAGGAAAGTGTAAGGCAATAAGAAGGAGAGAACTAACCCATGCAGAATGTGTTTTTTATTTTATTTATTTTTTATTTGGTTTAGCTGATTTAATCAACTTTACAAATACAAACTTATTTGTTTCATATTCAAAAGTTTACAATAAAATGCAATTCATAATTTGATACAAAGAATAAAATAAGAGTTTCCATTAAAAATTTCAGCTCACATATAAAAATAAAAGAAACATTCAGTTGCTATTTACATTCATTTGTTTGAAATTACCAATGCATTTTTACATATAACATTCTATTCTTTAATTTCATCTCGGATGGTTATTTCCAGAAAATGTACTATTGCATTAATTACTGTAAACTTTGTGCTTGTGAATACACTATGCCATATTTGCTTTCCTCTGTAACATTGTTTAAGCATAGCAGATTACTAAAGTGCTTTACGATACGATATGCATTTGGTTGTTGGCATGATACTATTACATGTTTTAGTGTTTCATTAGTACTCTTGCAATGCCGAAAGAGGTTCTGGTCAGGTGTTATGACTTTTCTGCGAGCCAAGATGTCTTTTGCTAGCCACAGATTCAATCTGAAACGTAAATATTTGTTTCTTATAAGGGGCATTTCAAAAAGTAACCTGACATATGACTTTTGTGTCCAAAATTATTAGAATCAAAATCTTTATAATTAAGGCAGTTTTCTCGATTTTTCATCCAATCCCACTGAAAATATTTAACTTTAGCTCATATGGGATTTTCAAGCAAAAGTGCTACAGTAATATCTGCTTCAACTAAGGTGTTCAGTACACAGTTTCGCCACCTCTGGGAGAAATCATGATTAGACGATATTAGTTGGTAGGCTACAATGCTCAGAATAGTATTAGTTTACAAACTTAGTAGGCATTCATGAAAAAAGGTGCACATTCACCACAGAACTCGAGCACCCAGTGAAACCAAACCTAACTCAAACCGGAGGATTGGCATAGGAGTACAGTTTGGGAGATATAATACCTTCTTCCAAAAACGAGAGTCAATGGAATTCCACATATTGTTTGTGTTGTATAGCATAGATTCTGTTCCATAAATCAAAGTTGGGATGACTTTTTGTTCGTAAAAAAGTAGTATATGGTGATACGTGTATTTGCCATGTTTGAAGACCAGAATCTTTGCTTGTGAGGTCAAAGTTAACACTTTAGACTGGATAGTAGCGAGGAATAACTTATTTCCTACACTATCCTAAATTGACACACCCAAATATTTATACTCTGATGTCATCATCATACGTTCATTCTGAGGGGTCCAAATACAGTTACTTATTTGAGTTGTTCTTGAGTTCTTACATACTGGTATTTATGATTTTTCTATGTTGACTGTAAGTTTGTTTGTTTCAACATATGAAGACAAAACGGGCAGTAGGTTTTGTAGGCCTTTGGGGGTCTGAGGCATCAAAACAAGGTCATCAGCGTACAGCAGCCAGGCTATACGCTGACTACCTAGCTCAGGAGCATCAGAGACAGTTTTAAGGAAGGATTCTCCCATGTCCACAATGAAAAAATTAAATAAGACTGATGCCAATATACACCCTTGTTTTAAATCCAAAAATGTTTTAAATGATGTTGACAATAGTCCTTCTTGGGTCAACCATACCTGTCAGTGTCAGTGTCAGTGTGTAGCAGTTTTATCAGTGCTAGAAGAGAAGGCGGACATCCAAATGATTTCAATTTTTGGAATAGCAAGGCTCTATCAATAGAATCAAAAGCCTTTCGAAAGTCAATAAAGGCAAAATACAAAGATTGTTTGCAGATGGCATATTTTGAGTTAATCATGTTTATAGCTATCATATGTATAGCTATCATGTTAGGAGTGGTGCCTAACCCACTGACAAAGCCTGACTGGAAGGGATCCCTTTTAAAGTTTTTACTTGACCAGTCATTCAGGTCTCTTAGTATGATGCGACAAAAGATTTTTCCCAGTGCATCAAGCAAGGATATAGGTCTATAACTGGCGGGATCAGCATGATCACACTTTTGATAGACTGGGATGATAATTTAGTGTTTCCAGGAAGTTGGGATTTTTTGAGAGGAAAGTATGTTGCTAAACATGTTGAACAATATATCTGCCCAAATTTCTGGGAATTGTTTTAGAATCAGGTTCGACAAGCCATCGGGACCAGGTGCTCGCGACTGACTGGCATTATGTATATAATACAAAATATCTTCTCGGTCATATTTCATATCGAAAAGATTAGACCCCTCAATTACTGTGGCATTCGCAGATAGATCCACAGATGAATATAAGTTTGTATAATATTTAACCCAAGCATCTTCGCTTACATCGTTGATTTGGATAGCTACCTGGTGCCCGGTTGTTGCCTGATTAATCATTTTCCATGATTGGGCAGAGTTTTTACTCGACAATATTTTCACCATGTTACTGCCTTCGTTTTGGTAGAGTACCGATTTCATTCCCCTTAGCCAATTCTTATATTGTGTTCTAATATGGGTTAAGGCTACTGTTCTCTTGTGGTAACTTCTCGGCTTCTCTTTTTTCCCGTCTAATTTGAGTTTTCATTGTCTTAATTTCATGATTGAAAGTACGTAAGTGTGGCGTTTGTTTTGTCTTTTGCCTCAAAAATTTGGCTGAAAACATTTACATTAGTTCAGAATATATCACATCTGATTTGGATTTCTCGTTCATCTGAAACTCATAGTGATCTTTGAACGTTTTTAAGGATGTCTCATTCCAAATCTATCTGTTTTGAGCTAAATTTACAATAAATGTACCTTGGATGTATTCATTTTTCCTATCTTCCAACATGCCTTCAGGCTTGCAAGTTGCATTCAAAATGTTATGATCACTCGCATCAGAAAGGGATACTTGAAATGATTGTATTCGGTTCAAGAAAGCTACATTCACATAGATGTAATTGATGATGCCATATTTGTGCCCCCTATGCCAGGTGGGCTTCGGAGGGATGTCCGACGATAAAGATCCATTTAGCATGAAGAGGTTTCGATTCTCAATAAATTTGGACCATTTTAGTAATCTCATTTTTTCTATTTGGCTATTCAATTCTAGACAGTGTAAGTTCAAATCACCAGCTATAATTATATAGTTGATTTTAGTCTCTTGGATTATCAAATCTAACGCCTTATTCATACATTCAATGAACCTGTCGTCGGATATTCCTAGCAGGTTCAAATATACATTTATGAGTGCATAGCCGAGCCCAATTCTAATTACTTTGATCATTTTGTCAGAAATCCCCAGAAAATACTTGACCACGTAGTGTAGCCGGAGATTTCTTCCCAACAATGCTACTGACTGGCCGCCAAATAACAGACAGTCTGTGGCATTCTTTGAAAGATGGAAATCCACGAACCGCCAGGGGATCCCAGAAGACGCCCAGAGAATCAATCACAAGGTGATGCCAGCAACTCCAGGACCCTGTGAAAAACACCCTGATTAAGTAACAGCACAATGCAGTATATTCGTAGAGTACTATAAGTAGCAGAACCAACCTCTAATGGTAGGAAGAAAGGAGCCGGTAAGAAGTGCAGGGAAAACTATCCTCCTTAATTCTGTGAGAGAGCAAACAAAAGACAATAAAATAAGTGGTGGAAGTTCTAAACTTTCAAGAAATATGTGCAATGTGAATTATGTACCTTACTGTGGACCCAAGGAATGTCAGCATGGAAGAACAAGGAGTAAACAGCCCAAATGTGCCTGATGACACGAGGACGCCTTCGTAGAGTCTCTAGTTCCAAAGGGGAGGACCCAACGAAACGAGGACAAACAGAAGCACACCAAGCAGGCAGTCACTAGTCCATGGTGTACGACTGGAGGGAAACGGAATAAGGGCTGATGTTACACTGGGATATAAGCACTTAAATTGGAAGGTCGTAGTGAAGGTTAAGTCAAACAGGTCCGGTACACCGTAGTTCGTGGGAAGCACAAGAGACGCTGCATAGAAACAAACAGCACATGAAGCAGACAAGGGAGCAGCAAGGTAATCCAAAGGAAACGTTCCAGGGTCAAAATACCAAAGTTCCAATAATATCCAGGCAAACAAAGCAGACAAGGAGTAGGCAGGAGACCGAATCCAAAAAACGAAGTCCGAGGTCGAGACAGCAGAAATCCAGATAGTTCAAAAAACAGGAAACAAAGCACACTTCCGGATAATCAGAAGCGCGGAACCCATGGCAATCGAGCACTAAGTAATGCAAAGTCACATGACATGGATGCAAACTTGATGACGAACAATCACGGGCGCCATAGTTTCCATGCCAACCGCCAGGAACTACCGTAACGTCCCGTAGGCTGAGCCCTCTGGGAAATGTAGTGCAAATCAGGACTTGGTGTAAAACGGCGAAGGTTCTTATGCCGAACGAGTCGCTTAGCCGTCAACTGAGGTCTGGGTGAGATGAGTGTGTGTTTACTCATAGTTTGTGAAGTATCATGTAAACTAGCAGAGCCCGTGAGACCTTGTGTGCGTGACTGGAGTCTAGTGGTAGGTGGATACCTAACACATTTGCACATACGGATTTGGGCAAAACCACATTAAAGATTTAGTAAATGAGCTTTGTTTGATAGCAATTAATAAGCCCAATACTGGCCGCCCAGTATTGCCCCTTTTTGCAGGATTCAAGAATATGTCATAGTTATTCTATGATGAAAGTGTCATTAACCATGTTTCTTGTAATAATACAATATCATGGCTCTGCAAATTAGAGGCATTATTATTTATTATGTGCTTGAAGCCTCTTGTGTTCCAGCTGGCCAAAGTTAATGTGGTTTGTTCTTGTGGAGATAGATAGCATTGTGCACCTTGCTGATTGCAATTGCAAGTCTGCTTGACTGTTACTTGCTTTTGCGTTGGTTGATATACTACAGATTGATTAACTGTATTGGATAAGGTGCTAGCTGACAATCCTGGCCCAGGTAGAATCTCAAAACCCAAATCATAAAGCTTTGATTTCACAGTCCAAATCGAATTCAGAACAACTCTGGAATGTATCCACAGATTCACTGAGGTTCTATTGAAAATTTCCGTGAATTCGACCTGTTCAATATCTATTGAGCCTATATCTTCCAATGCTGGGATCTCACTAAAGATAGCCAAGACAGATGTACGATTTAAGTTGTATTGCATTACTGGTGGAGGACGGTATGACATTGTAAGAGAGTGGACTGCTGGACGTTTTGCTCGGGCAATCTTTTTCTTTGATTTTTGAGAATTATCTGCATGGGTCAGATTCGTTGCCCTGTTTCATTCGTTCCCTCTTTCAGCAACTGTGATATTGTTAGTTTAATCAAGTTTATTATGTCTGGGCTATTTAATGATTGGACTGGATAATCATTATATTTAGTTCCCTTTGTCCCCTTAAGCAGATCTTGATCACTAATTTCTCTATCTTGTGCTGGTACCGGTGTGTTTTGTTGTAATTGCTTTTGCAGCTGTTTATAGATAGATTTCCTGTTTATTCAGTTCTTTATTATCATGTTTCGGAACTTTTAGACAGCTAGAGGCTGGTTGGGCTGCCATGTATTCATCTACAGCTTGTCAAATTTCGCTCCGCCGAGCACTTAATCTTTGTCTTTCAAGATCAGGTTCATTGCATAAGGCTGATGTAATTGGGTGGCGAGATGGGACTGCTCCATTTTGTGTACGTTTAGTGCTTTCCAACTCGTCACTCGAAACTGCATCCACTAAAGCATTAAGTGGATCATAAGATTCTATTTGACCACTCTTATCTAGAGATGTTTGCAGATTTTTTTTTTGTTTGAGTCTGAAGCAGATATTTTTTTGTTATTGCTTTAGATGCTATAGTAGCTGTGGAGCATGGAAGAGTCAGGTTTTTTACAAATCGCTTTGGTTGTGATGAAGACATAATTTTAACACTGTATATTTTTACTCCTCTTTGTAAAATCAGGTTTGGGTTGCTTTGATTTATTATTTATTTCTGGTTCATTTGTTGTTGCTCCATCAAATAGAGCGTAATTCACTTTTTCCTGCCTTAAGGCGAGATCTCTATCATTCAAGCACTGAATGTATTTATAATTTTCATCATTAACTAAATCAACTATGGGCTCCAGGATAAATGGCACTGCATGATCTTGCAAATTACGTCCATAGTGTGTTTCAATCTTTGAATCAGTTTGAGCACTTGCTGAGACTTTTACATTTGTTGGAATAGACATAACCGCTAGGGTACCCCCATTATTGATGGCAGTCTGCTGCCATGTTATAATGTGGTCTAATTGCTGTGTTTGCAGGTCAACTTTTAAACACAACGTTTCAAACAACTTAGCTAAGGAGAGAATCACAGAGTTCATAGATGTTAAAGCTATTTCTATTAAGCCATTCGTGTTCTCTGTGTGCTTGGTCTCATCTAGATATATCTGATTTGTCTTAAGTTTTCTTGGTGTAGGTGCAATGAAGGATAGCTTTCGAACAGAATTCATGTCACTGACGTTGGTGTATGAAACTGGTGACTTAGACAGATTTTCAGATAGAGTATGTGATTGACGCATTTAAATCTAGGTCAATTACTGCTAGATCAGGAGAAACATTGTTCTTTGCTAATTTGGGGAGGGTAATACCCGGTCCAGTTAGCACATTACAAAGCAATACACTGTCTGTTAATGAAACATTTTTGTTTGCGAATATCACTGAAAAATCAGGGGCAGTATTATTTTTTACATCTGCATTTTGTTGTTTTAGAGCAACATGATTTGCATTTTCACTCTTTTCCATCATCTCGTGTGCCGGGCGTTCACCGTATGACAAGCAGGAGCCGGCATTTTTGTTGTTGTTGGAGCTGCACGTTGCAACTCTCCTTGATTAGCCAGTTGTGAGGTTCCATGCGTTGTCAAATCTTGGCAAAAAGGGCGGATGTCCATGCCTAACGATTTATCGATTCCGTGGTTTACCTTGGAATCTAGCAGCCCCGTGCGCGGTGTGGAGCTTAACCACGTTCTTTTTAAGGGACATTGCGGAGATTGTACCACAGAGGTTGCCCCATTTGTACGGTGCACCACCGTCACCGGCGGCATACCTGATTTTAGCCTTGTCAAGCTCTGTTTCATTTTATGATTATATTAATGGCTCCAAGTGTGAGCAATAGAAGCAAAGAAAACACATTATGTAACACAAAAGAAGGAATTTGACTGCAGCCTGCAACAAACGCGGCTAAGCGGCCAAGCGGGACTTGAGGGGACTTGCTTGGGTGCGCGTGCTCCAGTTTATATATCTCCTCCCAAAACTGGTTGCCACGAGCCTATATAAATACAGAAAATACGTATGAGAAGGGATAGTGGCACTTTCAATGTTATTAAAATAAAGTCTTTGGTGAATGAATTCACCTGCTGGTCTGTGTAGTCCAAATACATCCTTCTTGATTCAAAGAAGTTCACCAAAGCAGCAGAGGAGCAGCAAAGTAACGCGGCCAAGCAGGACTTGAGGGGACTTGCTTGGGTGCGCGCGCAGAATGTGGTAAGGGAGTAATGTTAGTCCAGTAGTCCAGGGAGAGAAACCTCAAGGAGGGTTGGGCTGTGGCAGAAGTCTCATGTAGCGGCCTGTAAGCGGACATGGAAGCTGACAGGGGCCTTAGAAGTGGGCCTTGATGTAGCTGGGCCGGCTCCCTGCCTCCTGGTTGCTGTGATTGGCCTTTGAATGCCAGGCAACCAGTGGGAGAGGGAGTGAGGCACACGCAGGCAGCCCAGAGTGTTAGAAACAGTGCAGCCGTTTTAGAAGGCCAGGCAGCTGTGGCAAAGTGGAAATAAAGTTCAATAAATTCCAAAAAACACACTCACACTTGAATGCTGGGCAGGGGGAAATCAATCCTGCAAGCATCAGGCTGCTTGCACTTTCAATCAGCAGATTCCGAGTTGGAAATTCGTGCAATGTCGCAATGTTAATCATAAATTACAATGGGCGTACCCACGTGTACACCGTCCCCACACATGGGTGGTGGGGGCTAATCAATATCTGAGTGCTAAATTCTCGACCAATCACATAATTATGCCAAGGGGACATGCCCTGAGTCACTTGCAATCACAGCCTGCCCTTCCCTCTGATTGCACTCCATCTTTGTGATTAAGGGGACCAACGAGCAGACACTGCATCTAATGAGCCGCTCGCTCATCCTCTGAGGCTCTGGTTATCAGGTTTACAGAATCTGGGAGAGGATTCATTGTTTTCTAGAGACAAAATGTAGAGGTCTGGACAAAAGACAGGACACGGATTGTGCTCACGGGTGTTTATTAAGACACCTCCTATAAAATCAGATCTGCGGTATTTAGAGTTCTGGGCAGGGCTGGGGAGTTTACTCAGCGCGGAGCAGTCCAGTCATGTTGTTGGGTTCACTACATATAGGTGTGCTGCATTCAAACACTCAGGACAGCCAGAGCACCCAGGAGGCTGTCCTCAGCCTTGATATTATGCTCTAGCTGACTGGGGCCTATGTAGGCAAGCCCTGCTCCAGCTTTAGTCCTCTGGCAGAAGGAGCGCTGGGGCTGGCTGACTGCTGCAGCCTCTGGCAGGTTCTCCACTTCCACTGTTTTTGCGTGCTTCTAACTCCGCAAATCTCGCAAGATCATGTGTGCGTGATCTCGCAAGACGGATTCTCCACACAAAACAACTGCACAATATTCCTTTTGATGGCGTTATGTTTACTTTGGTCTGTTACACAATTACCCTCCATTTCCAGGACGCTGCCTAATCTGATTTTATCATGCCCTTCATTTTCGTGGTCTCTACCATTCTCCCTTGCCGGTGTGTTCAAAGGATACCCTGAAGCCACACGGCGCACAGAGCCATGGCACTTGTGTTTCTGATTTGTAGAAGTGAACACAGCCTCAATTTATTATGTGGGTGCATCTGCGATACTGAGAACTGTGGCATTTGTAGGGACATTGGTCAACACATGAATGTTAGCATGTGCCACACTTAGATGTCATCCTTAATTTTAGCTTTCGTCACATCTAGACTGGATTATGAATGTTAGCATGGGCTACACTTAAATGAAACTGTGAGTGATGACAAGTGCCACACTTGGATGGAATAGTGAATGATATCAAGCATCACAACTAATCACAATTGCAAGGACAGCAATGCCAACTAACCAATCCACTAACAACTTCAGCCCTCTGCATACACCTCTCAAACTCTAACCAAACACAACCACAAGCCTAAACACAGCAATTCGCACAAACTTCACTACACTGCAATAACACCCCAAGCCCAGCCAACGGACCCACCGGGCTGAGGCTGCCAACAGCACATCACTGCTCTCTTGCACTTTTCCAGCTTATTCCCACTAACTAACCCCCCTTCTCCCTTTTTCAGAGCCGCCAGAGAGCCAGGGGACCACTCCGGTGGTGATAGTGCATGGTACAGATATCCTTTAACATTAACGTTAACATTTTGAAACCAGTGCTTATGCAGTTAATTTCAGACTCAGAACGACACGTTGTTTTAATTTTAATCGACGAGGGTATACCTACAACTAGCGCCACTCTGAATAATGCCCGCGGGATGGCGGTGTTGTTTTGTTATTTTTTTTATTGAGGTGGTGCTCAAATGTCGTCTGGATATAGAACTCCAGTGATGACAATTCATTTAGAAAGCTACAGCATCTGCAAGATATCACGTTGCGTCAAGTTGGAAACGCTGATGTTAGCAGAAACAACATGAGCATTTCCCAATATTGTGGTCGTAAATCGTCATCATGAAATATGTGTTTTGCATCCTACAAATCAGTTCTAAGATCACATTGGAATCATTAAATAGACACAATAGGAACAGATTCGCTTTTATCGTGTGTTCATAAACTGAGACATATAAGCTGAGATAAACGCCATACATCCATGCAAAACAGCAGTTTTGTAAAAATGCTAAATAACTAGAATTCAATTGATTCCATTCGGTGTAGTTAGGGCATCTCCCCAACAATGGGAGCCTGCGCTACAGCTCGGCAATACAATAGCGTATTCAGCTATCCACACTAAGTCAATGCTGAACTTTAAGCAACCTGGCCTGCCATTAAAATTAATTCGAGAGCGTGAGACACTTTTCGACGGAAATTATTTAGAGGTTTTATTATACTGATAAACGTGTGTTTGCAATTGCAGAAAGTTTCATCTTGCAATATATGTTTTATAAGGCTGTTTGTTACAGAGAGGAACACAATGGCTTAATCAATACACACTGCCCTGTGGGCACATTGAAGACACGGGAAAGACACTATCATTAAAATGAATTACAGACAAACACTTACGGAGCAAAACAAGTATTTTGTTACTTCTATTCTTCATAGGTGTTTTTATGTAACTTGAGGTTTCCAAATGCATAGGTTGCAAAACAGATAAACTGATCGACACTATTTTTAAGCACCTGTGTGTATTCATAGGAGATATTGCTCAAGATAGACTTATGGCCCTCCGTGAACCTGCTTGTTCAAGCTCTAGTTAGGCTTGCGAGTGCTCTTCAACTTTTTTGGATGCTCGCAAACTTGCCTGTCTCCCAATCACGACTCTAGAGTTTAAGATTCATGTCAATGATTGGGGATACACCGTAGACTATGAGAGCCCCCAAATTTCAGAAGAAAGCTTGATGAGGGATGAAAGAGTCAGCTTCATGTTTTCTCGTGAGTTTTGTAAGAGGTACCACTACAAAATATTTAACTGAAAAAATAGATGGGGGGTTTAGTTGGGGTATTAATTAAAGTGGGAGATGTAGAGGGAGCAGTGGGGAGGGGTCTTTCCACCATTTAATTTAGCTCAATGTGTTGTTTTAAAATCGAGGTTATCTACTTCGAGGTAGCTATAAGCTATTATGCGAAACCAATGGGGTTTGCAGGTATGGTTATAATTATTTTTATATATTTTTTTATTTCTATTTTTCACTGAGTCACGACAGATTTTGGAACAGGGATGAGTGTAAAGTTTGAAATATGGCACTGAATAAAATGAATTTAAGATTCTGTGCGTCATACTTTTGACCATTCATTATATAATGGGCCCACATGGATTGCCTACCGTTTGCCTACAGTTTTGAGGCATGTGTGCAAGGTATTTGTCCACATGAAGGTATTTAGCCAATATTTGGACCTTAATCATGGGATACCAGATATAATTGATGGGTAGAGAGATAGATTAGATTGATCTATTTATTAATATAATTGCGAGTACTACTGAGTGAAGGGAGACAGTAAGCTATTTTAATTATTTTTAATTATTGGTTTTTACTTTTAGAATCTGTTAATGTTCTTCCGATCCTGATGAAGACTTATATATTTTGTCAAGTCGAAAATATTTACCAACTGGAAAGCCCGTGTTTTAAAGAAGATATGCATTTATGGGCACCAATAGTTGATACTTTATTTGGAATGAACTACTGTTAGATGTATATGTGAAGAGATTTGGAAATTAATTGTACATTTCTCTGTTGTATCTCAAAATAATTTAAACATTTCTTTTAGGGATTTATTTAGATTGAATGAATGAATGTTTGGATGCATGTTTTATAGAATGTTTTATAACCATATTGATTAAAATGTGTAATGTTTTTGTATTTAAATCAAAATAAAATGAAATAATGATTTGATTTGTTTAGCTTTCTGCCTTCCTTCTCTTAGCTAGTCCCGCTCTCCTAGCACCACTTTGTATTTCATTGTATGCTTCTACCTCAAGGTGCCAGTGACTGCTGAGGTTCCCACTTTGAGTTTTGCGTATGAACATCTTATCTGCCATGCCTTTCACCCACTCTGCACTGTACTGTTAGAGCTTGGGCATGTGTTTTGGCAAAGTCTTACCTACCTAAATGCATCAGAGGAGTAATGTCTCCCAATGTGACTCAATTGACTGTCAATACCTACCAGTGTTTACAAACATTATTTTTATGAAAACAACAAATATGAGCGCTCTCCAACAATCGCCAGTCAAAACTTCTATTTTTCAATACTCTCATTCTACCTCTGGGTCGGTACCGACAGTTTCTCTAGATAGACGCTACATCTCCTTGACCTTTTCTCAATTCTCTTTACACAATTGTCACTCTTTGACATCTTAATATACCACAAATACACAAACGGACACACTAGTCGACTCTCCAGATTTATCCTCAGTGATGGCTCCTCTTATATCTGCCCCTAATAATATCCTGATCACAGGATTCGAATTTCATCTTATGCAGACCTGTCCGATACGTGGCTTAGGTTAGTTCGACAGAAGTGTATGACAACTCCTTCTAAAACCCCTTGGGTTAGGATTACTGGACCTTCTCTCTCTCTCTTATTTACACATAAAAAATCACTTGTTACTTTCCCCTGTTAATTTTTCCGGTTACTTTTAAACTACCCGTTACTTTTAAATGACCACAACCCCATCCTCTCTTTTTGCCATTCCCCTTAGTCTACTCACCATTCACTCATTCAGCTTGAGGCCTTTGGTATCAACATCCCCTCCAACGGACCACTTTGGCCTTCCGTCCACAAAGTGCCTGTGGAAACCAGGAGAGATTTTGTCAAAGAGGGACCGGTCCCACCATCTTGATTTTCTTGCAAGAATTCCATATCAGCCGCTCTCCACAGGAAACCTCATGATCTTCTGGCTAGATGGCAGAGGGTACTCGATCATCCGAAACACTAGAGTCCTAATGGTCAATGGGTCTTGCTACCAAACCATCCGACATGCTACCAAGTGAACCCTTATTGTCATTTTAATTAAGGTAACATATTGTACGATGGATGGGATGGAGAATAACTCTCACACCAAATAAGAAGTCTGGCTCAGGAAGTTGGCAAAGTGTGTGTTTTATTCTCAGTTGTCTAAAACAGGGAGTACAACGGACATAAACGGACATCGCACAGCCTGGTCTCAATACATTTAATAAAAAAACATCACTTTTATAGAAAAAACTCATCATACATGACATCATACTATGTGACAAACTAAAAAAACCTTCATGGGATTGTTTTTGGAATAAGCAGAGTATCTAAGTATACTTCCTATAAGGGATTGGATTGTTAGTGGGTCTCTAAATCAGGTGGGCAACTAATGTTCTCACTTCGTGCAAGTCATCTTTGACAGTGATTAGAAACACAATATCTCATTGGCATCTAAACTATAAGGCTCTTCATTATATGGCATTCTACAATTGGTTGGCACGCTTGTACCTTTCTGGAACATTTGATTCTCTAGCAGCACATAAGCTGGTACCCCCGGTGCTGGTGGGTGGACTTGACTGTGTCTCCCCACCCAATTAGCCATCATCTCTCATCACTCATGCCGTCTGCCATTCAAATTGTCTTTGAACTTGGTCTTGTGGTTGCTTCTTGCTCCTGGGGATATAAGGGATTGTGAACACATTCTTATCAAGGTTCAGGTTTGCATGCCCACATCTATTTCCATCTTGGACTCACGTGATCAGAGACCATGAATCAGCCCATTTTATAGCATTTAATTGTCCTGAATAAAGAAACTTGGCACTCATGGTGTTCTCTCTTTGCAATTTAACAAGGGATGCCTCTGTGTTCTCACATTCACTGTTTTTCAAGGACTGATAACCAGTTTTTGCTGCTTTTGCTTTTGACACCAGGCCAAGCAGTCTTCCTTTGGTCCATCTTCATGCCTCAGCTTATTTCTTTGCTGCAAAACAAACACAGCTATTAAGCCTCCTTTCTTCATGGGTTGAGTTTACTACAATTGTGACATAGAATGTCCAGATTATATATATTTATATATATATTGTCGGCACTGCCTGCAGTCTATTCACTGCGTATAGCCAGCCTTTATGTTTACTTACTCTACTTGCTTTATAGCATCAGTATAGTTATAAAATGACTTGCATTTTCTGCAGTGCTTTTCACATGTGCAACCTTCATTCTGTACATTAAAGTCTTCTCGATTCTATACTTCGCCATCAGTACTATAAGGTCTATGCCTTCTCTTCTTTGGTCATACTTCTCAGTGCCTCACGCTCATTTCATGTGAAGTTACCAGCCTCTCCTTTTCACATCTTCACACTTCTTCGGGGATCTCTCTCAGGAGACCGGCATCTCTTTGGGGATACATCATACAGGGTTCTCAGTAGATACCTTGTCTCAACAGCTTTTCGTGTATAGGTACCATTACTGGCATTGCACATGACATAAAACTTAGTCATAGGACTTCCTGCAGAGGCATTCAGCTGCTCCTCTACACACCATTAAATTAAAGGTTACACATCCTATGCAGGACTTTTATACATTCAATTAAAGGTATGCAAGGAGCATAATGAGCTCAGAAGTCTTTATGTTCAGGATTTCAGCTGGATTAAGGTATTATCTATCATTCATGGATGGCTGAAGTTCTGAAGAGTAATGGTACATTGCCCTTCTTTTTATGTTTGTATTATTATACCAAACTGTCTTCTACTTTAAATTGATTCTAGTCTATGGTGGTTCATTCCATTAGATTTGTTTCAACTTTTGAAGACCAGTTTTTGATATCATCCTGTTTCTCTCTTTGCTTTCATAGCCTGCAAGTTATCTGTTGAAAACAAAGGTTCACCATGTCTCTTGGCATCACAGATCCCCATGCCCTACTCACATAATTTCAGCCTTCAAAGGGTAAATCCCCACCCTTGATCTGGGGGTTTAGCATCCCTTTCTCAGATCTTCTGAGTTCTGCAGCTGCACCGAGTTATCTGTTATCGACACAGCGCGGCTGCCTGTGACCTTGGCAGCATAACTTCTCTCTGGGGGATTGAAGGGGGAGTCATCTATGGATCAACTGGAGAGAGCTGCCGTCCATGTTAGGCCTGTTTCTCATACTTTCACAAACGCATCCTAAAAAGTGCCCTGACTCCAACATGACAGAACTCCTGCTACCTTAGCCCCTGTACCTCACCTCTACCACAGCACTTCTCTGACTCAATCTCACATGCCTACCTATGTCTGCTACCTACTAGGACATATCTTGAAACATGAATGGGTAAACCTCACATGTCAACATGCACCATAAAAGATCAGTGATATCACACCATTTGTGATTAAGTCAATTTGTGATTTAATTGTTACTGGACAGATGATAATTATCATCTGTCCAGTAACAATTAAATCACGTTTGTTACTTAACGGAGTAACACTGTTTGTTACTTAACGGAGTTGAGGAACCCAAGTCTTTGTGCTTTCTTCACATCCATGCGACAAATTTGTTAGACAAAAAAATAATAGAAGGGCGCAGTGGTTCTGCAGTCGGTATCCTCATAGTAGTTCCTCTCACTCTACGATATCTTAAAACATGACACTGTATACTATTGCTAAATACAAAATAAATCACCCTGTCTTTGACCTCTGCAACCGTAATGTAAATACATTGTTGCTCTTTCTATATTGCTATATGGTGCTTCTAATATGTGTCAAAGCTAGCTAGAACTGAATACACGGGCATTCTCACTGCACCCAACGAGAATTGCCAGCACTAGGCCGTCTGCTAATATGTCTTGTGCAGCCTAAATCTCTTCACCTGCCTAGGACATTGCACTTGCATCCCAACACTTGCACTCCTATTTCATCGACCTGTCACCATCATTAATTGTTCATTCAAATTAATTGTGTTTTTGACCACATTTTCTAGATAATTACCACTTAAGTCATTTAAAAAACAATTCCAGTTGACAAATGTATTAAAAACTATACTATTGGTGCACTTGCAAAATCAGTGCCTGATGCTTTTGAGTTCATAAAGGAAATGTAAAAGGGACTGGCCAGACATTGGGCTCAATTCTATTAGGTGTTATTGGCGCATATGCATGAATGAGCTGGAAAAGGTAGCAGAACGTAAGTTATAGCAATTCACAAAAGTGTGAATTTGTTGTATGACAACATGTACCTGCTGTCCTTTTGGCACAAAACCAATTGGTGGCACCTCCCCAGCGTACATTAAGAGCATGTAAAACATGTACAAGAATGGCCAAAAGAACACTAAGATATGACAAATACCTAATGAACACTAAGATAAAATCGATGGGAAGAGTGCAAGAAAAATACAAAGAAGTCCAAAACAAATGCGTAAGGGTTGTATTCACCACAGAAATTGGTGTGATAACACACATCACAGAAAACTATGTACCACACCCATAAAGAGTAAAGTGCAAAACCAACAGCTCAGTTCAAGAAAGGTGAAACCAGCATAAACAATATGTAAGAAAATAATGACCCCTTGCGCCACAACCTTACTCTATAGTGTTCGCCTTTAAACACAGCATATTATTTTGTTCAAATGTTCAATTTTCAATGCATATGTTCTTTACTGGATTGCCAACATGTTTCAACCTTCTCTCTTAGGTCTTCTTCAGGGCATTTACCAAATATTGTTGATTAAGGTTGTTTGTCAACCACAACTTGAATCAGTGTCTCTACCTTCAATAATATGTTTCAACAATTCTTTTTTTTTTTTTCTTAACAAACATTCCCCCCTTTTCTCTTCCCCCCTTGAACAGTGTTGCAGTCTCTTGTAATCTCCTGTTGGGTCTATATTCTCAGAAAGTATTGAACATCGTCAGATTCGAATTCCATTTCACACTGAAGGTTGACGTGCAGGTAAACAGTTAGGGTCGATAAGTGCTCTTCAAGATGCCATTTCAAGGGGTCCTCTGTGTCCATAATTTAACATCTTATTGTCTGTATTTCCCCATTTACAGTTGTTGTGTTGCACAGTGTGTATTCTTTAAGATCACAGTTCCTAATTTGCTTGAATCCCTTCAACTTGAAGTCAAACAGAATACTCCACACTTTATTTTATTTATTTTTATATTATTGTTCATTTACAATGCGCTTAATAGCAGTGAGTGGTTTCTAAGCGTGGAATCGGGATTCAAACCTCTATTGTGCCGCATTGTCTTGCTTCCAAGACAAATGCATTGCCCCTGAGCTATCCTTCCTCCCATTCCTCCACTCTTCCAGAATACCAGCTCTTACAATACCGTTTGAATGTAAATGTATTCAACACTTGCATGTAATGCTACTCAAATCTACCACTTTAATGCTCCCTGTCATTTACCAGGTCATACAATCATAATTAAGGGTTTCTTAGGCCCATCAACCTTTTAGGTAGAAAAAGCAGCGTTCCGCGTCGCCAACACCGTCTATAGTCTAAGGTTGTGGCACAAGGGATAGTTATTCTGTTACATGTTTATTCCAGTGACTTTGGGCTTTTGTCACTTCATATGACCACTGCCTGCCGACAACCTACAACCATATCAAATCACATAGTATTGTAAGGTAACATTTTTGTAATTAAACAGTAGTTAGCTCAATGAAGTATTAGCCCTCTAAGTGATATTTGTCAAAAAAGAGACAGCACAGAATGATTGTAGTATGCCAAATGCAAGGTAACCCAGTTTATTGCAATAGACTAGGGAAAAAAGCAAGATTAAAAGTCAAGCTCTCACTCCAACATTCTCCAACGTTTGAACAGACAACAGGAGTTTATATAGTACAAATGAGCCATTCTGAAGTCATCATGATCACTGAGTTATGAAAACCTATCGCTGCTGGCCATTGGCTCCCTCTACTAAGCTACATATGGAATCCTATATGTGCATAACTAGGGATTGGATAATCGTTATCTAAGATCCCACCCATGAACCGTCCCATAGAAACGTGCTACCTCATCATATTTCAATATGAGTTTTAGACCCTTAATAACTTCTGTGGTGAAAAAAGACATGTGCCCAGTGGTTAGCATGCGGTCACACTATCCATGAACTGGCTGCATGATGACATGTTTATGTAGGTAAGAGAGAGAGAGAGAGAGAGAGAGAGAGAGAGAGAGAGAGAGAGAGAGAGAGAGAGAGAGAGAGAGAGAAAGTGTATTGCCTTGTTTTAATTAAACCAAACAACCCATGTTACCTCTTGCCATGGTCGCCGAGACTCAAGGCCCTGTTCGTAACAGTGATCATGTTCTTGACATATTTATGAATAATTTTGTGAGTCATTCTGCTTTCACCATGCTAAGATTTTATCACTGCAATTAGTTGTTTTTTCTTTAGTCGCATCTTGCGTCCCTCTGTCATGCCTAGCCGATTGCAGAAGCATTAATCTGTCAACTCCTTCTGAACTTCCTGGAATATATAAACTTGAAATGGTTTGCTGTGTCTTTGCAACTTAATTTATCTGACAACTGAATGCATACAATAATCTCTGGATCTGCTATGCATCACTCCCCTATGAAGCCTTGGGCTCTTGACATTGCTTTTAATGTAGCTACCATTTAGCTGGCTACAGAATTTTCCCTGAATTAACTGTATTTGTTCTGCATTTATTTGCTGTCTACCGAGGCCTTGTGCATGCTTGGCACATAACATTTCTACATATGGGTACGCTGCAACCTCATCCCTACCTATTAGCCATGCTGCGCTCTACTTGTGTAGTGAGACCCTATCTTGGTACACGCCTCCCTATCACCTAGTCTATTCTATTTCAAAGCACTCTCATTGTTCAAGCTAATTCCTCCTCTGTTCTCTACTTGTGCAACGAAAGTAACTATTCTTTGTGCCAGCTGCATTTCCTGGAGGATTTAAAGTGCAGTTTCAAATATGTCCTTTCTGATTTTGTCATTCCGTTTTTTCTGAGGAAGGCAGGGGGGCACATGTTCTCTATTCAACAATTGCCCCACTACATTCCCCCCTCTGGTCGAGTCATCTACATGTTCTCTCATCATATTATAGCCATCTTTGGGCATCCACACTCTGGTGACCCCCTTCAAGTTACCTCATTGTGCTACGTATTCTGCTGGACTGCATGTCATAAGCCAGCACTCTCCATTGTTGTCACATTTCATCCAGTGCTCATTGTAGTTATAGGTATATTTTGGGCATGTAACAACTGCTCCAGGTTGTCTAACTGATGGTTCCAATGGGTAAATGGCACAGTAAACCTCATCATCAGTTTGAGTGTACTGATGTACGGTGCCAGCCACATTAACCATTACTGTCATTTGGAGTGCCTTCTTACCAGTCTTTCTACATTGGTTTTTTGCTATTCTCAAGATGCAAAAAGCCATTAACCAGTACCAAAATTGCCAACAGAAATTTGAATGCATCTGTCAGCCAGGTAGACATCCAGGAGACTAGATAACTGAACCAGCGATCGTCCTCAATGTCATTTACTAGCTCTTCCATTTTATCATGCAGCTCTTTCACTGAGTATATGGCCTCTGCCAAGGTCCCATTCTCCTCATCATGTTTGAGTGCATATCTACAGTACCTTGGCCCTATTTTTGAACACTCTCCTCCCTCCATGGCTGTGAGGAGGTCCAGAATATACCTGTTTTGTAGGGTCATTAATCTAACTGCTCTTCACTCCTCCTGGATGGCAGTGAAGCCTTTTATTATGGCAGTAATCATTTGTTACAGTTCCCACCTAGTTATCTGGATCCAATGTACATTTGCTGCTGCTTGCAGGCCAGGCATTAGAAAGAATGTAAAGAACGTTGTTGTTTTACCAACCAGCCAATGACTCTCTGGGATTTCATCAAATGCAGCTTTGGAAACATAGTTAGTTTTCTTTGTGCGTTTTGGAGCTAGGGATCTTTTTTCTTGTTGTGTGCCATTGAAGGAAAAGTCCTAATGTCAACCTCACTTTGCGGTATTACCAATGCTGGGGCATTTAGTAACACTATTGTACATATGCCACCCCAGTTGGGTGGAAGCTGCATACGGGCTCTTGTAGCGCAGGCCCAGCAATGGTCCATTAGTACAGCTCTGCCAACTTTCTTACCTGGCAAATCCATAATGCGTGTGCACCCTCCGTTGTCACTAAGCTTTACTGAGCCATTATTTCTATAGCATAAAGGGCCTGATTCACAGAATCATATTATAATGGCACAATCCCATAGGACAATGCTCTATGAATCAGGCCCAATGTTGGTACTTGTAGTTTGGTTATGGGTAGTGGTCCTGCTTCATCTTCCACCCAAGTTAAAAATGTAGCAGTTTCTTTCCATTCCTCACAGCACACTCTGTCTGCGTTAATTATCATTTCTATTGGTGCAGTCCATACTGCCTCTGCTTTGCATGCCATTATTCCATCAACCCATACTACTGAGGAATATAGTTTCCCTTTTATTTGTAATTATGGTCTGTCGGCACAATGAGGCATCACATTAAATTGGGCATCTGTACACCATAATATTTTGTGATACACTACTTCAACATCTCCTCTTTTCGGACCTGATAGTATATACTTGAATACCTTACTTTTTCATCCTTATACTCTGCATCATGTGTACTTCTTTTACATAGTTGTCTACATATGGGAATTCTGATACTGTGACATACTTTATCATGGCCAATTGTCCATGAAATTGTCCTCTGGACTGACATACTGTGAGATGTACCAAGCAGTGTGCTGTGGAGTCAGGTACTTCTTGAGGTACAAATACTCGAGAGGCTGTCATGGCATAGGGGATTAATGAGCAAACAAAGCAGCTTTCCCTTGATCTCTCTCTCCCCACCTTCTCCATTGACCTATATCATGGGTTTTGTTCAATATTTATGGAATTATCAAAATACCTTCTCATAAAATTCTCATCATCTGCAATACTTCTCCTACGTCTCCACAACTGGGTGGAATACCATTCCCTGCTCTAATTGGAAATCTACTTGGTTTTTTAACTTCTTCACTAACATTATGCCATAGGAACACATTTATCTTATCATAATCAGTTAAAAGTAGTGTGAGATAAAATATGAAAATATGAAATAAAAACAACAAAAGAGAAAGGAAAACAGAAGCACTGCAATAGCCATGATGTCTGTTGCGTTAAGATATGTTCTGCAGCGTATTGTTCGGGGTGTTATGAAGAGATCGGGAACATAAGGATTCGTAGTTTGCTTTGTCCCAGGCAATAGTGAATTAGTATTTTTTCAAGTGAGTGAGGCAAGCTGTTTACACCTTTTTCAAAACCTTTTGCATCCACATATAATGACAATAATAAAATATTTGATTGAAGATTTTCAAACCACTCCCACTCTTATGTAGTTCTTTGAAAAATATAAAAATAGTGTTGATAAAATATAAACATATAAAAAATGTGGAAGATAGAAATATTCCCAATAAAAAATGTAGAGATAAAAAAGTAGAAAAAACAGTCCATTTTAGATGTTTGTCCTTAAAATAGTCCCAATACAATGTTTGAAATTGTAAAGTAGAGACAATCGTCTGTTATAGATGATTGTTCCTGTGAAAAATAGTCCTCAGAAGCAGCAGAAATACTATGTTGGTGATATATTAAAAAAAGTCCTGAGCATACTGTAATTTAAATCTACGCCTAGATTTTGCTTGCTATGTTGTTCCTTTGGAATATGCGCATTAGAAATCTTAAATCAACTTTAATCAAGTAAAATCAAAGCATCAAATCCTTTCTTATATTTCCAGTGAAAGTTCAGCCTCAAAGTTCAGCAGCAGTTTTCCTCAAGTGGTGCAATATGACTTATATCTTCTTTACTCTCAAGTTCCTTATTCCTTTTATCTTCTTTCTCAGCATGAACTTGAGCTCTTGTCCTGGGTCTGGTTTTGTTCTCTTCTCCCTTTGGATCCTGGTGGCTAGGCAGCGAGGGGGGACTCTTTTATAGTCTTATATTGGCTATGTTGAATCACAGAAAAAAAGATAACTGCGTGGTATTCAATTCTATTAAGTCTTTTTCTGTGCCTTTAGTGATACCTCCCCGCATTTCCTTTCCTGTCAAGAACTGAAAGAGAGGGGTATTTAGTCATGGACATCAAATAGTCCTGTAAAACATTTACAAACACAGTTACAGTGTCTTTTGGGAATCTGTCTGCGCACGCATGGGCGAGGTAATGGGCACATGCATCCTACAACCTGTCATCAACTCATAAGGAGTCAGGTGCAATATTGCTAATCTTGCAAGCTGTGATGTCCGAGAATGTTGTACGTTTTATAAATGTAAAATAAATAAATAAATCTTCACAACCCTCCCTGAGTTTTTTCACTATATATGCAGCAGTGTTGCAAGGACGTTCTGATGTCCCTATCACTCCCTGCTTAATGGGCCAATGTACTGTTTCATAAATACCCTCATCTGTTTCTTTGGACATTGGATACTATTTCATTCGAGGTGAAATTGACCCTTTCTTTAATTTTATTTGTACTGTTCCAATTCCTTTTAGCACCCCCCAGCATATGTGCTGGTCGTCCATCGTGTGCCGTGTGCCCTTGCCAAATCTTGGCACCACTTACCCCTTCCTCCTCAGTGCCATGTAAAATCACTCTATCCTCCCTCACTACAGCCATCTCTAGCTAAATTGTAACCAGTTCTCCTTCAGTTACATCTGTATGTATCTGTGTTCTGAATAAAAAGTCTGTGGGTAGTCTCAATAACTGTCCCTCAGTGCGGGGAAGCCATGCTAACAGATTGCTTCACCTGCTGCGCTTGTGTCTGATCTGGTGAATATTGTGTATAGTGATAGTACTCATAGGGCCTCATTACACGGAAAGCGGTAAACCATGGTGCTACTAGCACCATGGTTGCCGCCGGTACCATACCGGTACCACCACGGAGGAAAGGGGAATTACCACCCCATTCCAAGTTTGGCGGGGCGGTAATTCCCCCCTTCTCCATGGCCCTTCCCCATTCCCATTGTTGCCCCATAAGGCATAATGGGAATGGGGAAGGAGCTAATTACGGTACCGCAAATTGCTGTACCGTAATTAGCACCAAGGTCCCTTTGCGGGTCCCAACTTTAATGGCTGGTCTACACCAGCTGTTAAGGTCGGGTCCCGCAAAGGGACCTCGTAGTAAGGCGGTAAGGGTTAACGGTCACCGGTACCCTTACCTGTGACCGTTAACCCTTACCGCTTTCCGTGTAATGAGGCCTATAGTCTTGCTGTGGTGCACCATATGGTGCTGGATACTCCACTCCCCCTCTTGGCCCATACTGCATTGCATCTTGCTGCTTTGCTCCTCTACTTCTACACACTCATCAAATGTGTCCTACTTTCCCACATGTCCAACATACTGCTCCAGATCCCCCAGGTCCTCCAAACCGGGGCTATCCCCCACCAAACCCAAAACCTCTCCTTCTGTGAACAAATACTCTTCCCCCTCTGTGGTAAAAGCTACTCTGGCATCTTCCAGCAAAATAACCATCCATGCTCTTCTGTGACATGACAACTCTGTGTTCATTATTCCCGTCTCCTGTATTTATCAATACCGCTCCTTCTACCTCCATTTTAGATACATTCTTTTCTGTACCAATTGTGTATTTGTATTTGTTTTTTGTTTATTTGTAAAGTGCACCAAGCCCTTAGGCATCTGGGTGCATTTCTTAGGTTAGCAACGTTACATATTTACATTACAAGATTGCATTTATACATTAATTACATGTTGCAAAGGACTTTCAGAGGGCAATTGAACACATTCAAAAAATGTGGTAGTA
This sequence comes from Ambystoma mexicanum, assembly GCF_040938575.1. Classification (NCBI taxonomy): domain Eukaryota; kingdom Metazoa; phylum Chordata; class Amphibia; order Caudata; family Ambystomatidae; genus Ambystoma; species Ambystoma mexicanum. Next base: position 615,447,365 of record NC_090932.1, read on the forward strand.
AGCAGCTTTACACTAAGCCTGAGTATGGATTAAAGCATGGGTTTAGCATGAGCTGGGCAAAAGGGACTGATGTGGGGTGGGTGCACTAGCGTTCTTGTGCTAGTGACCAGATTTTGACTTTGACTTTGCTTCTAAAGGAATGAAAGGATGTTTCAGATCTGAGTGAGATTGGTAATGAAATCCACAGTTTAGCGGCAAGCACTGGGAAGCTGTTACTACCTGCCTTCTGACGCTTAAACCTCGGGATCTTGAGGCAATGAGCTATAACGGGTCGGTCAGTGATGTTTCGTGAGAATAGCTTGGACAGGTTACCCGGTGTGAGGTTCGCGAGGCATTTGCGAGAGACAGTGATTTGAAGGCAATTCTTTGGTTGACCGATAGCCAGTTGAGTTTGTGTCTGAATTCCGAAATATGTTGGGCTCTGGGGATGTTCAGAGCAGCCCTGATGGTGTTGTTTTGTAGTACTTGTAGCTTGTTAGTATTCCGTCGGCTGGTCACTAGATAGAGTGCATTGCAGTACTCGAGTTTCGACAGGACTAAGGCTCTAGCTATGGTGCTACAATTGTTAGTGGTGAAAATTTGTCTGCATGCAGTGATTAATTTGCATGTGTAAACCGTTGAGGACGTTATTGCCTTTGTTTGTCTGGCTAAGGTTAGAGTGGAATCTAAGTAGATACCAAGAGTTTTCACATCTTTCGAGACCTTGATGGGGTTGCCATCTATGATGAAGTAGTCAAAACTAGCATCTAACTTGGTGAGTCTATGTTGTGATCCTAGAAGGAGTAGCTCTGTCTTATCATCGATAAGACAGAGCCCATGTTGCGCCATCCAGACCTGAATGACAAGGTAAATGTATTGAGAGTCAGCTTTGTGGTCGCTGGTGATGGGGATGAGTATTTGGGTGTCATCTGCATAGTTTGTATAGGTGACACCCAAATGGTCAAGGTCATCAAATAAGGGCTTTGTAAACATGTAATAAAATGTAGGAGACACACATTAGCCTTGAGGGACTCCACATGTGAAGGGTGCAGGTTTGGCCGAGGCTGATGGAGAGAAGACCCTCACTGATCTGTTCTCTAGAAATGATTGGACCCAGGTAGTATCTTTGACTGAAAAGTGTGCTGCAGAGATAAGATGGTTACAAAGGACTTGGTGATTGACCAAATCGAATGCAGCCGACAAATCAAGCAGTAGGAGGAGGGCGAGTTTTCCATTGTCTTTCAGTTCTTCAGTTTGAGTTTTCTGGGCGATCAGAGCCATCTCCGTTCCGTTCCTTGGTCTAAAGCCTGATTGCCTCAGAACGAGGAGGTTGTTTGTTTCAAGGTGCTCCTGGATTTGCAGGTAGGCTGCTCTATCCAGAATTTTCAAAAGGAAGTGGATCGTGCTTATGGGCCTATAATTGGTAGAGTTACTGGGATCTAATGATGGTTTCTTGAGTAAAGGGAGAACCCAGGCATCTTTTAGGTTGTTGGGGACTATGCTTGTATTAAATGAGGCATTGATTATGGAGGTGATGAAAGGAGCAAGTTCTCTGGTTGCCTCCTTGATAATGGGGACTGGACAAGTATCTCTCTGGCAATTGGATGGTTTCAATTTCGAGATGAGAGTGGGGAGAAATTAAATGGCTGACAGGTATTCTGGGATGATGCTTGAGAGGTGATTTGTGGTGAGGCGAGTGAGAGGCTAGATTTTTTAGATTCAGTTTTTTCTTGAAGCATAGTGATTTTACCTAGGAGTGCTTTTTCAATGTTGGAGCACCAAGTGATGTCTTTGGCGCAGGAGTGTCGGGGTGCAGAAGGGGATTCCAATTCTTTGAGTATGTTGAAGAGTTCTTTAGTACTCAATTTGGCTTGGGTAATCTGGTTATTATCTTTTTTGACCTGTAAAATTGCCTCTTTATAGTCGAGGGATCCTATCAGAAGGCTGTCCTTATTAGTTGCTATGGGGAGGCTCTTCCAAAGAGCCTCAGCATTTCTTTTTTTTACGTAAGGCTCTGAGGTGTGGCGTGAGCCATGAATTGAGGTGTGCGCGGCGTTTGGGCCTGCACAGTTTGAGTGGGGCGATAGTATTGATGCCCTTGAGGAGGGTTTGGTTATAAATGTCCACTACCACTGTGTGGTCTGTGTATGATTTGGTAGGGTTGTTGAGTATGGGTAGAATGAGAGGAAGCAGTTTCTCTAATGTAGTGTCCCTTTTGTTCCTCATGCATTTCAGAGGATAAAGGTTCTGCTTAGGGCATTGTGCCTCTTCCGTTTGCCTTTACCCTACTTCCTTTTGATCCTTCTCCTGCTTTAACCTACAGTGATGTATGATAGTTAATTGTAATGCTGGCCATGGTCCCATTTTAATCCCCACAATCGTTTTTTAACTGTATCTGTACTTCTTCAGGTAGGCCCTGACAGAGAATATGATAAAACACTGGAATATTTGTATCCCAATGGTCTTTAGGTTCCAAACGCCAGCGTTTTCGAATGCGTTGAATATAGGCAGCAGGGTCCTCAGTAGTCCCCATCATCCTTGTCATTATGGCACTCATGTCTGATTGATCTGGAAATAGCACTTTGAGTGCCTTCCATACATTAGCTCTGCAATTATTAAAGGGTGACTTGTCATATTTAGTGGTGTTATGTTCTGTCACTGCAGAATAGCATGCTCGCTTCCACATGATCTCTGGCTGGTCACCCAATATTGATGCAAATAGGCTTTTCATGTCACCTATAACTAATGCTATCCCAGCTGTCTCACGCTCTAGCTTGTAGTTCCAATGGCCCGCCTCTGCTGTCAGTGATGGCATCTTATCCATCAAGTTATTTTTGTCTGCCTGATTCCATGGAGTATCGTGGGGTTGCCCTAATCCCTTATGGAGCAGTGGGAATTGTGTTACCACTTTCTTGCGCAAAAGGTGATGCTGCGCGTGTTCTCCTTTTCAATGTCTCAGCTACACAGTGTCACTGGCGTTCTGGCAAGTTTCTTTTGAAATATGGTGATTTATTGTCTTCATTTATGGGCAGGACTGATGTGAAGGGTGCATACAGGCTCAAGTTTGGCCCCATTAAATCTGCTATCTCTCCTATGCCTGGTCCTGTGGTATCCATTTGTCAGGCTGGTGCATCCTCTTCTCCCCTGTCTTCACCATCAATGCCTGCACAATCTGTATCCTTGTCACTTTCTCCACTCTTGTCATCCTCAAGTATGAGATCAAAACTCACTCCCTTAGCAGGCTCCCTTACATATGTTCCACTCATTATCTCTGGCAACACTTCTCTGCCCCTGGTCTCTGGGGTTATTGTCCCACTGCCTTCTCTCCACATCTCTGGAATCCTATTTCTGCTCATCTTTTAGCTCATCTCCGTCCTCATTTTTTCAATGTCTTCCTTTTCACTTGCCATTAACCTATTCTTCTCATTTAGCCTCTTTACATACTCATCCCTTTCTCCTACCTCCCTCTTCCTCCTTTGCCTTTCCTGTTCCTCTCTCTCCACCTTCTCTCTGTTCCATCTCTTTCTCCCTTCATGCATTGTGCTCTATCTCTTCACATAACTAGTTTCGGTGTTTTTCCCATCGAGTTTCAACAAGATTTTTCCTCCTACACATTTCTCTGTTTTAATTTTAGTCTCTCCATGATCCCCATTACTTATGGGTATGCTTCTTGTCCTGTGTCCATCCATCTGCATGCATCCCACTCTGCGGGGCTCTTCCTTGGCTGCTCTTAACTGCTTTTCTTAGCTATGTAGCCCTCTATGTTCATCCTCATCCCTTAACTGTGTCTCTGAGTTGTGCAATTCTTCAGTCTCCATTTGCACTAATGGTGCCTTTCCTTTTACCATGTTCACACTTCTCCTATTATCATCACCTTCCTCATCAGGGGATTCATATCTGGGATTACTATACCCCACAGCTGCTGCTTGTTCCGGGTATATTCCTCGAATGGTTGAGGCTGGTGTGCTCTCCTCATACAGAGGTGGTACTGTGAATTGTGTGTTGCTGCCTGCCTCAGCTGGTGGTGGTGGAGCTGTTGGCTGTGGGTAAGCACTTTTCTCAGAGGTGGGCTGTTTGCGCTCCCCCTGACACATATTAAGCATCCATTCCTTTTTAGGCCCCTCTGTTTCTTCCTCAAAGGCCTTCCAGTGTTATAATACCCCTAGCCTGTTCTTGAGGTTGCTGCCCTTGTGTGTGGCATGTAAGTATGTGCACATGTGTTGGAGTACATTTTTATAGTGAGTGCCCTCTTGTGGCCATGACAGGTACATCTTCCCAGCAGTCCCTTTCACCCACTCAGCATGATACTTTGTGATTTTGGCATTATATCTTGGGAATGTTTTGCATTAGTGAATTATTGGGTTATCTGAAATGGTGGCAACTTTTAAGCAGCACACAGCTTGGCACTTACACAGAATAAACAATGGAAAATAGTGGTCAGCTTACTGAAAATTTAGAACAGAAATAATTTTTGACAATTTTCTCACACTTTTCCCTTAGGGCCATGCCTCAATAACCAAATCCTCCCTCTGGATCACAACAACAAAATCCACTCACAATCTAAATGTTCATACTTACCCCATCAACCTCAAAAAATACTATCTGCTACTCTCTTAACACACAAGAAACATCACCTCTAAAGGACCTGTCTTTCAACACAATACTATGCCGGCAACCAACAATTTAATCAAAAAACACAAAACAACACAATAAAATACAACTGTATTCCGGTTTACCCTGGGGCATCCTTATCTCTCTGTCTCATTAACTCTACCCACAAAAGAAGGTTGGGCCCTTAGTGGGGCTATCCTTTTTCGCTGTTTCTTAAATACCATACAATACATTCCCACCTCCTGTTACCTTGCACATAGCATACTCATTTTTTTCAGTGGACATTTGAGGGTTGTGGGCTTCAGGGTACCCTCACTTGCCAGCTCCCCCTGTTGCTTCTACTGGGCGGTGAGAGACCAGGCAGAGATCCACTCCAAAGTCGGCCATGATGTCCTTCCTGTTGAGTTGTGCACAAAAGAAAATCTGCTCCCCTGACCGATCCGCTGCTCAAAAGGAGGGTGGCTGTGCACCCCAAAATCCATAGCCCTTAACCGGACTCTGCTACCAGATAAAATGAGGGTCACAAAGCCAAATCACCCTCTAACTGGTATTTGTCAAAAAAGAGACAATACTGAGTGATTGTGGTATGCCAAATGCAAGGTAACCCATTTATTGCAATAGACTGTGGAAAAAAGCAAGATTGAAAGCCAAGCTCTCACTCCAACATTCTCCAACGTTTGAACAGACAACATGAGTTTATATAGTACAAATGAGTCATTCTGATGTCATCATGATCACTGAGCTCCTGCTCAGTGGTTCCCTCTACTAAGCTACATATGGAATCCTATGTGTACCCAACTAGGGATTGGACAATTGTTATCTAAGATACCACTCATGAACCTTCCCATACAAATGTGCTACCTTATCATATTTCAATATTTGTGGTAGGACCTAAATTACTTCTGCAGTGAGAATGCAGTCACACTATCCATGAACTGGCTACATGATGCATGTTTATGTAGGTAAGAGAGAGAGAGAGAGAGAGAGAGAGAGAGAGCTAGTGTATCACCTTGTTTTAATTAAATCAAACAGCCCATAGTCGTCAAGTCTCAATGCCCTGTTCGCAACAGTGATCGCCATCCTGTTCTTGACACATTTATGAATAATTTTGTGTCATTCTGCTTTCACCCTGCTAAGATTATATTGATGAAATTAGTTGTTTTTTCTTTAGCCTCATCTTGCGTTTCTCTGTCACGGTTAGCTGATTGCAGAAGCATTAATCTGCCAACTATTTCTGAATTTACTGGAATGTATAAACTTGAAACAGTTTGCTGTGTCTTCACAACTTAATTAATCTGACAGCTGAATGCACACAATAATCTCTGTTTCTGCTATGCAACACTCCCCTGCGAAGCCTTGGGCTTTTCACGTTGCTTTCAATGTAGCTACCATTTTCCCTGAATTAACTTATTAACTGGGCTTTTTCTTGAAGCTGCAAAGCTGCCTCTCCAGGACACATTTCTACATATGGGTACACTGCAACCTCATCCCTACTTATTAGCCATGCTGCGCCCTACTTGTGTAGTGAGATTCTATCTTGGTACATGCCTCTCTGTCCCCTAGTCTGTTCTATTTAAAAGCACTCTAATTGTGCAAGCTAATGCCTCATCCGTCCCCTACTTGTGTAGCAAGACTAACTATTCCGTGTGCCAGCTGCATTTCCAGGAGGTTTCAAAGTGCAGTTTCAAATGTGCCCTTTCTGATTTTGTAATTCTGTTTTTTCCGAGTAAGGCAAGGGGGCACATGATCTCTAGTCAACAATTGCCCCACTACAGTTCAGTATAAACAATATTCTCAGACAGGCACAGGCCACAACTACACAGATCACGAGTACAACTTAAAACCAAAAACTACAAAGACACTTCCTGATCCGGCATGTCTCTGCCATCCTTAGTGGCTATTGGTCTCATCATGCATTTAAACCAGTCTCGCAGGTGAAATTGTGCATGCATCTATCACCAGCACCCAACCTACTTTGGGTTGGATGATGATGAGGTAATATGCATTTACTGCTTCCCACCCCACACCATACTAAAAATGGTTGATGAGTGGGCACTTGAGTTGCAGTCATCCTCACAGCATGGTAAACCCATACCTGTGCATATGAAGGTACCGACCAGATTGTACTTCCTCACCAGTGCCATTGATACAGACATCTCACAATTCAGTAAATCAAAGTGCTTACGCCAGTTGATATGCCACACAAGCATCAGGAAACAAACTGCACAGCTTACCAATTCAATAATATTGCACACTTTCCCTATGTGTGTGCAGCAACCTGCATACATGTGTTCAGCAAACCACCAAGCCACACAAATCATGTATAACACAACAGGCGTCACTGGTATGCCATCCATGTTCAAACTAACTGTAATATCAACACTTTGATATTGAGTATTATACACAGCTTTCCAGGAGCAGCCCACAGCAGCCATATCTTCAGTTTATCTACAGTGGCTGCACAACTAGAGACTGGAAAGTATAGCAACACATTGCTTATTGTTAAGTCGAACAATACACAAACCTCACATGAATCAGTGCACAAATCGCATGCCTATGATTATAGTTGTATATACAACAACACACACACCAAATAAACACAGTGCATACCACATCCCATCAAATAGTGTCAAAAAGATGGTAACTAAGACCCAATTTGTCTAAAAGGGGGTTGAAGCGTATCCCTTACACTGGTACCTGGTGTCACCCATTCGAAGGTCAACCCCCACTGCCAAGAAGAGGTACAACTCAGCACTCATGCATGCAATGAGTAGGCACACATTTCAGATACTCTATTCCAGGTTTTGATGTTCAGAGTGTTATTGTACAGACCTCAAAAGTTGTGACTCATGTTATTGGCCTTCTACGCCTTGCATAATATGGTTGTACAACATTTACTTTACAAGTCATCCAATATTGTCCTGCATCCATTCCCACATCCCCTGTCTGCAAGAACAATAGGCCAGAGGGATAATGGAACAACTGTGAAGGACTCTTTGCTCCTGACATATATTCGCTAGTAATATTTCTTTACATGGAAATTCCACCAAAGCAATATCTTTTGAAGTAACCATTTTGGAATAGCAGAAAACAACTTCAAAATATTACTTTGATTCAGTGAAAGGATATCACCCTCAGCAAGAATATACTCAATGAACAGAATGTGATCATCTCTAAACTCAGAATGTAGACCCACATTGCGTCTCCCCCTGGATTGACTCAAGTCAGGAGTCATTTTATAGGATTTTTGTCCTAGAGCCATAATTGAATGCCCTCTGGGATTTAAACCAAAGGCCTTGCACGTGGGCCAACAGGACCAGCCCCTATCTGCAACGCCCTCCCTCTCCTCTTCTCCAAAGTAAGACAGGAGGAACCAGCCCCAGAAAATACATGACCCCCAAACCCTCTGAAATTTTAACCAGGGGCTCTAGGCGTGGGCCAACTGCACCAGACCCCATCCACAAAGCCCGATCTCTCCTCTCCTCCAGGGTAAGAAAGGAGGAGGAGACATCCGAGGAGCTACCCCCAGAGCATACACTGAAACCAAGGCTACCAATCCCCACCGGCAGAGCCCTACCCCTCGCTTCCTCCAACGAGAGGAAGGAGGCAGGGCATTCCCCCATAGCCTGTAGCTCTTTCACGATCACCCAGCACTGTGCCCCTGTCAATCATTTTCACTTCACTGTGTACCCTAGCATTTCCCAAATCCATAAGCACAGAACCTTCCTTACTAACTACTTCCACATTCAAAGATTTAGAGACATTCAGCATAGATTTTTGTGTCTTAATTCTAGGCAAGAAAATGGGAGTCAAAGGTCACCAAGTAGTGGGTTTAGGTTTTTGCACCTTGGTTCGTGCCAAGAGAATTGTCTCAATAAAGGGGCTGTAGACACTGGTACACACCCTGAGGGAGCCATGGAGACTGTGACACATCCTGAAGGAGCCACATAATGATTTCCAGATCCAGGGGACCTCATACCTATCAACTGTATTACAGAGTCTGATGCTACATGTGTAGCCTCAATATTCACCGGCTGCAGAAATGTGTCATATTTTGTGTACGTATTGCTTTTATTAAAATCTTCCAAGTCTTTCTGAATTGGTGTTATAAACGCTTTAATTTTCCATTTTCTTTTACTGTCGCACACTTGTTATGTGTTTTGCATTTTGCCTTTTTAGGAACATATAATGATTTTGGCAAAGGCTTTTCAAACTGATTTTTCATCATCAAAAAACAGATTACTCAGAAATGTACACTGGACCTCAGGATCAAGATCTGACAAATTCATAGTGGACAACCTGATACTACGTATCTTTAAATTCCTTAAACATTTTTGTGAACTGTTATTTCAAGTTTTGGGAACGTCTTTCACATGTTTTGTTTTTTTGGCCACATCAATGCAGACAGGTTTCGTGTTTGTACTTTTGTCCAGACACTGCCATAGAGCTAGTTGCAATTGACCCTCAAAATCCTCCAGAAGAATTTTGCATGATTTTTTTAAGCTACTAGAATTAGTGGCAATGGCAGGGCTCTCTTGTGGGCCAATTACAGCCAAGACTGAGGTGTTCTCCTTGTACGGAGTCTGGAGTGTGCTGAAGTGAACCATGAATGAAGCCCTCCAAAAAGGCCAATTTGGAAGCCATTGCAGTAATTATTGATGTTCTTTGAATTCCTCCGTAATAGATTTCATAGGAGTTACCCTACATTTTACACTATCCCCATTGGCTTTCTAGTGCCGACCCCGGGGTGGTGGGAAGTTCGGGGGTACACAGCCAGAACAAAAGTCTCTAACAGTTCTCCATGGTGAAGATAGTAGAGAGTTTGTATATGAGGACCTTAACATTGGTGACTCCCCCCAAAACAATGAAGGTGAACACGAATGATTTGTGTCCGGTATAACGCATGTCTCTGATGAAAAGGAGATTCTTCTCTCTACTTCTGGCCCCTTACTAACTGCCCTGTGAAGCAAGATCAATACAATCCCCCAAAGTTGCACAATCTCTCTCGGGGGTATATTCAGTCCTATTCTCCCTTAAAATGGGAGTATAATGCTCAGGTAAAGGCACAAACCCATCGTCCTGAACATCAATCGGTCTCTGCACAATATCTGAGGTGCAATTTAAAATCATTGTATTCAACATCATTGAGTCTGACAAAGTACTGGGGAACATAATGTGCTCAATAAGTCCCTCTGCAATTTCTTCTGGCAAAGTAATTTTTGACATCTCCACAGATGCAGATCATTTCTCCGAGATTTCTGCTAAAGCAACAGAAGCTACGGTTGCTCAGGACTTACCATAAGCAATGCGAGATACCAGAAGAACCTCTATTGAGCCAGATCTTAGCACGGCCCTTGCTTTGCTCCTCAAATCATACGAGGTCATTAAAAGCAAAAATGCATTCCGAATCTGCACTATGCTTTAGCTCCGGTGGCATATAGTCTAACAATTGTTGTAATGTTCATTTCTCATCTCACCGACCATAGAGAAATTACATTCCGACTCTCGAAGAAAAATTAAATCCGAACAGTCATCGTGGCTAACACAGAAGACCACGGCAGACCACTTCTGTCGCCACATAACGCTGCACTCCGTGCAGCAACTGATGATATATAGGTTTCCTCTCGACTGTTAAGCAGGACACGCCTCCACAATAAAGATGGAAAAGGCATTTCCACCACAAGACTTAAGCCACAAACTGCTCTCTACCACGGCAGACCACTTCTGTCACCACTTCCATGCCGCGTCTTCGCAGCAACTGATGATGCATAGGTTTTCTCTCTGGTCCATTCAGCAGGACACGCCTCCAAAATAAAGATGGAAAAGACACTTCCAGCACAAGACTTAAGCCGCACACCACTCTCTACCTCAGTAGATCGCTTCTGTCGCCACTTTGGCTAATGTATAAATATTAAACTGCCACCAGAATGATAGTTCATCATAATTATGTGGTTTTGGGACAGAGGTAGAGCTTTTAAATATAGCCTGTGCACTGAAAGGACTCTGCTGTCGTAGCAGCTGTGAAAAGGGCATTTGTGAACTTTAAACTGCTCTGTGCATTGAAGAGCAAGTGCTGCAGATCGGGAGACTGATGCAGTAGGGCACATGAGTTACAATGCTTTTGGCATTACGTTTTATGAAAGGGGGTCTGGTTATCAGACCACCCTTCTTGAGATGGAATTGCCCAGATCTGTTTATATTTCATACATATGTAAAAAGCCAAGGCTTCTTCACCCTTGCTAGATGTTAATACCCCACTGGCACATAGTGACCTCCTGAAAAGTTGGTATTCTTTTGATGCGTTTGTGCTCAAGGGCAGAATTTGCTATGTTGCTAATCCCATTTAATATTAGTACTATCGGAAACATTGCCCTGTTACACCTGAGCTTTATAATGTTTTGGCAGTGATATATTAGATGGCCCTAGCTGGTAACAGCAAAAACATTGCAAAGCTCTTTGCAACCCTCACACAAAGCCAGACCTATTGGCTTTGTGAATGTTATTTTCTTTTTTGTTGGTGTTGTCTGAAATGTCTCAACTACTGTTTGGCCTCACTTTGAGAAGGGCAGGTTACTTTACAGAAGAAATGTCATCTTAGTATTTCTATACTCCAGCAGAGACTTGTCTTCTTCATTAGACAATCGTTTGCTACTTTTCAGACAAAAGGTTCAGGGCTTCTTCACAGACGTATGTCTCCATTGTCAGAGAGTCTTCTTTTTGTAGACGCTCTTCTGGCAATAAGACTCGAGTTGTTGCTTGTAATGTCAATATATATCTCCTTTTGGTGACTCCCAACCCTACACTTGGTGTGGCCCTGTCCTACAAGAGACCCAGAGTAGGTGCGCGTTTTAAAACCATGCTTTATCAACCCAGGAAAGCAAATGCCCTCATTATTAATTGTAAACATAGTGTCCATACCCGGACTGGTCTGTAGGGCAATAGGGCAAAGCCTGCAAGCCCATGATTCTAGTATGGACTAATTATGTGGACCAGAATGGCCACTTTTTTGGCCAGGGTGGGCAAGATTCGTATGCTACTACACTACTTTTAATCAATATTACTGATCAAATATGTTTCACATCCATTATTTGCAACATACTTTACCAAAACACCCCCTTGGGTAGTACTTAAATGTTCTGGATAGTGATGAATATGTGTGATTGTGGACCACTTTTTCATTGGTGCCTGGACTGATTGCATGCCCAGGTCTGACCTTGACAGTGCTTTTGATCTCAGATCGAGTGACCACTCTTTTCTAAAATGTTCCTTGATTTCAGAATGTTCTGTCTGCAATGTCTTCTTCGTCATCTAATGTGCACGGCACACCCAGCTGGACACAGCTCATGTTGCTGGAGCCTATTCCGAAAGTTTGACACCCCCAGACACGAGATGTGCGAGTGTACAAATAGTTCTGCATGGCTAAGGCCCTGCTCGTTTAAGATGCCGTTTCCTCCCCCGTAGTCCTGGGCGAATGCTAAGATTTCATAGCACAGTGTGCCAGGCATCCATAAATCGACTTTGGAAGGTTTGCACTTTCCGATGTGAACTGATGTTGGCCAACTTCCCCCCTTAAAAGGGGGATATATTTTGGACGTTTTTTTGGGAAGACCCACTTTTTCCATCTTTTGTTCAATTCTAAATCTCTCATTCCATTAAGGATCGTTAAACGAATAAAGCACTGGTTTTGGCTATGCCTTTTATGTACAGTAGATAATGTTCTTAGATTTTTATGATAGACTTAGTTCGTACTTTTTTAATGTGAACCATTTGGGCAACTGGCAACACCACTGCATTTGAAAAGAGAACAATTAAATGCGTACAAACCTATTTTCAATTAACAAAATAGGGGTTGTTAGACTAAGGTCAAAGAAGAAGGTGTTTGCTCAGCATAACCAGATGAAACTTGTCATGTCACACGTCAAAATGATGACGTTGTCATGTTGACTGTGACGGTGCAAAAAAGCAAATAGTATGGGAAGCAAGGAAACAAGCTCACAAACAGCTAATCCTTCTAGTTTTCAGAAAACAATCTTCGTTAGGCCAGTTCTCAAAAGTGTACAGAAATGCAGTTGAAAAACAAAAATGTAAAGCAGTAATATGAATACTACAATGATTGAAAAAACGCAAATAAGCTATTCATCACCATCACTTGAAAAATACTAGTCATAGCACCATCCTCTGTGAGAAAAAACAGGCAAGTGGATTGCGTGGGGTCTGGGCTCAGACTAGAACATAGCATGCCACGCTGTAGCCATGGCAGCCTTGCACGATAGGAAGACTGTGGTTTGTGCTCTGAATGGCCGACAGTCATCTTTACAAACTATCGATTGTGTTGTGCACCTTATCATTTATTTAAGCAAAAAGAGAACTGAATAGAGGCACCAGGCAGCCATTGGCCTGGCTGTGGTACTCCCTGTTCAACCATACCCTTCAGGTAAACATAGAAAAGTGACTTTCCTAAAATGCTGCTCTCACCTGAAAGGCTTCTTATGGATGTACCTTTCTCTCTTCATGGAAGCTATGCATCCTCTATCCTGAGTTTTATTTCAGGCTGGTGCTGCATATCACATGACTGCTGAAGCTAGAGAGCTACTGGTCTGGCTTGGAAGGAGGGGGGAGAAGGAACAAAGGAGTCTAGCCTGGCGTTGGATCTGGAATAGCAGATAACTTAAACACTGATTTGGGTCCATACAGTGCAAAGCAGGTCGGGATACAACCATTTGGCTCTGAATGTGAAAATCTGGGATTCTAGTCTGTGATCACCCTGCCCCGCTTCATATTATTTGGCCATCTGTCAGTACTTTGGGGAGTTTTGGCTGCAGGAAGCGGCTGGTCACAGCGTGGCTTGACAGCTCAGGGACGGCTCACAGACACTTAGAGGTTTAGGATTAGGACGGCATAGGATGGCTCAGGATGGTGCTAGGTCCTTTCCTCAAGTCTGTACGAATTTTGTTTTAATACACTTGTGGCGCGTGCTCGCGGATGAATCAGCAGTACGATCCACGAAAGGAGGTGCCCTATATTGACAGCTGTGGTGCTGAGGCGGCTTGGACATCGTGAGACCCACTACGGTCTATGACTAAAGCAGAATTACCATGGGGCACCTCCCTTTGTGACCTATCCTGTATGGTGTGTGTGGTACTAATTATTCTGAGGTCTGCCACAGTGGAGGGGACCATAGGAGCCACAGAGTCTGGTGGAGTACTCTGTTGAGCCCTCCTCTGCTAGGTTCTCTTTAGCCGACATGCAAAAGTGCCAGTGCCTGTATATGTGCTGGGATGGGGGCATTTCCATTAGTGACGCTCCAGGCACAAGGCGGTAGCAAGGTAGTAGTATAATTGCCTTGTGTTCTCATCATTGTCCCCCTATGTCTCCTGTTTTTCACCTCTTGGTCTGGGGATGGTGTGTAGTGTCTATTTAGACCTAAACATATAACCATATCTAAAGCACTTGGAGTGTAACTCATCCAGAGTCAGGGAGAAGGGAGTGTGGAGAGGCTGGTCCCGGACAGCCCAGTGGTTACATTCCAGAGATTTGAAGCTGTTTCCCTCCCTTTGAGTATGGCTCTGAGAACCAGACCCAAACGATCAAACATCAACAGCAGTGTCAGAAAGACAAAAGGATTACATACATAGAATTTGCTGTATTCTATAGCCAAAGGCCTATATGACTCAGTCAACTACTAAGTGGGCACTCAGGAGCCAACAGGGTAAAAAGCAATGACTCTTGAACCCCACAAACCTTATGGGGGCCAATGGTAGTATTATTCCCGGCCCACACGGTCGTAGGGGGAAAAGCGGATTTACTCCCTGGAATACAAGATGAACATGTGAACAGCATTGAAGCCGGGGTATGCAGTGGAGATATTATTTGTGGTGCAACTAGCGGAGAAAACCCTGACTCTGTGTTCGCCCCTCTGAATGCTACGAAAAGCCTTTTTTTGCTGTAATTAGGCTCCCTCTGACAAATCACTGTTTGAAGCTTTGGAGCACTCTATCGTCTATATGTGGAAAACTGCCTCCAACCCCTTGCAGAAGGCACAGGTAGCTTTCGAGTTGAAAGTCTCAACAACATTGAAGCAGGGGACTTGCCATCGAGATCTTGTGTAGGTGGTATAGGTAGCATGAATTTAGCTCTATCTCGGGTGATGGGGGATGAAGTCAAACCTATAACCATCATCGATCTGGCGACTCGGTCTAGCCCTATGTATATGTAAAACTCCACTTTCTTAGAGCAATTCCAGTAATGAATAGTATTGTCACTGACCCGATTGGTGATCCATCAATGACTATGGTGTCCCCTTACAATTCTAAGCCAGCGTGTCAGGAATTGCATAGGGCCAAGGGAGCAGATTGAGCAGTCACCTTTTTCTGCAGCTGGTTGGGAACAGTGTACATCACAGGGTGAAGATGACTCTCGAGAGGACCTTCAATGGACTGGGTTAGGTGAAGAAGACTAACAAAAGAAGCTGGCTGGCAGCACTCAATTCCAGTACCTTTTTTTGGATTCACAAATTCCTATGGTCTTTAACGAGCAGGAAAATGGTGAAAGTTCCCATGCACGCGAGTGCAGAGGAAAGGTTGCTGGAAAATCAGCTGGGGCAAATTGAGTTTTTCCCCGATACTAATTAAAGAAGAGCTTGCTAATTTGCGTGCATCAAGAGCAAGGGACGAGATGCGTTTTGATAAATGTCAAAATAACACAATCAAAATGGCACAAGGCCCATGTTGATCAGTACAGCTAGTCGACATGCAGCTGCCATAAAAGCTAAAGGAGTTGAAGCAGGATGTAAGACGTCGAGTTGCTGCGACTCTACGCTGTTGTTGTGCTATTGAATACTCAGGAGGGGAGCTGTTCTCAGAGCGAGGTCACCCAGCAAGGAGAGATCCACATCGCTAACAACACTGACAGCCCCCTCTTAGCGATCCCAAAATTGTTACCATCAATGGCTATGGCAGCTGTAGGCCCAGAAGCAATTCATCATTTGGAGAGAATAAAGTCAACTTTTAATAATGTCAGACCTGTGCCCAGCAAGAAGTCTGCTAAAGAAACAGTGGCCCTGCCTGAGCTGATGCCCAGACACCCCAAGAATCATTTGGCCTCCCAGTGTCCAGATAAGGTCAGCCTGCCTAGGGAGAAATAGGTTGGGGCTAAATCGGCCTGGATCAGACGGATATTTTAGCTTCGTGCAGAAGGCGCAATATTATCTGTTGCTTTAAAGGCCTGAGAAATGTGAATAAGAACTTGTTAAAGAGAACTTTAATAAAGGCCTTAGCAGAGATTTCTGGTGCCTCTGATATATCTTTTAAAGTTTTCACAGTGACAAGATACTTATCAGATTGTATGTTTTGTCGGTGGTGTAATGTGCACTTTAGAGTTTCTAATCTATATTTTCTAATCTATATTTTCGTGCATGTATAATGAACTGTATTACAACGCTATCGTATAGAGGAATAGCGGTTTATTCTAAGCACAACATCTGCCACGTACATGATACTTTACATGGACCTCTATTGACTCTCCCTGTCCACAATTTAGATCACAGCAGTGCGGGGCAAACCAACCAAGGCACCCAACATCCCCTTATTCTGGATTTAACAAAGACTGAATTTGATCCTTAAGATCAAGAAAATTAATGTAAAGCGTTGGGGTGGCTGGTCAAGGTGTGCCACTAATGCAGGTTGCATTTCCCATGTGCCTTCCTCTGTGCTTTAATAGGGGTTAATACTGCTGGGTTGCCATATGGGCCCTCATTACGACCCTGGCGGATTTTTTCCGCCATCGACGGACTTTTCCGCCATGGCGTAAAGTCCGATTACGCCATGGCGGATGGCGGACTTACCGCCCCATTCCGAGGTTGGCGGGGCGGTAAGTCCCCATTGACCCATTTACCCTTCCCCATTCCCATTTCGGCCCCATAGGGCTCAATGGGAGTGGGGAAGGCGTTAATTACGCCACCGTACATTACGGTGGCGTAATTAACACCAAGGTCCCATAGCGCCATGGATTTTTACGCCCGCAAAAAGCGGGCGTAGAAGTGACCATGGCGCTTTGGGAACTCGTAGTTGGCGGTAAGGGGTCGGCGCAGCTAACGCTGGCGTAAACCCCTTACCGCCAGGGTCCTAATGAGGGCCATGGTGTTGTCACTTTGGGGACTAATATTCACACTAACTCAGCCCAAATGGGTTTCCCACAGTATTCCAAGAACACTCAGCTGAGTCCAAAGCTTGGTGAGCTAAAACTTGTGGGTCGATTTATGGAATTAATGTGCGCCGAAAATTCCAACGCAGAGGTGCCAAAACATGTGAATCGCAGTGCAAGTGCGAAAATCGCAGTGCAAGTGCGAAAATCGCAGGAAAACCAGCGCACAGCGATTCATGGAAGTCCGTGAGTGAGAAAAACATTGGATGTGCGCTAAAAATGTGCGCCGCGCATGCCGGCGCACAGGTCATCCAACAGCGTGCGCCACGGCCACTGCGAAATCTCACATAGCCCGGCGCACATCACAAAAGTAGGCGGAACACGGGGCGTAACAGTTGGAATGGGGAGCAACGCGTGAAAATGTGGGCGTCACGGGGGAAGTACAGGAGGCAAGTGCGCGGAACGCCCACACGCTCGCCTACAAACCGTATTCATGGAATCGAATAGGGCAAACTAGTGCACAGTCAAAGACCCGCACAGGGCCAAACAAGTACGCCATAAGAAAGCAGGCGGTAGCGCCCCTGCGACTGAAAAAAATGGGCGCCAAAATGTGCGCTCACAAAAAGCACCCATACACAGCCATGATGAATGGGCCATACAGTGGCCCTCTAGGACAAATGAGGTGCAAAGGGGCACCGACAAACACGGACACCCGCTGTGTGAAAAATAGCGTGTGCGCGTGTTCCTGGGTGCGCGGGAAGTTCCACACGCGATTAGCCTGGGTACGTGTACTTCGGGGTGCGCAGGAAGTTCAACACACGATTGGCCTGGGTAGGTGGGGGTGCGCGGGAAGTTCCACACGCGATTAGCCTGGGTACGTGTACTTCGGGGTGCGCGGGAAGTTCCACACACGATTGGCCTGGGTAGGTGGGGGTGCGCGGGAAGTTCCACACGCGATTGGCCTGGGTACGTGTACTACGGGGTGCGCGGGAAGTTCCACACGCGATTGGCCTGGGTACGTGTACTTAGGGGTGCGCGGGAAGTTCCACACGCGATTGGCCTGGGTACATGTATTCCGAGGTGCGCGGAAGATTCACACGCGATTTCTGCAGGGTACGTGTATTTCGGTGGTGCCGGGGAATGCTACACGTGATTTGGCCATGTGGGTCCTCCCAGGTGTTCCCTCTACACCCTCCACGGCCCCTGCAGGCAGCCCACACCACAGGTTACTACCCTGAACCCCTGCTCATGTCCCACAGGCAACCCATCCACCATGGCCATGCCCACCAGCCAACCCACATGTCACCTTGCACTACTGATCACCAACACATGTCTCCCACCACCCCCACCCCCCAGCCACCAGGGGCAGCCTCCACCAGGCCCCCACTCATGTCTCCCTGCACCCCCAACCCCCAGCAGTCCAGGGGCAGCCTCCACCAGGCCCCACCCATGTCTACCACCAGCCCCACCCCCCAGCAGTGCAGGGGCAGCCTCCACCAGGCCTCCACTCATGTCTCCCATCACCCCCACCCCCAGCCACCAGGGGCAGCCTCCACCAGGCCCCCACTCATGTCCCCTATTACCCCCACCCACCAGCAGTGCAGGGGCAGCCTCCACCAGGCCCCCACTCATGTCCAACTCATGTCTCCCACCACCCCCACCACCCAGCCACCAACACTCCCACCCCCCAGCCACCAGGGGCAGCCTCCACCAGGCCCCCACTCATGTCTCCCACCACCCCCACCCCCCAGCCACCAGGGGCAGCCTCCACCAGGCCCCCACTCATGTCTCCCACCACCCCCACCCCCCAGCCACCAGGGGCATCCTCCACCAGGCCCCCACTCATGTCTCCCACCACCCCCACCCCCCAGCCACCAGGGGCAGCCTCCACCAGGCCCCCACTCATGTCTCCCACCACCACCACCCCCCAGCCACCAGGGGCAGCCTCCACCAGGCCCCCACTCATGTCTCCCACCACCCCCACCCCCAGCCACCAGGGGCAGACTCCACCAGGCCCCCACCCATGTCTCACACCACCCCCACCCCCCAGCCACCAGGGGCAGCCTCCACCAGGCCCCCACTCATGTCTCCCACCACCCCCACCCCCCAGCAGTGCAGGGGCAGCCTCCACCAGGCCCCCACTCATGTCTCCCATCACCCCCACCCCCCAGCCACCAGGGGCAGCCTCCACCAGGCCACCACTCATGTCCCCATGCACCCCCACCCCCCAGCAGTGCAGGGGCAGCCTCCACCAGGCCCCCACTCATGTCCCCTATTACCCCACCCCCCAGCAGTGCAGGGGCAGCCTCCACCAGGCCCCCACTCATGTCCAACTCATGTCTCCCACCACCCCCACCCCCCAGCCACCAGGGGCAGCCTCCACCAGGCCCCCACCCATGTCTCCCCCCCACACCCCCACCCCCCAGCAGTGCAGGGGCAGCCCCCACCAGGCCCCCACCCATGTCTACCACCATCCCCAACCCCCAGCAGTGCAGGGGCAGCCTCCACCAGGCCCCCACTCATGTCTCCCATCACCCCCACCCCCCAACCACCAGGGGCAGCCTCCACCAGGCCCCCACTCATCTCCCCTATTGCCCCCACCCCCCAGCAGTGCAGGGGCAGCCTCCACCAGGCCCCCACTGATGTCCAACTCATGTCTCCCACCACCCCCACCCCCCAGCCACCAGGGGCAGCCTCCACCAGGCCCCCACTCATGTCTCCCACCACCCCCACCCCCCAGCCACCAGGGGCAGCCTCCACCAGGCCCCCACCCATGTCTCCCACCACCCCCACCCCCCAGCCACCAGGGGCATCCTCCACCAGGCCCCCAGTCATGTCTGCCACCGCCCCCACCCCCCAGCCACCAGGGGCAGCCTCCACCAGGCCCCCACTCAAGTCTCCCACCACCCCCACCCCCCAGCCACCAGGGGCAGCCTCCACCAGGCCCCCACTCATGTCTCCTACCACCCCCACCCCCCAGCCACCAGGGGAAGCCTCCACCAGGCCCCCACCCATGTCTCCCACCACCACCACCCCCCCAGCCACCAGGGGCAGCCTCCACCAGGCCCCCACTCATGTCTCCCACCACCCCACCCCCCAGCAGTGCAGGGGCAGCCTCCACCGGGCCCCCACTCATGTCTCCCATCACCCCCACCCCCAGCAGTGCAGGGGCAGCCTTAACCAGGCCCCCACTCATGTCTCCCATCACCCGCACCACCCAGCCACCAGGGGCAGCCTCCACCAGGCCCCCATTCATGTCCCCTATTACCCCCACCCCCCAGCAGTGCAGGAGCAGCCTCCACCAAGCCCCCACTCATGTCCAACTCATGTCTCCCACCACCCCCACCCCCCAGCCACCAGGGGGAGCCTCCACCAGGCCCCCACCCATTTGTCTCCCACCACCCCCACCCCCCAGCAGTGCAGGGGCAGCCTCCACTAGGCCCCCACCCATGTCTACCACCACCCCCACCCCCCAGAAGTGCAGGGGCAGCCTCCACCAGGCCCACACTCATGTCTCCCATCACCCCCACCCCCCAGCCACCAGGGGCAGCATCCACCAGGCCCCCACTCATGTCCCCTATTACCCCCACCCCCCAGCCACCAGGGGCAGCCTCCACCAGGCCCCCACTCATGTCTCCCACCACCCCACCCCCCAGCAGTGCAGGGGCAGCCTCCACCGGGCCCCCACTCATGTCTCCCATCACCCCCACCCCCCAGCCACCAGGGGCAGCCTCCACCAGGCCCTCACTCATGTCCCCATGCACCCCCACCCCCAGCAGTGCAGGAGCAGCCTCCACCAGGCCCCCACTCATGTCTCCCATCACCCGCACCACCCAGCCACCAGGGGCAGCCTCCACCAGGCCCCCATTCATGTCCCCTATTACCCTCACCCCCCAGCAGTGCAGGAGCAGCCTCCACCAGGCCCCCACTCATGTCCAACTCATGTCTCCCACCACCCCCACCCCCCAGCCACCAGGGGGAGCCTCCACCAGGCCCCCACCCATGTCTCCCACCACCCCCACCCCCCAGCAGTGCAGGGGCAGCCTCCACTAGGCCCCCACCCATGTCTACGACCACCCCCACCCCCCAGAAGTGCAGGGGCAGCCTCCACCAGGCCCACACTCATGTCTCCCATCACCCCCACCCCCCAGCCACCAGGGGCAGCATCCACCAGGCCCCCACTCATGTCCCCTATTACCCCCACCCCCCAGCAGTGCAGGGGCAGCCTCCACCAGGCCCCCACGCATGTCCAACTCATGTCTCCCACCACCCCCACCCCCAGCCACCAGGTGCAGCCTCCACCAGGCCCCCACTCATGTCTCCCACCACCCCCACAACCCAGCCACCAGGGGCAGCCTCCACCAGGCCCCCACCCATGTCTCCCACCACCCCCACCCCCCCAGCCACCAGGGGCATCCTCCACCAGGCCCCCACTCATGTCTCCCCCACCCCCACCGCCCAGCCACCAGGGGCAGCCTCCACCAGGCCCCACTCATGTCTCCCACCACCCTCACACCCCTCACCCCCCAGCCACCAGGGGCAGCCTCCACCAGGCCCCCACTCATGTCTCCCACCACCCCCAACCCCCACCCACCAGGGGCAGCCTCCACCAGGCCCCCACCCATGTCTCCCACCACCCCCACCCCCAGCCACCTGGGGCAGCCTCCACCAGGCCCCCACTCATGTCTCCCACCACCCCCACCCCCCAGCAGTGCAGGGGCAGCCTCCACCAGGCCCCCACTCATGTCTCCCATCACCCCCACCCCCCAGCCACCAGGGGCAGCCTCCACCAGGCCCCCACTCATGTCCCCATGCAGCCCCACCCCCCAGCAGTGCAGGGGCAGCCTCCACCAGGCCCCCACTCATGTCTCCCATCACCCCCACCCCCCAGCCACAAGGGGCAGCCTCCACCAGGACCCCACTCATGTCCCCTATTACCACCACCCCCCAGCAATGCAGGGGCAGCCGCCACCAGGCCCCCACTCATGTCCAACTCATGTCTCCCAATACCCCCACCCCCCAGCCACCAGTGGCAGCCTCCACCAGGCCCCCACCCATGTCTCCCACCACCCCCACCCCCCAGCAGTGCAGGGGCAGCCTCCACCAGGCCTCCACTCATGTCTCCCATCACCCCCACCCCCCAGCCACCAGGGGCAGCCTCCACCAGGCCCCCACTCATGTCCCCATGCACCCCCACCCCCCAGCAGTGCAGGGGCAGCCTCCACCAGGCCCCCACTCATGTCTCCCATCACCCCCACCCCCCAGCCACCAGTGGCAGCCTCCACCAGGCCCCCACTCATGTCCCCTATTACCCCACCCCCAGCAGTGCAGGGGCAGCCTCCACCAGGCCCCCACTCATGTCCAACTCATGTCTCCCACCACCCCCACCCCCCAGCCACCAGGGGCAGCCTCCACCAGGCCCCCACCCATGTCTCCCACCCCCCACCCCCCAGCAGTGCAGGGGCAGCCCCCACCAGGCCCCCACCCATGTCTACCACCACCCCCAACCCCCAGCAGTGCAGGGGCAGCCTCCACCAGGGCCCCACTCATGTCTCCCATCACCCCCACCCCCCAGCCACCAGGGGCAGCCTCCACCAGGCCCCCACTCATGTCCCCTATTGCCCCACCCCCCAGCAGTGCAGGGGCAGCCTCCACCAGGCCCCCACTCATGTCCAACTCATGTCTCCCACCACCCCCACCCCCCAGCCACCAGGGGCAGCCTCCACCAGGCCCCCACTCATGTCTCCCACCACCCCGAATCCCCAGCCACCAGGGGCAGCCTCCACCAGGCCCCCACCCATGTCTCCCACCACCCCCACCCCCCAGCCACCAGGGGCATCCTCCACCAGGCCCCCACTCATGTCTCCCACCACCCCCACCCCCCAGCCACCAGGGGCAGCCTTCACCAGGCCCCCACTCAAGTCTCCCACCACCCCCACCCCCCAGCCACCAGGGGCAGCCTCCACCAGGCCCCCACTCATGTCTCCTACCACCCCCACCCCCCAGCAACCAGGGGCAGCCTCCACCAGGCCCCCATTCATGTCCCCTATTACCCCCACCCCCAGCAGTGCAGGGGCCGCCTCCACCAGGCCCCCGCTCATGTCCAACTCATGTCTCCCACCGCCCCCACCCCAGCCACCAGGGGCAGCCTCCACCAGGCCCCCACCCATGTCTCCCACCACCCCCACCCCCCAGCAGTGCAGGGGCAGCCTCCACTAGGCCCCCACCCATGTCTACCACCAGCCCCACCCCCCAGAAGTGCAGGGGCAGCCTCCACTAGGCCCCCACCCATGTCTCCCATCACCCCCACCACCCAGCCACCAGGGGCAGCCTCCACCAGGCCCCCATTCATGTCCCCTATTACCCCCACCCCCAGCAGTGCAGGGGCAGCCTCCACCAGGCCCCCACTCATGTCCAACTCATGTCTCCCACCACCCCCACCCGAGCCACCAGGGGCAGCCTCCACCAGGCCCCCACCCATGTCTCCCACCACCCCCACCCCCCAGCAGTGCAGGGGCAGCCTCCACTAGGCCCCCACCCATGTCTACCACCACCCCCACCCCCCAGAAGTGCAGGGGCAGCCTCCACCAGGCCCACACTCATGTCTTCCATCACCCCCACCCCCCAGCCACCAGGGGCAGCCTCCACCAGGCCCCCACCCATGTCTCCCACCGCCCCCACCCCCCAGCAGTGCAGGGGCAGCCTCCACTAGGCCCCCACCCATGTCTACCACCAGCCCCACTCCCCAGAAGTGCAGGGGCAGCCTCCACTAGGCCCCCACCCATGTCTCCCATCACCCCCACCACCCAGCCACCAGGGGCAGCCTCCACCAGGCCCCCATTCATGTCCCCTATTACCCCCACCCCCAGCAGTGCAGGGGCAGCCTCCACCAGGCCCCCACTCATGTCCAACTCATGTCTCCCACCACCCCCACCCCAGCCACCAGGGGCAGCCTCCACCAGGCCCCCACCCATGTCTCCCACCACCCCCACCCCCCAGCAGTGCAGGGGCAGCCTCCACTAGGCCCCCACCCTTGTCTACCACCACCCCCACCCCACAGAAGTGCAGGGGCAGCCTCCACCAGGCCCACACTCATGTCTCCCATCACCCCCACCCCCCAGCCACCAGGGGCAGCATCCACCAGGCCCCCACTCATGTCCCCTATTACCCCCACCCCCCAGCAGTGCAGGGGCAGCCTCCACCAGGCCCCCACGCATGTCCAACTCATATCGCCCACCACCCCCACCCCCCAGCCACCAGGTGCAGCCTCCACCAGGCCCCCACTCATGTCTCCCACCACCCCCACAACCCAGCCACCAGGGGCAGCCTCCACCAGGCCCCCACCCATGTCTCCCACCCCCCCCCACCCCCCAGCCACCAGGGGCATCCTCCACCAGACCCCACTCATGTCTCCCACCACCCCCACCCCCCAGCCACCAGGGGCAGCCTTCACCAGGCCCCACTCATGTCTCCCACCACCCCCACACCCCTCACCCCCCAGCCACCAGGGGCAGCCTCCACCAGGCCCCCACTCATGTCTCCCACCACCCCCACCCCCCAGCCACCAGGGGCAGCCTCCACCAGGCCCCCGCCCATGTCTCCCACCACCCCCACCCCCCCAGCCACCTGGGGCAGCCTCCACCAGGCCCCCACTCATGTCTCCCACCACCCCCACCCCCCAGCAGTGCAGGGGCAGCCTCCACCAGGCCCCCACTCATGTCTCCCATCACCCCCACCCCCCAGCCACCAGGGGCAGCCTCCACCAGGCCCCCACTCATGTCCCCATGCAGCCCCACCCCCCAGCAGTGCAGGGGCAGCCTCCACCAGGCCCCCACTCATGTCTCCCATCACCCCCACCCCCCAGCCACCAGGGGCAGCCTCCACCAGGCCCCCACTCATGTCCCCTATTACCCCCACCCCCCAGCAGTGCAGGGGCAGCCTCCACCAGGCCCCCACTCATGTCTCCCATCACCTCCACCCCCCAGCCACCAGGGGCAGCCTCCACCAGGCCCCCACTCATGTCCCCATGCAGCCCCACCCCCCAGCAGTGCAGGGGCAGCCTCCACCAGGCCCCCACTCAAGTCTCCCACCACCCCCACCCCCCAGCCACCAGGGGCAGCCTCCACCAGGCCCCCACTCATGTCTCCTACCACCCCCACCCCCCAGCCACCAGGGGAAGCCTCCACCAGGCCCCCACCCATGTCTCCCACCACCACCACCCCCCCAGCCACCAGCGGCAGCCTCCACCAGGCCCCCACACATGTCTCCCACCACCCCACCCCCCAGCAGTGCAGGGGCAGCCTCCACCGGGCCCCCACTCATGTCTCCCATCACCCCCACCCCCCAGCCACCAGGGGCAGCCTCCACCAGGCCCTCACTCATGTCCCCATGCACCCCCACCCCCAGCAGTGCAGGGGCAGCCTCCACCAGGCCCCCACTCATGTCTCCCATCACCCGCACCACCCAGCCACCAGGGGCAGCCTCCACCAGGCCCCCATTCATGTCCCCTATTACCCCCACCCCCCAGCCGTGCAGGAGCAGCCTCCACCTGGCCCCCACTCATGTCCAACTCATGTCTCCCACCACCCCCACCCCCCAGCCACCAGGGGGGAGCCTCCACCAGGCCCCCACCCATGTCTCCCACCACCCCCAACCCCCAGCAGTGCAGGGGCAGCCTCCACTAGGCCCCCACCCATGTCTACGACCATCCCCACCCCCCAGAAGTGCAGGGGCAGCCTCCACCAGGCCCACACTCATGTCTCCCATCACCCCCACCCCCCAGCCACCAGGGGCAGCATCCACCAGGCCCCCACTCATGTCCCCTATTACCCCCACCCCCCAGCAGTGCAGGGGCAGCCTCCACCAGGCCCCCACGCATGTCCAACTCATGTCTCCCACCACCCCCACCCCCAGCCACCAGGTGCAGCCTCCACCAGGCCCCCACTCATGTCTCCCACCACCCCCACAACCCAGCCACCAGGGGCAGCCTCCACCAGGCCCCCACCCATGTCTCCCACCACCCCCACCCCCCCAGCCACCAGGGGCATCCTCCACCAGGCCCCCACTCATGTCTCCCCCACCCCCACCCCCCAGCCACCAGGGGCAGCCTCCACCAGGCCCCACTCATGTCTCCCACCACCCCCACACCGCTCACCCCCCAGCCACCAGGGGCAGCCTCCACCAGGCCCCCACTCATGTCTCCCACCACCCCCAACCCCCAGCCACCAGGGGCAGCTTCCACCAGGCCCCCACCCATGTCTCCCACCACCCCCACCCCCCAGCCACCTGGGGCTGCCTCCACCAGGCCCCCACTCATGTCTCCCACCACCCCCACCCCCCAGCAGTGCAGGGGCAGCCTCCACCAGGCCCCCACTCATGTCTCCCATCACCCCCACCCCCCAGCCACCAGGGGCAGCCTCCACCAGGCCCCCACTCATGTCCCCATGCAGCCCCACCCCCCAGCAGTGCAGGGGCAGCCTCCACCAGGCCCCCACTCATGTCTCCCATCACCCCCACCCCCCAGCCACAAGGGGCAGCCTCCACCAGGACCCCACTCATGTCCCCTATTACCACCACCCCCCAGCAGTGCAGGGGCAGCCGCCACCAGGCCCCACTCATGTCCAACTCATGTCTCCCAATACCCCCACCCCCCAGCCACCAGTGGCAGCCTCCACCAGGCCCCCACCCATGTCTCCCACCACCCCCACCCCCCAGCAGTGCAGGGGCAGCCTCCACCAGGCCTCCACTCATGTCTCCCATCACCCCCACCCCCCAGCCACCAGGGGCAGCCTCCACCAGGCCCCCACTCATGTCCCCATGCAGCCCCACCCCCCAGCAGTGCAGGGGCAGCCTCCACCAGGCCCCCACTCATGTCTCCCATCACCCCCACCCCCCAGCCACAAGGGGCAGCCTCCACCAGGACCCCACTCATGTCCCCTATTACCACCACCCCCCAGCAATGCAGGGGCAGCCGCCACCAGGCCCCCACTCATGTCCAACTCATGTCTCCCAATACCCCCACCCCCCAGCCACCAGTGGCAGCCTCCACCAGGCCCCCACCCATGTCTCCCACCACCCCCACCCCCCAGCAGTGCAGGGGCAGCCTCCACCAGGCCTCCACTCATGTCTCCCATCACCCCCACCCCCCAGCCACCAAGGGCAGCCTCCACCAGGCCCCCACTCATGTCCCCATGCACCCCCACCCCCCAGCAGTGCAGGGGCAGCCTCCACCAGGCCCCCACTCATGTCTCCCATCACCCCCACCCCCCAGCCACCAGTGGCAGCCTCCACCAGGCCCCCACTCATGTCCCCTATTACCCCACCCCCAGCAGTGCAGGGGCAGCCTCCACCAGGCCCCCACTCATGTCCAACTCATGTCTCCCACCACCCTCACCCCCCAGCCACCAGGGGCAGCCTCCACCAGGCCCCCACCCATGTCTCCCACCCCCCCACCCCCCAGCAGTGCAGGGGCAGCCCCCACCAGGCCCCCACCCATGTCTACCACCACCCCCAACCCCCAGCAGTGCAGGGGCAGCCTCCACCAGGGCCCCACTCATGTCTCCCATCACCCCCACCCCCCAGCCACCAGGGGCAGCCTCCACCAGGCCCCCACTCATGTCCCCTATTGCCCCACCCCCCAGCAGTGCAGGGGCAGCCTCCACCAGGCCCCCACTCATGTCCAACTCATGTCTCCCACCACCCCCACCCCCCAGCCACCAGGGGCAGCCTCCACCAGGCCCCCACTCATGTCTCCCACCACCCCGAATCCCCAGCCACCAGGGGCAGCCTCCACCAGGCCCCCACCCATGTCTCCCACCACCCCCACCCCCCAGCCACCAGGGGCATCCTCCACCAGGCCCCCACTCATGTCTCCCACCACCCCCACCCCCCAGCCACCAGGGGCAGCCTCCACCAGGCCCCCACTCAAGTCTCCCACCACCCCCACCCCCCAGCCACCAGGGGCAGCCTCCACCAGGCCTCCACTCATGTCTCCTACCACCCCCACCCCCCAGCAACCAGGGGCAGCCTCCACCAGGCCCCCATTCATGTCCCCTATTACCCCCACCCCCAGCAGTGCAGGGGCCGCCTCCACCAGGCCCCCACTCATGTCCAACTCATGTCTCCCACCACCCCCACCCCAGCCACCAGGGGCAGCCTCCACCAGGCCCCCACCCATGTCTCCCACCACCCCCACCCCCCAGCAGTGCAGGGGCAGCCTCCACTAGGCCCCCACCCATGTCTACCACCAGCCCCACCCCCCAGAAGTGCAGGGGCAGCCTCCACTAGGCCCCCACCCATGTCTCCCATCACCCCCACCACCCAGCCACCAGGGGCAGCCTCCACCAGGCCCCCATTCATGTCCCCTATTACCCCCACCCCCAGCAGTGCAGAGGCAGCCTCCACCAGGCCCCCACTCATGTCCAACTCATGTCTCCCACCACCCCCACCCGAGCCACCAGGGGCAGCCTCCACCAGGCCCCCACCCATGTCTCCCACCACCCCCACCCCCCAGCAGTGCAGGGGCAGCCTCCACTAGGCCCCCACCCATGTCTACCACCACCCCCACCCCCCAGAAGTGCAGGGGCAGCCTCCACCAGGCCCACACTCATGTCTTCCATCACCCCCACCCCCCAGCCACCAGGGGCAGCCTCCACCAGGCCCCCACCCATGTCTCCCACCACCCCCACCCCCCAGCAGTGCAGGGGCAGCCTCCACTAGGCCCCCACCCATGTCTACCACCAGCCCCACTCCCCAGAAGTGCAGGGGCAGCCTCCACTAGGCCCCCACCCATGTCTCCCATCACCCCCACCACCCAGCCACCAGGGGCAGCCTCCACCAGGCCCCCATTCATGTCCCCTATTACCCCCACCCCCAGCAGTGCAGGGGCAGCCTCCACCAGGCCCCCACTCATGTCCAACTCATGTCTCCCACCACCCCCACCCCAGCCACCAGGGGCAGCCTCCACCAGGCCCCCACCCATGTCTCCCACCACCCCTACCCCCCAGCAGTGCAGGGGCAGCCTCCACTAGGCCCCCACCCATGTCTACCACCACCCCCACCCCACAGAAGTGCAGGGGCAGCCTCCACCAGGCCCACACTCATGTCTCCCATCACCCCCACCCCCCAGCCACCAGGGGCAGCATCCACCAGGCCCCCACTCATGTCCCCTATTACCCCCACCCCCCAGCAGTGCAGGGGCAGCCTCCACCAGGCCCCCACGCATGTCCAACTCATATCTCCCACCACCCCCACCCCCCAGCCACCAGGTGCAGCCTCCACCAGGCCCCCACTCATGTCTCCCACCGCCCCCACAACCCAGCCACCAGGGGCAGCCTCCACCAGGCCCCCACCCATGTCTCCCACCCCCCCCCCCCACCCCCCAGCCACCAGGGGCATCCTCCACCAGACCCCACTCATGTCTCCCACCACCCCCACCCCCCAGCCACCAGGGGCAGCCTTCACCAGGCCCCACTCATGTCTCCCACCACCCCCACACCCCTCACCCCCCAGCCACCAGGGGCAGCCTCCACCAGGCCCCCACTCATGTCTCCCACCACCCCCACCCCCCAGCCACCAGGGGCAGCCTCCACCAGGCCCCCACCCATGTCTCCCACCACCCCCACCCCCCCAGCCACCTGGGGCAGCCTTCACCAGGCCCCCACTCATGTCTCCCACCACCCCCACCCCCCAGCAGTGCAGGGGCAGCCTCCACCAGGCCCCCACTCATGTCTCCCATCACCCCCACCCCCCAGCCACCAGGGGCAGCCTCCACCAGGCCCCCACTCATGTCCCCATGCAGCCCCACCCCCAGCAGTGCAGGGGCAGCCTCCACCAGGCCCCCACTCATGTCTCCCATCACCCCCACCCCCCAGCCACCAGGGGCAGCCTCCACCAGGCCCCCACTCATGTCCCCTATTACCCCCACCCCCCAGCAGTGCAGGGGCAGCCTCCACCAGGCCCCCACTCATGTCTCCCATCACCCCCACCCCCCAGCCACCAGGGGCAGCCTCCACCAGGCCCCCACTCATGTCCCCATGCAGCCCCACCCCCCAGCAGTGCAGGGGCAGCCTCCACCAGGCCCCCACTCAAGTCTCCCACCACCCCCACCCCCCAGCCACCAGGGGCAGCCTCCACCAGGCCCCCACTCATGTCTCCTACCACCCCCACCCCCCAGCCACCAGGGGAAGCCTCCACCAGGCCCCCACCCATGTCTCCCACCACCACCACCCCCCCAGCCACCAGCGGCAGCCTCCACCAGGCCCCCACACATGTCTCCCACCACCCCACCCCCCAGCAGTGCAGGGGCAGCCTCCACCGGGCCCCCACTCATGTCTCCCATCACCCCCACCCCCCAGCCACCAGGGGCAGCCTCCACCAGGCCCTCACTCATGTCCCCATGCACCCCCACCCCCAGCAGTGCAGGGGCAGCCTCCACCAGGCCCCCACTCATGTCTCCCATCACCCGCACCACCCAGCCACCAGGGGCAGCCTCCACCAGGCCCCCATTCATGTCCCCTATTACCCCCATCCCCCAGCAGTGCAGGAGCAGCCTCCACCTGGCCCCCACTCATGTCCAACTCATGTCTCCCACCACCCCCACCCCCCAGCCACCAGGGGGAGCCTCCACCAGGCCCCCACCCATGTCTCCCACCACCCCCACCCCCCAGCAGTGCAGGGGCAGCCTCCACTAGGCCCCCACCCATGTCTACGACCATCCCCACCCCCCAGAAGTGCAGGGGCAGCCTCCACCAGGCCCACACTCATGTCTCCCATCACCCCCACCCCCCAGCCACCAGGGGCAGCATCCACCAGGCCCCCACTCATGTCCCCTATTACCCCCACCCCCCAGCAGTGCAGGGGCAGCCTCCACCAGGCCCCCACGCATGTCCAACTCATGTCTCCCACCACCCCCACCCCCAGCCACCAGGTGCAGCCTCCACCAGGCCCCCACTCATGTCTCCCACCACCCCCACAACCCAGCCACCAGGGGCAGCCTCCACCAGGCCCCCACCCATGTCTCCCACCACCCCCACCCCCCCAGCCACCAGGGGCATCCTCCACCAGGCCCCCACTCATGTCTCCCCCACCCCCACCCCCCAGCCACCAGGGGCAGCCTCCACCAGGCCCCACTCATGTCTCCCACCACCCCCACACCGCTCACCCCCCAGCCACCAGGGGCAGCCTCCACCAGGCCCCCACTCATGTCTCCCACCACCCCCAACCCCCAGCCACCAGGGGCAGCCTCCACCAGGCCCCCACCCATGTCTCCCACCACCCCCACCCCCCAGCCACCTGGGGCTGCCTCCACCAGGCCCCCACTCATGTCTCCCACCACCCCCACCCCCCAGCAGTGCAGGGGCAGCCTCCACCAGGCCCCCACTCATGTCTCCCATCACCCCCACCCCCCAGCCACCAGGGGCAGCCTCCACCAGGCCCCCACTCATGTCCCCATGCAGCCCCACCCCCCAGCAGTGCAGGGGCAGCCTCCACCAGGCCCCCACTCATGTCTCCCATCACCCCCACCCCCCAGCCACAAGGGGCAGCCTCCACCAGGACCCCACTCATGTCCCCTATTACCACCACCCCCCAGCAGTGCAGGGGCAGCCGCCACCAGGCCCCCACTCATGTCCAACTCATGTCTCCCAATACCCCCACCCCCCAGCCACCAGTGGCAGCCTCCACCAGGCCCCCACCCATGTCTCCCACCACCCCCACCCCCCAGCAGTGCAGGGGCAGCCTCCACCAGGCCTCCACTCATGTCTCCCATCACCCCCACCCCCCAGCCACCAGGGGCAGCCTCCACCAGGCCCCCACTCATGTCCCCATGCACCCCCACCCCCCAGCAGTGCAGGGGCAGTCTCCACCAGGCCCCCACTCATGTCTCCCATCAACCCCACCCCCCAGCCACCAGTGGCAGCCTCCACCAGGCCCCCACTCATGTCCCCTATTACCCCACCCCCAGCAGTGCAGGGGCAGCCTCCACCAGGGCCCCTCTCATGTCCAACTCATGTCTCCCACCACCCCCACCCCAGCCACCAGGGGCAGCCTCCACCAGGCCCCCACCCATGTCTCCCACCCCCCCACTCCCCAGCAGTGCAGGGGCAGCCCCCACCAGGCCCCCACCCATGTCTACCACCACCCCCAACCCCCAGCAGTGCAGGGGCAGCCTCCACCAGGCCCCCACTCATGTCTCCCATCACCCCCACCCCCCAGCCACCAGGGGCAGCCTCCACCAGGCCCCCACTCATGTCCCCTATTGCCCCCACCCCCCAGCAGTGCAGGGGCAGCCTCCACCAGGCCCCCACTCATGTCCAACTCATGTCTCCCACCACCCCCACCCCCCAGCCACCAGGGGCAGCCTCCACCAGGCCCCCACTCATGTCTCCCACCACCCCGAATCCCCAGCCACCAGGGGCAGCCTCCACCAGGCCCCCACCCATGTCTCCCACCACCCCCACCCCCCAGCCACCAGGGGCATCCTCCACCAGGCCCCCACTCATGTCTCCCACCACCCCCACCCCCCAGCCACCAGGGGCAGCCTCCACCAGGCCCCCACTCAATTCTCCCACCACCCCCACCCCCAGCCACCAGGGGCAGCCTCCACCAGGCCCCCACTCATATCTCCTACCACCCCCACCCCCCAGCCACCAGGGGCAGCCTCCACCAGGCCCCCACCCATGTCTCCCACCACCCCCCCAGCCACCAGGGGCAGCCTCCACCAGGCCCCCACTCATGTCTCCCACCACCCCACCCCCCAGCAGTGCAGGGGCAGCCTCCACCGGGCCCCCACTCATGTCTCCCATCACCCCCACCCCCCAGCCACCAGGGGCAGCCTCCACCACGCCCCCACTCATGTCCCCATGCACCCCCACCCCCAGCAGTGCAGGGGCAGCCTCCACCAGGCCCCCACTCATGTCTCCCATCACCCCCACCACCCAGCCACCAGGGGCAGCCTCCACCAGGCTCCCATTCATGTCCCCTATTACCCCCACCCCCAGCAGTGCAGGGGCAGCCTCCACCAGGCCCCCACTCATGTCCAACTCATGTCTCCCACCACCCCCACCCCAGCCACCAGGGGTAGCCTCCACCAGGCCCCCACCCATGTCTCCCACCACCCCCACCCCCCAGCAGTGCAGGGGCAGCCTCCACTAGGCCCCCACCCATGTCTACCACCACCCCCACCCCCCAGAAGTGCAGGGGCAGCCTCCACCAGGCCCACACTCATGTCTCCCATCACCCCCACCCCCCAGCCACCAGGGGCAGCATCCACCAGGCCCCCACTCATGTCCCCTATTACCCCCACCCCCCAGCAGTGCAGGGGCAGCCTCCACCAGGCCCCCACGCATGTCCAACTCATGTCTCCCACCACCCCCACCCCCCAGCCACCAGGTGCAGCCTCCACCAGGCCCCCACTCATGTCTCCCACCACCCCCACAACCCAGCCACCAGGGGCAGCCTCCACCAGGCCCCCACCCATGTCTCCCACCACCCCCACCCCCCAGCCACCAGGGGCATCCTCCACCAGGCCCCTACTCATGTCTCCCACCACCCCCACCCCCCAGCCACCAGGGGCAGCCTTCACCAGGCCCCACTCAAGTCTCCCACCACCCCCTCACCCCCCCAGCCACCAGGGGCAGCCTCCACCAGGCCCCCACTCATGTCTCCCACCACCCCCACCCCCCAGCCACCAGGGGCAGCCTCCACCAGGCCCCCACCCATGTCTCCCACCACCCCCACCCCCCCAGCCACCTGGGGCAGCCTCCACCAGGCCCCCACTCATGTCTCCCACCACCCCCCACCCCCCAGCAGTGCAGGGGCAGCCTCCACCAGGCCCCCACTTATGTCTCCCATCACCCCCACCCCCCAGCCACCAGGGGCAGCCTCCACCAGGCCCCCACTCATGTCCCCATGCAGCCCCACCCCCCAGCAGTGCAGGGGCAGCCTCCACCAGGCCCCCACTCATGTCTCCCATCACCCCCACCCCCCAGCCACCAGGGGCAGCCCCCACCAGGCCCCCACTCATGTCCCCTATTACCCCCACCCCCCAGCAGTGCAGGGGCAGCCTCCAGCAGGCCCCCACTCATGTCCAACTCATGTCTCCCACCACCTCCACCCCCCAGCCACCAGTGGCAGCCTCCACCAGGCCCCCACCCATGTCTCCCACCACCCCCACCCCCCAGCAGTGCAGAGGCAGCCCCCACCAGGCCCCCACCCATGTCTACCACCACCCCCACCCCTCAGCAGTGCAGGGGCAGCCTCCACCAGGCCCCCACTCATGTCTCCCATCACCCCCACCCCTCAGCCACCAGGGGCAGCATCCACCAGGCCCCCACTCATGTCCCCTATTACCCCCACTCCCCAGCAGTGCAGGGGCAGCCTCCACCAGGCCCCCACGCATGTCCAACTCATGTCTCCCACCAACCCCACCCCCCAGCCACCAGGTGCAGCCTCCACCAGGCCCCCACTCATGACTCCCACCACCCCCACAACCCAGCCACCAGGGGCAGCCTCCACCAGGCCCCCACCCATGTCTCCCACCACCCCCACCCCCCAGCCACCAGGGGCATCCTCCACAAGGCCCCCACTCATGTCTCCCACCACCCCCACCCCCCAGCCACCAGGGGCAGCCTCCACCAGGCCCCCACTCATGTCCCCTATTACCCCCACCCTCCAGCAGTGCAGGGGCAGCCTCCACCAGGCCCCCACCCATGTCTACCACCACCCCACCCCCCAGCAGTGCAGGGGCAGCCTCCACCAGGCCCCCACTCATGTCTCCCATCACCCCCACCCCCCAGCCACAAGGGGCAGCCTCCACCAGGACCCCACTCATGTCCCCTATTACCACCACCCCCCAGCAGTGCAGGGGCAGCCTCCACCAGGCCCCCACGCATGTCCAACTCATGTCTCCCACCACCCCCACCCCCCAGCCACCAGGTGCAGCCTCCACCAGGCCCCCACTCATGTCTCCCACCACCCCCACAACCCAGCCACCAGGGGCAGCCTCCACCAGGCCCCCACCCATGTCTCCCACCACCCCCACCCCCCAGCCACCAGGGGCATCCTCCACCAGACCCCCACTCATGTCTCCCACCACCCCCACCCCCCAGCCACCAGGGGCAGCCTTCACCAGGCCCCACTCATGTCTCCCACCACCCCCTCACCCCCAGCCACCGGGGGCAGCCTCCACCAGGCCCCCACTCATGTCTCCCACCACCCCCACCCCCCAGCCACCAGGGGCAGCCTCCACCAGGCCCCCACCCATGTCTCCCACCACCCCCACCCCCCCAGCCACCTGGGGAAGCCTCCACCAGGCCCCCACTCATGTCTCCCACCACCCCCACCGCCAGCAGTGCAGGGGCAGCCTCCACCAGGCCCCCACTTATGTCTCCCATCACCCCCACCCCCCAGCCACCAGGGGCAGCCTCCACCAGGCCCCCACTCATGTCCCCATGCAGCCCCACCCCCCAGCAGTGCAGGGGCAGCCTCCACCAGGCCCCCACTCATGTCTCCCATCACCCCCACCCCCCAGCCACCAGGGGCAGCCTCCACCAGGCCCCCACTCATGTCCCCTATTACCCCCACCCCCCAGCAGTGATGGGGCAGCCTCCAGCAGGCCCCCACTCATGTCCAACTCATGTCTCCCACCACCCCCACCCCCCAGCCACCAGTGGCAGCCTCCACCAGGCCCCCACCCATGTCTCCCACCACCCCCACCCCCCAGCAGTGCAGGGGCAGCCCCCACCAGGCCCCCACCCATGTCTACCACCACCCCCACCCCCCAGCAGTGCAGGGGCAGCCTCCACCAGGCCCCCACTCATGTCTCCCATCACCCCCACCCCTCAGCCACCAGGGGCAGCATCCACCAGGCCCCCACTCATGTCCCCTATTACCCCCACTCCCCAGCAGTGCAGGGGCAGCCTCCACCAGGCCCCCACCCATGTCTCCCACCACCCCCACCCCCCAGCCACCAGGGGCATCCTCCACAAGGCCCCCACTCATGTCTCCCACCACCCCCACCCCCCAGCCACCAGGGGCAGCCTCCACCAGGCCCCCACTCATGTCCCCTATTACCCCCACCCTCCAGCAGTGCAGGGGCAGCCTCCACCAGGCCCCCACCCATGTCTACCACCACCCCACCCCCCAGCAGTGCAGGGGCAGCCTCCACCAGGCCCCCACTCATGTCTCCCATCACCCCCACCCCCCAGCCACAAGGGGCAGCCTCCACCAGGACCCCACTCATGTCCCCTATTACCACCACCCCCCAGCAGTGCAGGGGCAGCCGCCACCAGGCCCCCACTCATGTCCAACTCATGTCTCCCAATACCCCCACCCCCCAGCCACCAGTGGCAGCCTCCACCAGGCCCCCACCCATGTCTCCCACCACCCCCACCCCCCAGCAGTGCAGGGGCAGCCTCCACCAGGCCTCCACTCATGTCTCCCATCACCCCCACCCCCCAGCCACCAGGGGCAGCCTCCACCAGGCCCCCACTCATGTCCCCATGCACCCCCACCCCCCAGCAGTGCAGGGGCAGTCTCCACCAGGCCCCCACTCATGTCTCCCATCACCCCCACCCCCCAGCCACCAGTGGCAGCCTCCACCAGGCCCCCACTCATGTCCCCTATTACCCCACCCCCAGCAGTGCAGGGGCAGCCTCCACCAGGCCCCCACTCATGTCCAACTCATGTCTCCCACCACCCCCACCCCCCAGCCACCAGGGGCAGCCTCCACCAGGCCCCCACCCATGTCTCCCACCCCCCCACCCCCCAGCAGTGCAGGGGCAGCCCCCACCAGGCCCCCACCCATGTCTACCACCACCCCCAACCCCCAGCAGTGCAGGGGCAGCCTCCACCAGGCCCCCACTCATGTCTCCCATCACCCCCACCCCCCAGCCACCAGGGGCAGCCTCCACCAGGCCCCCACTCATGTCCCCTATTGCCCCCACCCCCCAGCAGTGCAGGGGCAGCCTCCACCAGGCCCCCACTCATGTCCAACTCATGTCTCCCACCACCCCCACCCCCAGCCACCAGGGGCAGCCTCCACCAGGCCCCCACTCATGTCTCCCACCACCCCGAATCCCCAGCCACCAGGGGCAGCCTCCACCAGGCCCCCACCCATGTCTCCCACCACCCCCACCCCCCAGCCACCAGGGGCATCCTCCTCCAGGCCCCCACCCATGTCTCCCACCACCCCCACCCCCCAGCCACCTGGGGCAGCCTCCACCAGGCCCCCACTCATGTCTCCCACCACCCCCACCCCCCAGCAGTGCAGGGGCAGCCTCCACCAGGCCCCCACTTATGTCTCCCATCACCCCCACCCCCCAGCCACCAGGGGCAGCCTCCACCAGGCCCCCACTCATGTCCCCATGCAGCCCCACCCCCCAGCAGTGCAGGGGCAGCCTCCACCAGGCCCCCACTCATGTCTCCCATCACCCCCACCCCCCGGCCACCAGGGCAGCCTCCACCCAGGCCCCCCACTCATGTCCCCTATTACCCCCACCCCCCAGCAGTGCAGGGGCAGCCTCCAGCAGGCCCCCACTCATGTCCAACTCATGTCTCCCACCACCCCCACCCCCCAGCCACCAGTGGCAGCCTCCACCAGGCCCCCACTCATGTCTCCCATCACCCCCACCCCTCAGCCACCAGGGGCAGCATCCACCAGGCCCCCACTCATGTCCCCTATTACCCCCACTCCCCAGCAGTGCAGGGGCAGCCTCCACCAGGCCCCCACGCATGTCCAACTCATGTCTCCACCAACCCCACCCCCAGCCACCAGGTGCAGCCTCCACCAGGCCCCCACCCCATGTCTCCCACCACCCCCACCCCCCAGCCACCAGGGGCATCCTCCACAAGGCCCCCACTCATGTCTCCCACCACCCCCACCCCCCAGCCACCAGGGGCAGCCTCCACCAGGCCCCCACTCATGTCCCCTATTACCCCCACCCTCCAGCAGTGCAGGGGCAGCCTCCAACAGGCCCCCACCCATGTCTACCACCACCCCACCCCCCAGCAGTGCAGGGGCAGCCTCCACGAGGCCCCCCACTCATGTCTCCCATCACCCCCACCCCCCAGCCACAAGGGGCAGCCTCCACCAGGACCCCACTCATGTCCCCTATTACCACCACCCCCCAGCAGTGCAGGGGCAGCCGCCACCAGGCCCCCACTCATGTCCAACTCATGTCTCCCAATACCCCCACCCCCCAGCCACCAGTGGCAGCCTCCACCAGGCCCCCACCCATGTCTCCCACCACCCCCACCCCCAGCAGTGCAGGGGCAGCCTCCACCAGGCCTCCACTCATGTCTCCCATCACCCCCAACCCCCAGCCACCAGGGGCAGCCTCCACCAGGCCCACACTCATGTCCCCATGCACCCCCACCCCCCAGCAGTGCAGGGGCAGTCTCCACCAGGCCCCCACTCATGTCTCCCATCACCCCCACCCCCCAGCCACCAGTGGCAGCCTCCACCAGGCCCCCACTCATGTCCCCTATTACCCCACCCCCAGCAGTGCAGGGGCAGCCTCCACCAGGCCCCCACTCATGTCCAACTCATGTCTCCCACCAACCCCCCACCCCCAAGCCACCAGGGGCAGCCTCCACCAGGCCCCCACCCATGTCTCCCACCCCCCCACCCCCCAGCAGTGCAGGGGCAGCCCCCACCAGGCCCCCACCCATGTCTACCACCACCCCCAACCCCCAGCAGTGCAGGGGCAGCCTCCACCAGGCCCCCCACTCATGTCTCCCATCACCCCCACCCCCCAGCCACCAGGGGCAGCCTCCACCAGGCCCCCACTCATGTCCCCTATTGCCCCCCACCCCCCAGCAGTGCAGGGGCAGCCTCCACCAGGCCCCCACTCATGTCCAACTCATGTCTCCCACCACCCCCACCCCCCAGCCACCAGGGGCAGCCTCCACCAGGCCCCCACTCATATCTCCCACCACCCCGAATCCCCAGCCACTAGGGGCAGCCTCCACCAGGCCCCCACCCATGTCTCCACCACCCCCACCCCCCAGCCACCAGGGGCATCCTCCTCCAGGCCCCCACTCATGTCTCCCACCACCCCCACCCCCCAGCCACCAGGGGCAGCCTCCACCAGGCCCCCACTCAAGTCTCCCACCACCCCCACCCCCCAGCCACCAGGGGCAGCCTCCACCAGGCCCCCACTCATGTCTCCTACCACCCCCACCCCCCAGCCACCAGGGGCAGCCTCCACCAGGCCCCCAACCATGTCTCCCACCACCACCACCCCCCCAGCCACCAGGGGCAGCCTCCACCAGGCCCCCACTCATGTCTCCCACCACCCCACCCCCCAGCAGTGCAGGGGCAGCCTCCACCGGGCCCCCACTCATGTCTCCCATCACCCCCACCCCGCAGCCACCAGGGGCAGCCTCCACCACGCCCCCACTCATGTCCCCATGCACCCCCACCCCAGCAGTGCAGGGTTAGCCTCCACCAGGCCCCCACTCATGTCTCCCATCACCCCCACCACCCAGCCACCAGGGGCAGCCTCCACCAGGCCCCCATTCATGTCCCCTATTACCCCCACCCTCAGCAGTGCAGGGGCAGCCTCCACCAGGCCCTCACTCATGTCCAACTCATGTCTCCCACCACCACCACCCCAGCCACCAGGGGTAGCCTCCACCAGGCCCCCACCCATGTCTCCCACCACCCCCACCCCCCAGCAGTGCAGGGGCAGCCTCCACTAGGCCCCCCACCCATGTCTACCACCACCCCCACCCCCCAGAAGTGCAGGGGCAGCCTCCACCAGGCCCACACTCATGTCTCCCATCACCCCCACCCCCAGCCACCAGGGGCAGCATCCACCAGGCCCCCACTCATGTCCCCTATTACCCCCACCCCAGCAGTGCAGGGGCAGCCTCCACCAGGCCCCCACGCATGTCCAACTCATGTATCCCACCACCCCCACCCCCAGCCACCCAGGTGCAGCCTCCACCAGGCCCCACTCATGTCTCCCACCACCCCCACAACCCAGCCACCAGGGGCAGCCTCCACCAGGCCCCCACCCATGTCTCCCACCACCCCCACCCCCCAGCCACCAGGGGCATCCTCCACCAGGCCCCCACTCATGTCTCCCACCACCCCCACCCCCCAGCCACCAAGGGCAGCCTTCACCAGGCCCCACTCATGTCCCCCACCACCCCCTCACCCCCCAGCCACCAGGGGCAGCCTCCACCAGGCCCCCACTCATGTCTCCCACCACACCCACCCCCCAGCCACCAGGGGCAGCCTCCACCAGGCCCCCACCCATGTCTCCCACCACCCCCACCCCCCCAGCCCACCTGGGGCAGCCTCCACCAGGCCCCCACTCATGTCTCCCACCACCCCCACCCCCCAGCAGTGCAGGGGCAGCCTCCACCAGGCCCCCACTCATGTCCCCTATTACCCCCACTCCCCAGCAGTGCAGGGGCAGCCTCCACCAGGCCCCCACGCATGTCCAACTCATGTCTCCACCAACCCCACCCCCAGCCACCAGGTGCAGCCTCCACCAGGCCCCCACCCCATGTCTCCCACCACCCCCACCCCCCAGCCACCAGGGGCATCCTCCACAAGCCCCCACTCATGTCTCCCACCACCCCCACCCCCCAGCCACCAGGGGCAGCCTCCACCAGGCCCCCACTCATGTCCCCTATTACCCCCACCCTCCAGCAGTGCAGGGGCAGCCTCCAACAGGCCCCCACCCATGTCTACCACCACCCCACCCCCAGCAGTGCAGGGGCAGCCTCCACGAGGCCCCCCACTCATGTCTCCCATCACCCCCACCCCCCAGCCACAAGGGGCAGCCTCCACCAGGACCCCACTCATGTCCCCTATTACCACCACCCCCCAGCAGTGCAGGGGCAGCCGCCACCAGGCCCCCACTCATGTCCAACTCATGTCTCCCAATACCCCCACCCCCCAGCCACCAGTGGCAGCCTCCACCAGGCCCCCACCCATGTCTCCCACCACCCCCACCCCCAGCAGTGCAGGGGCAGCCTCCACCAGGCCTCCACTCAATGTCTCCCATCACCCCCACCCCCCAGCCACCAGGGGCAGCCTCCACCAGGCCCACACTCATGTCCCCATGCACCCCCACCCCCCAGCAGTGCAGGGGCAGTCTCCACCAGGCCCCCACTCATGTCTCCCATCACCCCCACCCCCCAGCCACCAGTGGCAGCCTCCACCAGGCCCCCACTCATGTCCCCTATTACCCCACCCCCCAGCAGTGCAGGGGCAGCCTCCACTAGGCCCCCACTCATGTCCAACTCATGTCTCCCACCAACCCCACCCCCAAGCCCACCAGGGGCAGCCTCCACCAGGCCCCCACCCATGTCTCCCACCCCCCCACCCCCCAGCAGTGCAGGGGCAGCCCCCACCAGGCCCCCACCCATGTCTACCACCACCCCAACCCCCAGCAGTGCAGGGGCAGCCTCCACCAGGCCCCCACTCATGTCTCCCATCACCCCCACCCCCCAGCCACAGGGGCAGCCTCCACCAGGCCCCACTCATGTCCCCTATTGCCCCCACCCCCCAGCAGTGCAGGGGCAGCCTCCACCAGGCCCCCACTCATGTCCAACTCATGTCTCCCACCACCCCACCCCCCAGCCACCAGGGGCAGCCTCCACCAGGCCCCCACTCATGTCTCCCACCACCCCGAATCCCAGCCACTAGGGGCAGCCTCCACCAGGCCCCACCCATGTCTCCCACCACCCCCACCCCCCAGCCACCAGGGGCATCCTCCTCCAGGCCCCCACTCATGTCTCCCACCACCCCCACCCCACCAGCCACCAGGGGCAGCCTCCACCAGGCCCCCACTCAAGTCTCCCACCACCCCCACCCCCCAGCCACCAGGGGCAGCCTCCACCAGGCCCCCACTCATGTCTCCTACCACCCCCACCCCCCAGCCACCAGGGGCAGCCTCCACCAGGCCCCCACCCATGTCTCCCACCACCACCACCCCCCCCAGCCACCAGGGGCAGCCTCCACCAGGCCCCACTCATGTCTCCCACCACCCCACCCCCCCCAGCAGTGCAGGGGCAGCCTCCACCGGGCCCCCACTCATGTCTCCCATCACCCCCACCCCGCAGCCACCAGGGGCAGCCTCCACCACGCCCCCACTCATGTCCCCATGCACCCCCACCCCCAGCAGTGCAGGGTTAGCCTCCACCAGGCCCCCACTCATGTCTCCCCATCACCCCCACCACCCAGCCACCAGGGGCAGCCTCCACCAGGCCCCCATTCATGTCCCCTATTACCCCCACCCTCAGCAGTGCAGGGGCAGCCTCCACCAGGCCCTCACTCATGTCCAACTCATGTCTCCCACCACTCCCACCCCAGCCACCAGGGGTAGCCTCCACCAGGCCCCCACCCATGTCTCCCACCACCCCCACCCCCCAGCAGTGCAGGGGCAGCCTCCACTAGGCCCCCACCCATGTCTACCACCACCCCCACCCCCCAGAAGTGCAGGGGCAGCCTCCACCAGGCCCACACTCATGTCTCCCATCACCCCCACCCCCCAGCCACCAGGGGCAGCATCCACCAGGCCCCCACTCATGTCCCCTATTACCCCCACCCCCCAGCAGTGCAGGGGCAGCCTCCACCAGGCCCCCACGCATGTCCAACTCATGTATCCCACCACCCCCACCCCCCAGCCACCAGGTGCAGCCTCCACCAGGCCCCCACTCATGTCTCCCACCACCCCCACAACCCAGCCACCAGGGGCAGCCTCCACCAGGCCCCCACCCATGTCTCCCACCACCCCCACCCCCCAGCCACCAGGGGCATCCTCCACCAGGCCCCCACTCATGTCTCCCACCACCCCCACCCCCCAGCCACCAAGGGCAGCCTTCACCAGGCCCCACTCATGTCCCCCACCACCCCCTCACCCCCCAGCCACCAGGGGCAGCCTCCACCAGGCCCCCACTCATGTCTCCCACCACACCCACCCCCCAGCCACCAGGGGCAGCCTCCACCAGGCCCCCACCCATGTCTCCCACCACCCCCACCCCCCAGCCACCTGGGGCAGCCTCCACCAGGCCCCCACTCATGTCTCCCACCACCCCCACCCCCCAGCAGTGCAGGGGCAGCCTCCACCAGGCCCCCACTTATGTCTCCCATCACCCCCACCCCCCAGCCACCAGGGGCAGCCTCCACCAGGCCCCCACTCA
This sequence comes from Ambystoma mexicanum, assembly GCF_040938575.1. NCBI lineage: Eukaryota > Metazoa > Chordata > Amphibia > Caudata > Ambystomatidae > Ambystoma > Ambystoma mexicanum. The sequence goes on from NC_090932.1 coordinate 615,490,256, forward strand.
TGTCCCCATGCAGCCCCACCCCCCAGCAGTGCAGGGGCAGCCTCCACCAGGCCCCCACTCATGTCTCCCATCACCCCCACCCCCCAGCCACCAGGGGCAGCCTCCACCAGGCCCCCACTCATGTCCCCTATTACCCCCACCCCCCCAGCAGTGCAGGGCAGCCTCCAGCAGGCCCCCACTCATGTCCAACTCATGTCTCCCACCACCCCCACCCCCCAGCCACCAGTGGCAGCCTCCACCAGGCCCCCACCCATGTCTCCCACCACCCCCACCCCCAGCAGTGCAGGGGCAGCCTCCAGCAGGCCCCCACCCATGTCTACCACCACCCCCACCCCCCAGCAGTGCAGGGGCAGCCTCCACCAGGCCCCCACTCATGTCTCCCATCACCCCCACCCCTCAGCCACCAGGGGCAGCATCCACCAGGCCCCCACTCATGTCCCCTATTACCCCCACTCCCCAGCAGTGCAGGGGGCAGCCTCCACCAGGCCCCCACGCATGTCCAACTCATGTCTCCCACCAACCCCACCCCCCAGCCACCAGGTGCAGCCTCCACCAGGCCCCCACTCATGACTCCCACCACCCCCACAACCCAGCCACCAGGGGCAGCCTCCACCAGGCCCCCACCCATGTCTCCCACCACCCCCACCCCCCAGCCACCAGGGGCATCCTCCACCAGGCCCCCACTCATGTCTCCACCACCCCCACCCCCCAGCCACCAGGGGCAGCCTCCACCAGGCCCCACTCATGTTTCCCACCACCCCCACACCCCCCAGCCCCCAGCCACCAGGGGCAGCCTCCACCAGGCCCCCACTCATGTCTCCCACCAACCCCACCCCCCCAGCCACAAGGGGCAGCCTCCACCAGGCCCCCACCCATGTCTCCCACCACCCCACCCCCCAGCCACCTGGGGCAGCCTCCACCACGCCCCCACTCATGTCTCCCACCACCCCCACCCCCAGCCACCAGGGGCAGCCTCCACCAGGCCCCCACTCATGTCCCCATGCACCCCCACCCCCCAGCAGTGCAGGGCAGCCTCCACCAGGCCCCCACTCATGTCTCCCATCCCCCCACCCCCAATCCACAAGGGGCAGCCTCCAACAGGCCCCCACTCATGTCCCCTATTACCCCCACCCCCCAGCAGTGCAGGGGCAGCCTCCACCAGGCCCCCCACCCATGTCTACCACCACCCCCACCCCCCAGCAGTGCAGGGGCAGACCTCCACCAGGCCCCCACCCATGTCTACCCCCCACCCCCACCCCCCAGCCACCAGGGGCATCCTCCACCAGGCCCCCATTCATGTCTCCCACCACCCCCACCCCCCAGCCACCAGGGGCAGCCTCCACCAGGCCCCCACTCATGTCTCCCACCACCCCCACCCCCGAGCCACCAGGGGCAGCCTCCACCAGGCCCCCACTCATGCCTCCCCACCACCCCCACCCCCCAGCAGTGCAGGGGCAGCCTCCACCAGGCCCCCACTCATGTCTCCCATCACCCCCACCCACCAGCCACCAGGGGCAGCCTCCACCAGGCCCCCACTCATGTCCCCATGCACCCCCACCCCCCAGCAGTGCAGGGCAGCCTCCACCAGGCCCCCACTCATGTCTCCCATCACCACCACCCCCAAGCCACAAGGGGCAGCCTCCACCAGGCCCCCACTCATGTCCCCTATTACTCCCACTCCCCAGCAGTGCAGGGGCAGCCTCCACCAGGCCCCCACGCATGTCCAACTCATGTCTCCCACCAACCCCACCCCCCCCAGCCACCAGGTGCAGCCTCCACCAGGCCCCCACTCATGACTCCCACCACCCCCACAACCAGCCACCAGGGGCAGCCCTCCACCAGGCCCCCCACCCATGTCTCCCACCACCCCACCCCCCAGCCACCAGGGGCATCCTCCACCAGGCCCCCACTCATGTCTCCCACCACCCCCACCCCCCAGCCACCAGGGGCAGCCTCCACCAGGCCCCACTCATGTCTCCCACCACCCACACACCCCCCACCCCCCAGCCACCAGGGCAGCCTCCACCAGGCCCCCACTCATGTCTCCCACCACCCCCACCCCCCAGCCACAAGGGGCAGCCTCCACCAGGCCCCCACCCATGTCTCCCACCACCCCCACCCCCCAGCCACCTGGGGCAGCCTCCACCAGGCCCCCACTCATGTCTGCCACCACCCCCACCCCCCAGCAGTGCAGGGGCAGCCTCCACCAGGCCCTCACTCATGCCTCCCACCACCCCCACCCCCCAGCAGTGCAGGGGCAGCCTCCACCAGGCCCCCACTCATGTCTCCCATCACCCCCACCCCCAGCCACCAGGGGCAGCCTCCACCAGGCCCCACTCATGTCCCCATGCACCCCCACCCCCCAGCAGTGCAGGGCAGCCTCCACCAGGCCCCCACTCATGTCTCCCATCACCCCCACCCCCAATCCACCAGGGGCAGCCTCCAACAGGCCCCCACTCATGTCCCCTATTACCCCCACCCCCCAGCAGTGCAGGGGCAGCCTCCACCAGGCCCCCACCCATGTCTACCACCACCCCCACCCCCCAGCAGTGCAGGGGCAGACCTCCACCAGGCCCCCACCCATGTCTCTACCACCACCCCCACCCCCAGCCACCAGGGGCATCCTCCAACTGGCCCCCATTCATGTCTCCCACCACCCCCACCCCCCCAGCCACCAGGGGCAGCCTCCACCAGGCCCCCCACTCATGTCTCCCCGCCACCCCCACC